>NW_015171510.1:1078535-1094423 GCF_001447785.1 Gekko japonicus | reverse complement strand
TGCAGCCAGAATTGAACCAAGGACTATACTCAAAGGTAAAGCGTGAATGAGTTGGAAGAAGTGAGAAAATGGATGGTTCACCACTAATGCTGAGAACATTACATTTGTTCCCTAATTTGGCGTACACCTTGTACTGCTGTAGGCCAACAGCACATTTATGCCAAGAGGTGCATCTCTCATTGGTCACCCATATCTCAATATTTATCATTTAGCACTTCTTGTGTTTTATTTTGGTTTCTTTCCTTCTTTTTCACACTCTGGAGTTCTTGAAATAATGATGTTGCCCACAAGAGGAACCAAAGAAAGTTTTGCATCAAGAAATAGTTCAGGATTAGGCCTGCAAGGACATTTGAATGTGTTAGACAAAGAAGACCACTGCAGAAGCCAGTTGCCACCTCCTCGTAAGACACAGTATCATTGACTGGGCTTGGACTTGAGAGCTAGGTTTATGCATTAAATTGACATGCCATTTCATCAACAAGGAATGCACAAGGAAGTCCTCTGGGTTTGTGGTGGGATGGGGGCTCCCCTCCCGTCACAACAGGATACCTACCCTTGTGCCACACCACCACCTGTATGCCCTTTCCTTGATGGTGCTGGGCTGTGTGTACAACTGGAAGTGCCACCACCATGTACCACCTGCGTGCCCTTCGTGAGCAGCAGGGCTATTTTTGGGCAGGAACGCACAGGAACGGAGTTCCGGTTGGCTCCTGAGTTGGCCACGCCCAGCAGGAACTAATGAGCATAATAGGCCACACCCAACAGCAGAAACTCATTAGGATTGGCTACATCAGGGGTGTGTGGCCTAACATGCAAAGACGTTCCTGCTACAAAAAAAGCTCTGGGTTTTGACAACAAACAAGGTAAGCAGAATAAGAAGCAAAAGGTGTGTGTGGCTGGATGACCACACTTCTGGTAACATGGGGGTGTGGCCTAATATTAGGGTTGCCAAATTAAAAATACCTGCCGTTGGGGGATCTTCTGTCCGCTCTGGGAGATGCTCGTGGATGCGCGCGCGCCGCCAGGACGTCACCAGAAGTGACGTCACATGCTGGGCGGGGCCACGCCGTTTGAGGGGGAAACAAAGAGTTTTCCCCTCAAATGGCTGCCATTTGAGGGGAAAACTCTTTGTTTTCCCCTCAAACGGCGTGGCTCCGCCCCCAGCGTGCTACGTCACTTCCGGGTGGCGCGCATGCGGGGGTGGGGTTTCCCCCGGGCCCCGATTCCGGCGCGCCGGGAATCGGGGCTCCGAAACGGGGGATTCCCTGCCCCCCTGGCTGCATTTGGCAGCCCTACCTAATATGCTAATTAGCTGTGCTGTCAGGGATGTGGCCTAATATGCTAATGAGTTTCTGCTCTTGGGTGTGGCCTATTATGCTAATGAGTTCCTGCTGGGCTTGTTCTACAAAAAGAGCCCTGGCTGAGCAGTACATGCAACTGGGAGCATGGGTGGTAAAGCACTCATGAGTGGGTGGGGGAAGGGTGCTTGGAATGGGGGTTGACAACAGTGGGTCCCAGGACCCAGCAGCTGCCCCAACTTGGGGTGTACTGCCTCTAATCCTGGAAGTCCTCACAGTGTGCACAGTTGATGACCTGATCATTCTCTGTAGAAGAACTGACTCTTTGATTGTGGCCATGAGATTACTGTTTAACAGCTTTATTTTCTCAGATTGTTCCTTGGGAACTTAAAGTTTGTTCTGAATATGCTTAGCTAGTTAATTTAGTTCAGAGTGCTGTGCATCTTCGGGGCTATAGAATAAGGAAGGAGAAGACATGGAATTTATACCCCCAATGTTTTTTAAATGAACTAATAAGATTAATCTTGGAATCATGTTATGCATCTCTGATTCACCCTCATTTTCTCTTGCTGTAAGGAAATTGAGCAAACCCTTGTTGAGCTTGGAGATTTTGTCTCCATAAGCAAATGATTAGAATGCACTGTACCTTCTTTTCGCTTCATCGCCAACCTTACACACATGGGCGGCTTGAGGAAAACATTTCCCCATATACTAAAGTAACAACATAGAAATACAAAGTGAGAATATCCTAAACTCAGAACACTGGTCCATCTAACCCATTAATTTTTGCTCAGCCCTAAATATGAGTAAGTCTGATACAGCACAAGCCAAATGGGACTTTTTGAATGGGATAGATATGATGGCAAATGTCATAGTGTCAGTACATGAAAGAGGGGAGAACTGATTGATATGGCAGAGCTACAAGATGAACAATATTGTTGTAACATTTCTAGTCAGTTGGGACCAAATGTTTATGGTATGGATGCCATCCTCCTTTAGTAGAATGCATGTTCTCATCTTAGTCTGTGTTGTCATCTTAATTTTTGTTGATTCACAGGTTATGCAAAAAGTTTATTGGTTGGTCTGCATTGATTTTTGTCCTGCAAAGAGCTCAGAGCTCACCCATCTTCCATTAATATCACATATCTGGGAAGGGAAAGTATGGATCTCTAAACAGTCAGGAGTGGCCATGTGTCAAGGAGCCATGATTGGCCTGAATGCCCACTGCCAGTCCTGAAGTGGTTAGAAATGTATGTTTTCTCTTCACAGTTTACATTACTGCAGATACCGAGTTACTTACTTAAAATGTGAATTAGCCCTTCTATCATTATTTTTGCTCTTTCTTGTGGACTGTTACAATAGTTCTGTCTAACAGAACCGCTTCTGCTCAAATGTAATTTTATAGCTATATATTTGTATGTTTTATGTTAATAGTTATTCTATTTTTGTTGAAAATTTGGTATATTTTTGTGGGGTTTTTGGCAGATTGGTTACTGCTGTTACTATTTTTTAAAGTTTTCTTCACCTCTTCCTTCAAGAATCTGAGAAGCATTTTAAATTTTTGACTGAGAAAGACTTGTCCAAGGCCACCCAGTGACCTTCAGAGTTGAGCAGAAGTTAGAACTTGGACTACTCAGACCCAAACCCAGCACACTAGCTTTCTGTGAGGCATATGTAAGCCTTGCTTGGTGTTGCCTTTCTTGGCTACTAGCGCTATTCCCAAACTTGTGATGTGCACCATGGTCTTGCACTGTATATATTTTTTAATTTTTTACTGTATTAGTTTCTTCTACTACAGTCAGGTTTGCTCTGGCAATGTAACCACTTTAGAGTAACTTAACTAGTGCCATGAATCAATATGATGCCAATAGCTTGCATTCTGCTCAAAATAGTCATTGGAGGAGAACAAGTCCTGGTACTGCCCCATCGACTGCTGCTGAGCTTGATGGTGTGTTTCTGTTAAGGAAGCCGTGAAAAGGTTTTCATTGTCTGGAATAGGCAGAGGAGCAGAGCAAAATTCTGTACCCAATGTGGGCACGTATGTCCCACACCCAGGGCTATTTTTGGGCAGGAACCCACAGGAACGGAGTTCCAGCTGGCTCCCAAGTTGGCCACACCCAGCAGGAACTCATTAGCATAATAGGCCACACCCAACAGCAGAAATTCATTAGGATTGGCTACATTAGGGGTTTGTGGCCTAACATGCAAAGGAGTTCCTGCTACAAAAAAAGCCCTGGGTTTTGACAACAAACAAGGTAAACAGAATAACAAGCAAAAGGTGGGTGTGGCTGGATAACCACACTTCTGGTAACATGGGGGTGTGGCCTAATTGCGTATTATGCTAATGAATTCCTGCGGGGCTTTTTCTACAAAAAGAGCCCTGCCCACACCCTTAGACAAGAAAGTTTTCCCGGGGAACGTTGCTACTCCTGTCTTGTTTGTTTCCTTCCAAGGGGTCTTTTTCCTTCTCCCCCTCAGGAGGAGATCTGGCAGTGTAGGCTGCCTTTCTCATCACTTCTTTCTCATGGATGGGAGAAATCAGTGTGAAGAAATACAACCAGCTCGTGGTGAACTGTTGGATACATCTTCTTTGGGTACCAGTGCAGAAGAATGGCAGAGACTGAGCTGTTAACCAACAGTTTCTTGGTTCAAAACTTGCCTCTGCCCCCATGCTTTAACTTAGGAAGCTTCAGGAAACCCACAATCTCTCCACCATCAGTAATACAGGGACAGTATTACTAACTTCCCTTCCAGGGTTGTTTGTTAGAATTGCTGAAATGATAATGCACATGAAGCATTTGGAAGCCTTCAAAGTGCTATGAACATATTCAGTTACCTTTTTTTTGCATTTAATATCTTGCCCCACCCCCACCCCAACATGACAGGAGATTTTGACTGCAGAATGGAATGGAAGGCAGGGAAGGGCAACTGTCCCAACAGACAGAATTAGGAAGAGAGAATACAGCCATGTTGTGTTCCAGGGTAGTTGTTTCATGCCCTTATCTAAAAGCATGCAAAAAGTAGGCATTTGTGCAGTGTGTAGATGTGTTTTGGCATACCGTATTTTAGACTGCTGTATACAGTGACTGATAATGGTAATTACTCCAGGAAAATGTATTTAGTTGTATTCTACAATCCAAGCTGGGAGACTTAAATTCTGCTTGACTTCAAAGAAACTGAGCACTGTGCTGAATCTTCTGCTGGTATCAGTGGCTGTGCTGCTAAAATAATCGATTGCAGTTTGGTGACTGTGTGGATGGGATGGAACTGGGCATGACAAAACCAGAGCCACTGGACACATTAGCAGACATCAGCATTGCCTTGTGAGGCAAGTCAGTACATTTTCCATACATTTCTTTTGCCGAACTACATCCCATGGACAAACTTCACATGTGACACATTGAATGGAAAAGATCTCCCACATTACCAGTTGACTGTTTCCACGAGTGTCACTCTAGTTTTTAGACTGATCATCTAATATAATTAAAACTTAAACAGTATTTTAAAACATGAACTGCTACTACTCCATGTTGCATATTATATTCTTGTCATTATTTGTATGTGGATGTGTGTATATTTATATGTACAATTTTGTTTTATTTTTCTAGAATGTGTGTTATTTCTCATTCATAAAAGTGTATTCCTTATGTTACATTTACATTCATAACCCCACCCTGTCATCTATAAATAAAACTATATAGTACACATTCAAGCTTACATACCGCATCAGCATTTTAAGACATTTCGTGGCATGGGGAAAAAATGTTCACCACAATCCCATGAATACTTTCACATGTAGCTTGGTTCCATTGCCCAAGCAAAAGGCTGCTGTGTCGGTAATTGATGGGCACTGATGTTGAGATAGGGGCTCTTCATATGTTCAGGGACATGCCTTTCTCTAGATGTATTTCATTCCTGGATGCTTGCAATTTCCCTAAGCAAGGAATTTAGGAACTGAATGCAAATGTACATTTTCCCAATTCGAAATCCATTTAACGCCTAAATAAGTTTAACAAAGCATTATCATAAGTTGCAACTAACACTATCTGTGCCCCATAAAACTAACACATACCAAAACATTGCTTTGAACATTTTACTCATTTTAAGTACCATAAGATTTATAATCACATTTTTAGCAGAAATCTATTTTGCCTATCTTCCTTTAAATATTTTTGTCTACTGTTGGTTATGAGGTTTTCTCCATAAGATTCAGCATCAAGGGTCAAGCAAAGTTAGGGGTGTCGTTAATGTGTGTTGTGGCAGGTACGACCAGTTGTTCAGTTCAAAAGTATATTTTCCCTATTTTAGGAAGTAGCTCAATGACCATAATAAAATTAAGGGGCTGCAATGCCCTAAGTGGCCATTCAATTGTCCCCTAGGAGTATGTTTCAGTGCCAGCAATGAGTACTCTCACTGTATGTCTGTGCAATAGTTTTGACGAGTGTCAGATGTGCACCTAAGAACTATGACCATGAATTTGAGGCTGAACGCCCCATACCCTGTATGAGGGGGGAGGGGCCTACCGCAGCCACACCACTATGACAAAATTGACTGAAGGCTTTTGATTCTGAACAGGACTCTGCTTCCTCCCTTTGCCTAAGGAACACTTTGAGGCCTTGCATTATCTTAAGTATACCCTTGCAGTCAAAAACCTTCCACCACATATAACGACCCTGCTTTGCTACTTCTACTCGGACTGTATTGTACAGGAAATAGGGACAGTTTCTTTTCAGTAACTTTGTACACTATTTTTTTAAAGAAAACAACAAAAAAAGAGCAAGCATTGTAAGTATACTATGACTAAAAGTTATTGGCTACAGTAGCACACAGTTCTTGAATAAAGATCTTCAAAGACTTAGCAAGTTTCTCAGGTGTGACTTATTTCCAGGCAAATGGTATAAGTTGAAGAAGACACAATCAAAAGGCTGGCAGTGCAGTCAGAAACTTGACAATGCTGTTATATCACAGCTGAACAATGCCAAGTGCAACAGGAACCTTTTATAAGCACGAGCGAGCACCAGCCAGCCTGGCAAGCAGGGAAAATTGGTAACCTACACTTTGACAGGTATAATGACCTCTTTTATTCAAATATTGTGAAAACCTGAAGTGTCTCTCTATAAACTCTTGCCAATTTAACTGTGCCTTCACAAACTGTTATATAATTGTTATCCCAACCTGTTCCTTTACATGCATGATTAGTTACCTGGTTTGAGAACAAAGACTTGTGGGCTGAGTTCTGCAATGGACATAAGCTTTGGATGGAAGCACATGTAAGGGGTTTTTTTTAATGTCCCCCACTGCCCCTTTTCCTGGGGTTTTGGTTCTTGTTTTCTGACAGCAGGCACTACTATCAAATTGTAGTAACAGAACACAAACACAGAGCAGAGAGCATGCTCCTGAAAACAATGCTTAGCCTTAATTCATTATTTATGGTAAGCTAGGACAAGCTGCCTTGGCCTAAGTAGCCCAGGCTTGTCCAATCTCATCAGCTCTTGGAAGCTAAGCAGAGTTGGCTTTGGTCAGTATTTGGATGGGAGACCGCCAAAGAGTACCAGGGTTGTACTGTGGAGGCAGGCAATGGCAACCCACCTCTGAACATCTTGCCTTGAAAATCCTGAGGGGTTGCCTTAAGTCAGCTGTGACTTGACAGCAAAAATCTCTCCCTTATTATAAAAGAGTAGTGGGTGCCAACATTCTAAAATGCACACCTTTAGTGTATGGACGCTTGAACTGTCAGTCAGAAGACGCTGGTTGGGTTGACTGGCTGCTTTGTGCAGTCCCGCTCAGCGTTTCAAGGTCTTTTGCATATGGAAGAAGATTGGACTTCACTCCATTCCACACCTCAAACTCCCCCCCCCCACCCGCAAGGCAGTTGGAATGTCAGTTTCATATGGAACCTGCTGTATTCTGGTGGTGTGCAGGTCCCAGGTTCATATTTTAAAAGCTGCCTGGGGGATTATGGACCATTCACACACTTTCAACCTTAACATACCTCATAGGGTAGTTGTGCGGATCATACGGGGGAGAGGAGAATGATGTCAGCTGCTTTGGTTCCCACTGCAGGGAAAGACTGCCCTTTCCCTAGGCAGAGGCTGGGGGGGGATGTAAACCTGAAGACAGACAGGCAGATAAAGGTAGGCTGATGGTTGCCTGGAAAGGACATAGGGTTGCCAACTCCAGGTTGGAAACTTCCAGGATATTTTAGGGATGAAGCCTGCTGTGGGTGGGGTCTGAGGAGGAGGAGGAAGAGGGGGACCTCAGACAGATACAATGCCATACTCCCCACCCTCCAAACAAGCTGTTGCCAGTCTCCAGGTGACAGCTGGAGAGCACTTAAAGCTCTGGTGCTAATTCAAACTGTTACCATGTATCGACAGAGTAGTGTGTTGGAAAATCTTTAGGAATTGTTTGGTGCATTGCCAGCTTTAGGTATGGAAATTCCTGGAGATTTGAGGGGTGGAGCCTGGGTAACAATTGTTGCCACTGTCCAGGTGAGGGCTAGAGATCACTCAAAATTACAACTGCTCTTCAGGTAGCACAGATCAGTCCCTCTGGAGAAAACAGTGGACTCTGTCATTATACCCTGCTGAGGTCGCCACAGCAAACTGACACTGTTTGCTCAAAGCCAGAGCACTCTCCCAGAGCCTCTTTCTAGCTCCCGTTGTATTTATTTCCACAACGGGCCTTATTTCTAGTTAATGATAAAGGACAAGCTATTGTAGCTTTTCTGGGGCTAAACTGCACTTCTGTCTTTACTCCAGGTGTTTCCAATCTTTTTGCACCTGTGGGCACCTTTGTAATTCTGACATAAGGGAATAGGGACAATCACAAAATGGCTGCTACAGGATGTGGAACCAACCACAAAATACTAGAGAGTTTGGTTATGCATAAATCTAATAGTAATGCATACTCATTTTAGGCAGAAGTTCTGCTTAACATGACACCTTTTTAAATGAACATATGGTCTAAAAATATTTTCTTACTTATTCACAGCTTCAGCCACACAGAAGATCCTTTTGCTGTGGTGTCAGCTGCTGCTGAAGATATTTTTGGTTTTGAATGTGCACAGCCAACCAGATCTCCAATGTCCAATTAGAAGCCCTGCTGGAGAAAAGCCCAACTTGGCCCTGCTTATAAAAAACACTTGGCAAAGTGTTGGTGGGCACCACAGATATTTATGATTGCCAACTTCATGTTGGGAAGTTCCTGAAGGTTTGGAGGTGCAGCCTGGAGAAGGAGGGGTTTGCAAAGGGGAAGAACCTCAGCAGGGATGTTAAGCCATAGAGTTCACCCTCCAAAGCAGCCATTTTCTCCTGGGGAACTGATCTCTGTCTTAAGAACATAAGACAAGCCATGTTGGATCAGGCCAGTGGCCCATCCAGTCCAACACTCTCCGTCACGCAGTGGCCAAAACCCAGGTAGCATCAGGAGGTCCACCAGCGGGGCCAAACCTCCAGAAGCCCTCCCACTGTTGCCCCCCAAGCACCAATAATACTTCAATTAAATTAGCCAGTGCCTCCCAAGGAATTTAAAAGCCCCCCCCCAACAAAAAATCCTGGCTATGGGTCTGAGTATCTGGTTGCTCAGGGCAAGATCCGGGGCTCAAGGAGGAGAACCGCAGCCCAGCTTCTGTAGATTGGTTGTAATTCTGAGAGATTTCCAGGCCTCACCTGGAGGTTGGCAACTCTATGGGGATCCCACTTCACACAGTAAAGCAACCCTGGAGTAAAACCAGATAAATCATGTAGAAAGACCACCTTTTGCCACCCAGCCTCTGTGGGGCAGCACACTGGGAGGCCTCCAAAGACCAAACTCCTTTGTACTCCTCTCCCTCCCTCCAAAACGTGCCTGGTGGTAGCAGCAAAACACACACACAGAAACACTACTACTGCAGCATAATAAAGGACCTTGCAGCAGCCCTTCTTACCAATGTCAGGTGGGTTTCTGGGGCTCTAGGCATGAGCTAGTATAAATTCAGCGTGAACTTCTGTGAGGTTTGGGCTTAATTCATAATGAGCCAGAAACTTCAGATGCTGAACTCAATTCTAAATTTCAACCAAATCACTTCAGATCAATATCTTAATAGCACTGGTGGCCACCTTTAAAGATCTTAGTAGGTTTGTAGAAATATCTTCCCAGTTCCCATACAATACATGAGTATTTGCCAAGGCGACTCGGTCTTGTCACAGAAGTAGGCACAGGTAAAAAGGAGAAACAAGTTTTCTAGAACCTGCTCATTCCCTTATCTTGTATCTAAGCAACAGCCCTTGGTCCCATGTGCCTTCCATAAAAAAAAAAAAATCCCCCCCCTACATTTTGATAGAGCACCCCTTGGCAAATTAATTTTATTTATTTAAAATATTTATAAGCCAACTTTCTCCCTAAAACACCGGAACCAAAGGTGGTTGGCAACAATAAAATCAGCAAAAGCCAATCTCTCTCTCTCTGTATGTGTGTGTGTGTGTAGAGAGAGAGAGAGAGTGAGAGCGAGAGAGAGAGAGAACGAACAGCATAGGGCGTAATAAAACAAAAATGAAGCTATATGATTTTTGTTCCCTCTTGCAGAACTCAATAAAATGGAAATCAGAGCCAAAGACCCTCCATGGCACAGATGTTTATTTTGCCTCTAGTCCAATGAATGCAACTAGAAGTGGATGTTTGCCAGGAATCCCTACTTTACTTTGGGATATTCCTTATTTTATTTTTTTAAAAAAATGTATAATAACCTACTAGTAGTGGAAGCTATATTGGTGGCCAAGTGTCAGAGGGCTGACTTAAAGGGGAACTTGGACATGCAGAGCCAATGAAAATTTCATTGTGTATTTCAGTTTGATTAGGCTGACATAGTCTATAAACCAAAGTATTACTGAAAGGTCGTCAAGTACTTTTCCAGATGGATTACGAAGCTAACCATCATGAAGGTACAGAATATCATGTTTAGCAAGACAAGATACTGCAGTTCATTTGTCTACACTTTCAGATTTACGACGATTCTTCAGCAAAGAATGGAGAAAGGTTCCCAACAACGCACCTCCTAAGACACCACTTCCAATGCCTGCCAGAAACACCAGCAATGCTCTCTGTCGCCAGGAGTAATGCTGCCACTTGAAAAGAGCAATGGTTGTGTTCTGTTGGGTTTTGTTCTCAGCTTCTGGTTTCTGTTCCAGAGTCAAGGATTTTTCAAAGTTGAGATCCACCAAGTTACCAGGGATCACCCGAAGCCCAAAATAGATTCTCTTGACTAGTTTATAGGTTTTCATGAGCTGCACATCACATCTATAGGTCCCTGCATCATATTCTTCAGCTGGAGAAAGCTCAATGACATAGCCGGGAGTCTTGAAAGGCACAAAAAGAGCATCGTCTGTGGTGATGATACCTCTGGCCAGCCTCCAGGTATAGCTGAAGCTCTGAGTCTCAGGGCCAATCTCCTCAGAGGTCAGGCAGCTGAGCTTAAATGGCTTACCAACAAGGACGGTGAAGTGCCTCACTCCACAAAGCCAGTTGGTCAAGCATTCAGTTCGCCGTAGGGTGCAGTATCTTCTTTTACCATCAGATCCAATGTCACATATTTCCTCTACCTTATAGCCCAGGCCACAAGTGACACTACAGCTTGTGGAACTGACTAAAAGCCTAGCTGTAGCTGTCCTCATCTCTTTGGGAATGGTTACTGACTCCATAGAAGCTATTGATAGTGGCACAAAAAAGGCAAACACCAATGTTCCAAGGGTCAAATGTGTTTCTGTGTTCATCGTGTTTGCAGAGTCCTTTTAGAATCCCTTTTCTAGCTTGATTAAATATCCTAACTGCCATTCTGTGTACATATTCTAAAAACTTCTGACATTTATAGCTGATCACTCTTCTTGCACCAGTTTCCTAGATGTGAGAAATCCTCAGAAAGCAAAGATGGCTTCAAGTGATACACTGCTAAAGAAAAGGCAATTTAATGAGCAGGCTACTTAGACTATGTCATTATGTTATGTTATGCTTCATTTGACAATTCTGTGGGAGGCAATATATAAAGGTTTGCACCCTACCAACAAAGATATCCTTGCACAATGGAAATAATGGGTTGGATCCAAAGACGCTTCTTCGCTGGCCTACTGGCACTTTCCACTGGCAGAGGAAGGGGCAATTGTTGCTAATTCCTGCCTCCTACTGAAGACCCCCACTTCAGCCTCCCCAATACTGTTCATGGCTCTGAGGAGCAGAATTTCTAAGGTTCAGTGGGATACAGTGGAAAGAAGGAAGAAACAGGAAATTCCCATCCTGTGGGCTTTACTCTATTTGCAGTACATTGGATCCAATCCAGAATGTTAAAAATTAATGGAATTTATTAATGTAAATTTTGCCTCCCATCCTTTTACATCTACACAGCCCCACATTAAATTATTCAACATGAGCCTTGATTGTTCTCCAATCAGGTAGCAACTGTGACATGGGATAATAAAGGTATAGCCACTAGGAGGGCAGATCACTACTCAAAGTTCTCTACTCAAAGTACTATGGTTGCATTCAGATGTCATGATACACATCTGTAATGAATATCAGCCTAGGCAGCATTAGGGCTGCCAAGCCACGGCGGGGGATCCGTGCATCTTCACAGGCTGTTTGGAGTCCCGTTGCCAGAGCGACAAGTAGCGTCACATCCTGGCGACGGTGGTGCAATGCGTATCGCTGTCCCCCCCGCGGCAGGGATCCTGTGAAGACGCACGGATCCCCCGCCGCGGCTTGGCAGCCCTGGTTGACGTCCTTGTGTTTTCCCTTTATCCTCCCCAGATGTAACTGCAAACTTGGTCTTGGAATTCTTCAAACAATCTCCAATCTGTCATGACATTCAAATGTGGGCACTTGGGCAAATAGGAGTTTGTTTCTTTTCCACAAATTGGGATTCTGTGGTTTAGAAACAAACTTTAATCTGTCAGGGCACCTACATTTGGATATCATGCCAAAATGCTTTCACTCAAGACGTCGAAAAATAGGAGGCTATAACCCCAAATCAAAAGTCTTGAAAAGACTCTAATATAGAACAGCACAAAATCACCATCTTGGTCAGGCTCAAAGAACTTTACTTAATTGTTCAAGGAAATAAAACTAATGTTTTTTCTCTTATTGCCAACACCAACTCATGTACGTATTTATTTAGGAGATTTTTATGTCACCTCACTAGAGTCTTGCTCAAGAAGAAGAGATTGGATTTATACCCCACCTTTCACTCAGAGTCTCAGAGCGGTTTACAATCTCCTTCCCTTCCTCTCCCCACAACAGACACCCTATGAGGTAGGTGGTGGGGCTGAGAGAGCTCTGAGAGAACTTCTCATGAGAAAACAGCTCTGAGAGAACTTTGACTGACCCAAGGTCACACAGCAGCTGCATGTGGAGGAGTGGGGAATCAACTCCGGTTCTCCAGATTAGAGGCCGCCACTCTTAACCACTATACCAAACTGGCTCAAGGCAGAATACAAATAAAATAGTTATAAATTATCAATATAAAAATAAAACAGGCCATTAAAACAAGCCAGGGATATAAAAACAGCATAAAACTATTCATAAAGCAGACAACCAGAAGCAGACCATAAGACAGCTAAAAAGATAAAACCCCTAATTAAAGCCTGAGTCGAAAGATGTATTTTAGCCAGGCACCTGAAAGACAATAAGGCAGGTGCCAGGTGAGCCTCAAGGGGGAGAGTATTCCAGAGGTGCCAGCACCGAAAATGCCTTGTCTCTATCCCTTCCCCCACTTCGGGCACAGACAGCAGGCCTCGAGAGGCAGATCTTAACTGGAGGGCTGGACAGTATGGGAAGAGACAGTCCTTCAGGTGACTCAGCAAACTGGGGGATCCATAGCCCCCCAAGTCTACCAGGTGTGATACCCTGCAGACTGGGAGGTTCATGACTCATTGAGATCATCCTGGAGTAAGGAATCAAGAAGATGAATGGCTCCTATTGGGTAATCAAAGCCTATTCTTATATGGTAGAGAGCCATCAGACAATCAAGTAACTTCCTTCAGTAATCAGTAAAGATAAAATCATGTCCAGGCACAAAATTAGCCTAACTCCCAGGGTAACTCTCAATGAGGCAATCTCTACCCATTCCTCTCATATCACATGACTCAGAAAGCCCATGAATTTCACAGGTAAATAGAGATTCTTTTTTAATCCCAGATTTGTCCACTTTCCACAAGATCTGCCTTCTCTCACCTAGCTGCTGCCCTTGGGGAAGAGCACACTGAAGATTCTATATCAGGCAGTAGAACAAAGTTTGAGTCCAGTAGCACCTTTAAGACTCTAGCTTCGTTCTCACATTTCTTTGCTAACTCTTGCATTTACATGCTAATTTGCTGCCATCCATTGATCTTACCGGCCACCTGATCCAATTTTAGCTCTGCATATGCGCCTTGGCTCTGAGTGGCCCCTCCTTATAGCTGCCCCCACCCTCTTTTTCCCTGTAAGTAACCATTGAGATTTTATTCCAATTTGAAGAAGTGTGCTTTCGACACAAAAGGCTTATACCTTGAATAAAATTTTGTTGGTCTTAAAGGTGCCACTAGACTCTAAATTTGTTCTGCTGCTTCAGACCAACACGGCTACCCCACCTGAATTTTATATCAGACAGTGTATGACTCACCCTACAACACCCCTCCTCTTGTCTACTCACTCACTCACTCTCCCACCCTCTCTCTGCTCTTTTCCAAGAAAACAACCAAAAGTCTCCTTAGCTGACTTCGAGCACTTCTCCAGTTTCTCCACCCCAAAGGGCTAATTCACACATGTGGCAGACATGAGGACTGTCAACAGATGTTCTGCTATAGACTTGGTGTATTGGGATAAGAGGATTATCCCCCCCCCCTCCAACCCCCCATTTTTCTGACCTGAACAATCCCTGGGAATTGTTATTTGCTCCACTGAGAAAACTAGTGTGTAGCCCATCAGTATATTGAAGTTTCCCCAATGGAGAAAATAGCTGCCCTGGGCCATTTCAGGACAGGAAAACAACCGGGGTGGGGGGTGGGAGGTAAATTCTCTCTTTCTCCTCTTTCTTCAACACTGCTTCTAAAGATGCTAGTGTATACATGAAGAAGAACAAGAAGAGTTGGTTTTTATATCCTACTTTCCTCTATCTTAAGGATCCCCAAAGCGGCTTATAATCGCCTTCCTTTACTCTCCCCACAGCAAGCTCTTTGTGAGGTAGGTGGGGCTGAGTTTTGAGAGAACTATGACTGGGTCACCAGGTGGGGAATCAAACCCGTTCTCCAGATTAGAGTCTGCCACTCTTTACTACATCATGCTGCCTCTCCTCCCTAGTCAATAAAAACTACAGAGGACAGCCTGCCAATATACTTCCAAGACCCTACAACTCGGGGTTCAATTGTGCTGTGCTTGAGAAGGGAGAAATGCTTGCAAAGATGTCAACAAACCTGCTTCACAATGTTACGAAGGGTTTTTGTGATGCCTGAATGCAGCCTATGCCTTAACACAAGAATTATCAATCAACATAAAGCTTGGTTTGAGTATGTATATAAAAAACCTCCAGTAGTTCTGCCACAACAGCATTGTTCCAATTAGAACAGTTTATGGCAGCAGATACATGTAAATGGAAGTTCAGAAGGGTTAGGAGCATAACTATTTCAGTTCCTAGACAAAATTTAAGAAGTTGCCTCTTCCTCTTCTGAAAACATGTCTTATTTTTTAAAAATAATTTAATTCCCAAGTATATTTGATCCAATTCTATTAATTCCAGTTTTATAGCACAATCCAAAGCAGAGTTGACTTAGAAAGGTGTAATTGTTTTAGGATCACACTGTGAGACTATTGAACTACAGGAACAGGCAACCACCAAATATTGTTTTCACCTAGCAAAAATACTGTAGAAGTGAAGATCAATTTGTGCTACAGTTAAGAACAGGGCCCCTGAATGAACTCCAAAATCTCATCCTTTAGTGAGATAGCAAGGAAATAAGAGGGAAGTGATACTCACACAGCATCATCTTCACCATTTTGGCTTGTCATTTAAAGCATTTCCAATTTACAAGGCATGACAAAAACTACAGTCAAACGTCTGCAGTAAACAAGCAGCACAGGAGTAAGCCTCCAAGGTAAGGCTACACATTGAGGGAGAGAGACTCTACTTCTTAACCTTGTTCTCTCTTCCATGATGTTCGCTCAGTCACTCATGCTTTTGTGCAACTGATGTATTATCATCAAATTGTGATGTCACAATCCAGGCTTATGCAGCTGAGGCTGTAGCATTACACTGATGAGCCAACACATTACGTTCATATCACTGTTTGAACACAGACATGGTCCTCACCCTGCACTATCACAATGTTGGCATAAGGAACACCTTAGCTAGGAATCTAGGGATAAATGCAAGAAGTATCTCACCATTAACTACCAGACATGGGATATAAGCCAGCCAGTGCATATCTATGACTCAGTCTTTCAGCAGACCACCAGATGAGAAGGAATCCCAGTTCTACTATTGGGGCCTGGCAATGACAGGGGAACTGAATCTCTCTCTCCCTCCCTCCCTCTCCCCCCCCCTCTCTCTCTCCCTCTCTCCCTCCCTCTCTCTCTCTCTCTCTCTCCCTCT
>NW_015171510.1:1058421-1078473 GCF_001447785.1 Gekko japonicus | reverse complement strand
TCTCTCTCTCTCTCTGACCTTGTATTGGATGGGGGAGGAAAAGGAATATCATAAATGTTATGGTTCGTAACACTGACAAGCATTAAGAAATGGAATTCCAAAGGCAAACTTCCTCTGCTTGAAACGTTTGCACCATTTTTTAGTTGGGCACAGACCTCTTTTAACCTTGACTTGAAATGCAGAAAGGGAGTGACAGGTTGAGGCAGATCATGACTTAGGGCTGTCTTTTCTCTTCCCTGTATATTCTCTTTACCTAAACAACAATGGCAAAGCAGTCAGGTGAAGAAAGATGCAATGCCACAGGCTTCAGAGTTCTTTCTCTCTTCCTGAACCACCTCAGCAGGTTAGCAATGAAAGGGAAGGTTCATACAGGAGTATCACTTGGACTCTACCACTCAACTACACACTATTCATATTATGCATTCTGCAGGCATTTTCAGTTCCAGTTCTGAAGCTTTTTCCATGTCAACATGAAACAATTTATACTTAATAACATTGGGTACACCTGAATTTAACCTCCATTCAAAAAGCTTGTATTATAATCCTTATTACAAATGGGGACCACAGATTCACAGGGGGGATCCCATTCCCTCCCTCACCAAGCTGATCCCATGGCCACTTGAGCTTCTACACCTCCTTCCTCCGCCCACCTCCAGAGCTGCCACCTCTGGGATGTGGAGGGGGAGCCACAACTCCCACACCTCCTCCCCTGCCCACTCAAAGTGTTGCTGCCTTGGCAGTGGCGGTGGGGGGGGTTGCCACATCAATAGCAAGGAGAGTTGGTGGGTCCCACAGCTACTCACCTGCCCGCCTCCAGTTTTGGCACCCTGGTGTTTAAAGGAAGCAGAGGTCAGTGAACTGCTCCTTTCCCCCGCCCACTCCTCGTGTGCCTCACAGTTTGGTGTAGCAGTTAAGTGCACAGACTCTAATCTGGGAGTACCGGGTTTGATTCCCCACTCCTCTACTTGCACCTGCTGGATGACCTTGGGCAAGCCATAGTTCTGGCACAGCTGTTCTTGAAAAAGAGGTTTCTGTCAGAGCTCTCACAGCCCCACCCACCTCACAGGGTGTCTGTTGTGGGGAGGGGAAGGGAAGGGAAAGGAGTTTGTAAGCCGCTCTGAGACTCCTTTGGGTAGTCAAGGGTGGGGTATAAATCCAATCTCCTCCTTCTCCTCTTCTTCTCCTCCTCCTCCTCCTCCTCCTCATGTGTTTGGATAAAAGTTACATGTGCTTGCATAGACAACTGTTCTGTGTTTAGGTTTTTGTTTTTCTGCAAACCTGGGCCTCCCCCCAGGTTTGCAGAAATATCTCTTTTGTATCTACAATGGTCCCCATCTGCAGATTTAATCACCAACATATGAAGCTATACTGAGTATTAGCTATATAGATCATCATCACCACCAACAACTATTATTATTAAGCTTTTGATGTTTGCTAAAGCAAAATATTTCCTTTGTTATTTGAGTCACAGAGATTCATAAAAAGACTGGTCCTATAAAAGAAGGATGGATCGTAGTGTGTAAGAAATAAAACATACCTCTTTATTTACAAACACAGAAGCTAATGTCACAGCACCACTTTACAAATAACTAGCAGGCAATGGTCATCTGTCTGGTTTTGTACAAAATATTGCAGTATCTAAATAATTTTTTAAAGTGTGAAAGAAAATAAACCATGGAAGAAGGCTGGATTCCCTCTCTCCCCCCCCCCCCCATGCAGAACAGCAATTGTTACCCAGGCAGCCTTCAGATCTTTGGGTGAACTGGCAGACTGCGGGTGGCAGGATTAGATACAGGAAGGCTGAAGTCAGGGATATCATTACATTTATAATAGCACATGTAAGGTTTCATTAGATGAAGAGAGAGGCCTTGGGGCACAACATGCAGAAAGGAAAAGCACTAAAAGACGTATTTGCAGCTGGGAATTAAGTACCCATTCTTCAGCATTTAAACCTCCTCCAGACCTTGGTCACTCTTAATGAATACATTCTTCTGGATTTTGTAAAATTATTTGTTATACCTGGAGAAAGGAGCTTTTCTATTCTGAAGGGGGAAATAATGTTCTTAAGTTAGGAAATAGATATCACTTTGTATAAAACAATTAAACAGCAGGAAATGAAGATGCAGAGGCCAGTGCTTTCTTGTGTTGGCCAAGTGACTGAACCCAAATGCACAAGAAAAGGGTGACTCAATACATTCTATGGCCATGCTTCAATGTCTCATCTGTACTCCAGAGCTACATGTATCTCTTGCAGGTAGATGCTGATTCTCTTTACACATCTCAAAGTGTGGGGTGACCAACTATCTCCCTATGGGAGATGTGTGCATTTCTATGGTGTGCATGAGATGCAAAAAGCATGGTGAGATGTGCAAGTCACTTGTGCTTCGCCTGCATGCTATATCCAAGGCCCTTCCTCCTCTGTCTAGATAAATGGCTGCTTATTACTCTCTCCCCCACTCTTGCAGAGAATACCCATTCCCTGAAAACCCCATTTGTAATCAGGTCATTCTCTGCAGGCTTCTTGACCCCAAGTGTCTATTCCAAACATGTACAAACAGAAGGGCAACTTGGAAGGCAATTCCCCTTCAAAGTTATACACAGGGCATCTCAGCTTTAAGAGCACATCTACCAACTACTGCAAGCCAGAGTGGGTAACAGATAAAACAGTGATGCACACAATAATCTACTTCAATTAGCGACGACGCAATAGAAATGTTCTTGGGACCCACAGCACTGTGACAGGTATTTGTGGAAACAAAATATCTGGATTCATCATCTTCAGAACCAGAATATGTAAAAGAAACATAATGAAAGACTTCAGCTTGGCAGCACAGTGATCTCCTTGTCCTGTGTCAAGACTCTGTACAGTTAGGGAGCTCTAAACAGAAAGCAGTTCCACCAGGTTCTGTACAAACCTTCTTTCCTGAGAGTCAGTACCTTCTTTCATGGTTAGCAAGAAGAGAGGTTCAGCGGGACCAAATTTTCCTCTTCCACAATTTGCATCTTTTAAAAAGTCATCCCCTGTATCCATAGGCAGCACAGTTGCTTGTCCCTACCATATCACCATAAAGTCAGTTCATTATCTGACCATTTCGATCTTAATCCACCTCATGGTACCAAGACAGGAAATAAAGGGTAGGTAGGGTAGGGGATGCCTTCATAAGAGCTCTGAGATCCCACCACCTGCTGGGGAAAAAAGATTGAGCACTGATGACAATATTTTCAATACAGTTCAAGCAATTATTTCTATTAGCAGAATCTAGATACCACAAAAACACTTGATTTTATATAAGGGAGTCTTCACAGGTTTTCCTACAACTGTATGCAGAGAATGAAGCTTTGTTTGCAGCTAAAGCATTGTTTGTTGCTTGATACTGGAAAATATTGCATGGCCATCAGAGATGCAAACAAGCCTGCTCAGAGAGGTGTCCAACAAATAATTTCCTCCTAGGATGAAAAAGCTGCTCTGAGGAAGTCAGTGAAGGAGAATGAGTCACAGCTATAAGCCCCCAGAGACCTGAAAGCCAGTGTGATGCAGTGGTTGGAGTGTCGAAATCAGATCTGGGAGATTCAGGCTCAAATCCCGACTTAGCCAGGGAAGCTTCCCAGGTGACCCTGAGCCAGTCACACACTCTCAACCTAACCCACCTCACAGGGTTGTTGTGAGGATGAAATGGAGGAGAGGAGAATGATGTAAGCTGTTTATGGTTACCACTGGGGAGAACAGCAGGGTATAAATGAAGGAGGTACGTAAGTAAATAAATATACTTTCCAAGGTGGCGGCTAGGATTCAAAATGGGACTTGAGATGACTGTACCTAACGGCAGGTCATCAACATGGGTCAACAGACAGAACTTGAGCCAAACCTTAATTCCTGAAACCAACAGGTTTCATTTGCTCTCTGGTTGATGCCTTGCTCGTGTGGTTTACATAACAATTGACGCCAACCGTTAAGGACACCATCAGGCCTTCTATTTACAGAATTCCAGACCTGGTTGCCAAGTGGGTGCCTGCCATGCAGTTGCAAAGGCCACTCCATTCTTCAGACAGCAGTTTAAGGGGAGGAGTACAGTCTGCTGTACAGATCAGCTGCTTCACTGATGGCTGGGCAGCCCAACGGATCAATTTGACTATAAAATGACACCAGGAAGAAGGCTCTCTTCCAGCTCTCCAACTGCCACTGGCAGGCTCCCCACCTTGCACAAGAAACTGACTACATAACTTTGTACTGCTCTCCCATTAAGTCACACAGACTTCATAGCAGTCAACGTTTAAACAAATCCAGAAAAATTAAATAAAATGTGTTTGGCAATTAACCTGACTCTCCCCAAGGTCAAGAATGCATGTAAGTATTACATATGAGTATTGTTATTATTATTAGCTTCACTCACAGGCTGCCTTTCTCAGTGAGACTCAAGGAGGATTGAAAATATTAATAAGGTCTATTCGGTCAATCAGCAAGCAAATTACAAAGTATGACAAGAACATCTGAATCTGCCATCCAAGATTCCTAGTAAATGCACATTGAAATAACCACAAAGAATATTACTGGCAGAATTGGCAAGGGGAAAGATTAAATGATACCCCTCATGGTAACTGAATTTACTTTTGAGAGCAGTCAAATCAGAGTTTTATTAAATGGGGCTCACTCCCAGGAAACAGTTATAATTGCAGCCTTTAAGACTTCAGGGACACGTATAGTATGATGCCATCCAATCCCTGAAGCACTTCTGCAGAACACTAAAGGTTTGTGTTGTCTTCTTTTTTAACAAGGCATTCCATGACCCTGAATACATTCACTGCAGTTTCTTTAAGAGGCTGCAATATATTAAATTAGCGACACACAACACAGCAAACAGGTTTCGCCTGAGAAGGCTGTCACATCTTTTATTGTATTAGTTGTAAGGAAAATCCCCAGGTGCTGATTAATACTCTAAAAGCAACACAACAGGAGCAGAGCAGGAAGGACAATGAGCAAGGTGGGTAACAGGACCAGCAGTGAGGGGAAAGAAAGGGCTTTACAAAATCTCAGTTCTAGCAACTAAATATTCACAGCAATAGCTACTGAGCTTCAAGGACATACAAAATTTTGCATGTGCACCCCATTTGAATCTCTGGTAGGTCTGGTTCCTATGAACCCACTTTCTCCTACTGTCTGCACTTTCCCAAGCAATCAAGAAGAAAGCTGCTTTGCATTTTACAACGGAAGACTGGAGGATTAAAAGCTGGGTGTAGTCCAACTTGCACGACACCTACAAGACCATGTGTGTGCACGCACACAAGGTACATACACAAGAACCAGTAACACGATCAGGATGATGGAGGGGAGGAATGGTTATCATTTACTAAAAACAAGCAATAACCCTTAACTCACTTAGGTTACGTAAGACAACAACAAACGTTTTTTCTTTAGCAATGCCCTTTTCAAATATAACTAGTCAGGGTGCGTCGAAGTGGGCATTCAAAGAAAGATAACTGTCAGGAAGCACAACAAAAGAGCAAGAGTCCAGTAGCACCTTAAAGACAACCAACAAAATATGTGGCAGGGTATGAGCTTTCGTGAGTCACTGCTCACTTCTTCAGATACAGCTGCTTCAATATTTCTTTAAAGTTTACAGGCATGTACTCTGTGAAGCAACATATATAGTTTAACTGTATTCTGGCCTACTTGTAAACAGGCTAACTTTGATGCAAAGCAAAGCCACAATAAAAAGGAACACATTTTTCACAAGGGAAGAATATTTTCATGCAGAATATGCATGTCTGGAGGTAGCCCATAAATATTAAGCCATTCTAAGACATAGCAGCTAGTTTCCAGTACAATTTAAATGCCCACTGAATATGATTTTCATGGGGAGGATGGCATTACAAATCCCTTATTTAGAAGCAAGAGGAATTTTTCAAATACATATTGCCAGCAAAATGTCCATCACAATGGATGGTCAGGTAGGGTTTTGTATTTCAAGGACTCTGGAGGAATGCAGAGTCTCTCTGTGCTCTCCAAACACTCGCACTGCTCTTTCTGTGGATCCCTGACAAAATGGACCAGTCCACTCAAGTGTCAAGACAGGAAGGGCAGATTCTGCTCTCAGTCCCCATGTGCAGCATCTTACTTTGCCATACACTCAGGGGAGTAAAAGAAGGCACCCTGGAACACTACAGGATGTGGGGGCTAAACCTTTCTGCAGTCCCTGAAAATCAAGACTGCTCTTGTCTTCATAGCTCCACTCACTATTGCACAGCTTCATTTTGGTTTCTTAGTCACACTGAACAGTGACAGAATGTCAAGAAATGGCTGATAATGTATTTTATACGGGTGGATGCCACAGTTACACAGGCAAGTATGATCTAAAACAGGGAGATGGAGTCTCTCAGCACCACATGCTTTACAAGCAATGCAGCTTAATAACTACTGGGGGCTAGCTCCTCTCCATGTTTTTGATATGCTCATAATTGTGCCACAGAACCTGATTTTTAGCTTCAGCATGCCCCATGCCACTTTAATTTTCTGTATTTGACTCAGAAAGCCCTTCTTGACTCCAAATTTGTGTGCATTCCCAATGTAGTAAGCGACTGAGAAGAGTCAACAGGTTTACTGCTCTCTAATGTACCAAAATTATCTTTTAAAATATTTGCATTCTATACTTGCAGCACTGAGTACCAATGGCTATGGTAAGGAGGCGAAATGGGACAATTCTCAGAAGAAAAATTTTGTCCATCCTTGAGAGCAGAGCAGCTAAACACTTAGCAAGCAACTGCCATTGGGAGAACCAAAACGCTAAGACTATGCCATGTCCGTATGAAGCAAGGTCACCAAGCAAGCAGACGCTCACGCTGGGTCCTTACCTGGCAAGGGCTGTCCCAGCTCCGCCTGCACTTTACCCTTCGCTGCTCCTTCCAGAGGTAAAGAACCTCTGTCCCCTTTGTAGAGTTTCGGTTTAAATGGAGAATCTTTCTCTTTACCTTTTGATCCTTTAGGCCTGCCTGCTTGCTTCTTCTTGGATTTACCATCTCCCTTCACACCCAGCAGCGGATGGACTTCTGTGAAGGAAGAGGCATGTTTGGGAAATTAACTTCAAATCTGAAGTTTTATATAAAACAAAACAGCAAATTCACTCCCCTATCTACTTTGCAACTCTCTGATGCTCATGCTATGACATGGGAAAGGGGAAACTCAGGATTTGGTCTGTTTTAAAAAAAGGAACTAGAAAACAAAACAGTAGTTTGAGCCAAGCAAGAACAGTGGGGTGAGCCAGGAATTACAATAAAGTGAGTTCACCAGCAGTTCATTGTCTAGAATCACAACAATAAAGTTACTGGGTCACTCAGATCAAGAGAGCAGCTGGTCCAGATGCTTTAAAGGAAATGCATAATACCAAATATTACTAAACAAACACTTCATCTCATTTGAGATATTTTCCATTGAGTGCTCTCAGCTTAGTGAACTACTTCCTTTTCTTAGGAAGGCAGCTAGATAAACAGTCCAAGCACCTGGGGATACACTAGTATACTACTAGCTCCAAAATAGACAGGGACAAGCAGGGGACCCACAAGGACTTGCGAGGGGAAGCTCATTTACCCCTCCCCCGTTATTTCCTCTTTCCTTCCCTGAAAGCCCCCAAAGCCTCTCCCCTTTTCCTGCTTCCTCCTATGCTCCCCACCCATAAGCCAGACCATCTTTATCTGCTCCTCCCCACCTTCAGCTTTCCCTCCTTCCCTCCCCCCTGGCAGCCTCTACCCAGGGATGCTGGCCACAGAACTGGGGCCAGTTGCATGGTGAGGAATCAGCAAGGACTTTAGGAGGACCTCACTTTTCCTGTTTACCCCCCTCACACACACACTATTTTCTCATTCCCTCCCCCAGAAATCCACATATTCTTAGCTTTCCGTTTCCTTCTCCTTCCCATCCATCAACCAACCTTTTATCTACCTCCCATCTTCAGCTATATTTATTTACTTCATTTGTATCCCATCTTTCTCCACAATGGGGACCCAAAGCAGCTTACATCATTCTCCTCCACTCTGTTTTATCCTCACAAAACACCTGTGAGATAGGTTAGGCTGAGAAAGAGAATATGTAACTGGCCCAAAATCACCCTGTGAGCTCCCATGGCAAATTGGTGATTCAAACCAGGGTCTTTCAGATCCTGGTTTGAAACTCAAACCACTACACCACCTGGCTTTTGTGAGGTGGCTGTTGTTGAACAGTAGCAAGTAGCCAGGCCTGGGTGAGTCAGGCAAGTCACATAGTCATCTGGTGGTTTTTGCCAGGCCTGGGCTGATAAGTCCTCCCACAACGGCCAAAACAGCCCTGGAAAGGGCCTTGCTCTCTCTCCCCCCTAAGTTTCAATGACAGAAATCAAGGATTGAAAAACTGGAAATACTGTTGTGGTTGCCTAGTAACCCCCACAATGGCCACTGAGTTTACAATGGCCACATGACAGGTGCTGGTTCTATTATTTGGGTTTGTTTTTTTTAAAATCCTCAATACATTTTTTTTAGATTTCAGATTTTTCTGCAAACTTGGGGCTTTTCTCAGGTTTGTAGAAGGAGCTGTCTTGTCTGTTTTTTACTCCAATCTCTGGCTTTAAGTGTCCACCGATTTGGCCCTGTTGAGAATTAGATATATTGACTGTAAGATCTGAGAAAACAAACTCGGGGGTCTTATTTGGTTAACCAGTATTTCAAATGGTCAGGCTTATTGGTATAAGCTGTTTGTTCCTGTGAACTCATGACCTGCCATGTCAACACTGCAGTACTCTGGAACACTCATCCTCTCTACATGTTCTGTTATACAATCACAGGAAATGGTGGGGTCTATGGGCAGTTCCTTTACTAGATCTAAAAGTTTTATAGTCGTTGTGAACTCTGACAGACATAGGTATATTCCAGTCCGACTGCTTCTTAAACACAGCAGTATAGGATAAATTAGACCTACCAGTCTCATGGTTGTCAGAAGCTCTTGAAAGCAGCAACTCCCTGGCAGAGCGCTTAACATGGCAAACTCACTACCTAACTGTAATAGTCCTGTGCACAGGCTAGTGGGTACAAATGTTCTACACTACATGCCGCAGAATGAAATAATAGAACAGGCTGTGCCACTTAAGGCTGTAGGTGGGGAGAGTAACAGTTTTAATGCTTTCCTACATAATAACTGAGCGCTTCAGGGTGAAATAATCTAGCCTAGCCCTTCACATGGGTTAGCTTTCCATTTACAGGGAGTTATTAATGTAAAGGAGGGCCAAAAAATGACACCCCTCCCCTCAAAAAATCTGAATGTGTAGACTATGCCCTCAGCACACTGCCACATTTGTAAGGTAAAGGTAAAGGTTCCCTGCAGAGCGCTTAACATGGCAAACTCACTACCTAACTGTAATAGTCCTGTGCACAGGCTAGTGGGTACAAATTTTCTACAGTACATGCCGCAGAATGAAATAATAGAACAGGCTGTGCCACTTAAGGTTGTAGGTGGGGAGAGTAACCGTTTTAATGCTTTCCTACATAATAACTGAGCGCTTCAGGGTGAAAGAATCTAGCCTAGCCCTTCACATGGGTTAGCTTTCCATTTACAGGGAGTTATTAATGTAAAGGAGGGCCAAAAAATGACACCCCTCCCCTCAAAAAATCTTTTCTATGCCCTCAGCACACTGCCACCTCATTGTGCTGCATTTGTAGACCAAACTATATTTGTGAAACTATATATGGGATTCATTAAATTCCTACATGAAAATCACTTTTGTGTAGGAATTACATTGTGTGAACTACTCCAAAACCGAGTATTATTTTACCACAAGGAAAAGCAGACACTGGAAACGCAGATGGCATATTTAAGATGCTTTTTTAACCTGTAAGATCAGCTATTCTCACAGCACAGAAATAAATGCATTAGTATGTTGCTGTTTAGAAATTAATCATTCCTCCCTAAAGAAATGTATAGTCATGCCTGGTAAGAACTGGTAGTTGAAGAGAACTACTGTCTCAAGCAACATTTTAAAAAATATCAAACAGAATTAGTATCCCTGCCCATTCTTCAGTCTATAAAGATGTCAGATGATACCTGCATGAGCAAAAGGATGGCAGTTCCCACTCACCATCATTAGGTACTCCCTGCAGTTCTATATTGGTTGTCTTAGGTTTCTTCTTTGGTGGCTGAGGTCCATCAGACAGTGACTGTCTCTTCTTTTCGGAGCCTATTCCCTCATCAGGTATGGCAGTCTGAACCGCATCTGGTGGAGGGCCATAGGGGTTTTCTTCTGGGTCTTCCACTTCGGGAGCAATAGGCAAATACAACAAAGCTTTGGAGTCTTCCAGTTCTTCATCACTGGTAAGGAAATAATATTTTCTCCCATGAATTATGGGCAACTCATGCTATAAAATTCCTTTCCGCATTCATCTCTTCTTCGGTTCTTAGCACAGTTTGGGGGAAAAAAGTATCACAACCACAGAAATGAGCCTCATGGGCACATACTACATGGCCATTTCACATATTATACAGATGGAAATTCAGGTTTGTCACTTAGTGTACATTCACAGGTAGCTGTAGTGAATCACAGCTTACGGAATAAACTGATGAGATAACACATCTCCCTTCCTCTGAGTTGACTTTTTGGGTGCATGATACAGCCCATGGTTACCCAGCATAAAAATAACACTCTGACAACAACAAAGACTGAAAAAGAAACTGAAAGCTTTGTGAAGAAAAGAGAACTTACAACATGTCCTATATCTATCAACCCCCCCAAATTAAGTGGAAGATGGAGACAGAGATACCAAAATAAATTAATTTTTAAAAGTCTGGGAAGAATCAGTTATGCACCACTCAGGAACAATCAATTCTGCCCTGACCTGGATAGTCCAGGCAAGCCCAGTCTCATCAGATCTCAGAAGCTAAGCAGGGCCAACGCTGGCAAATGGGAGACCTCCTTAGAATACCAGGGCCAGGAGGCCAGGGGCAGGCTATCAAGCCACTTCTCTGAATTTCCTCTGTGCCCCAGTAGGAGTTGCCAGAAGTCACCATGACTTCCAGGCATCACACACACACACACACACACACACACACGTGCAAAGAAACAAAAAGAAAAAGAACAATCAATTCTGAGAAACTAAAAAGGGAAGAATGGAACAGAACTATAACAATCTTTTTAAAGCAAACTACAGTGGATCCTAAGCAGTTACACCCTTCTAGACCCACTGACTTCAATTGACTTAGAAAGGCGTAACTCTGCTTAGGACTGCACTCTCAGAGTCTAAACGTCCACAATATCACGTCCAATATATTTTGGACCATTCTAAAGACCTTTCAATTCAGGAAACTCCTCTTATAGAATTGGAAATCAGGTACAGAATACTGGCTTAAGGAGAGAATGCTTATCACACAGGTATCACAATGATACATTTATATTTGTTGTTGTTGTTCAGTTACACAATGTAGTGGACAAGATGATTAGATTATTTAATATGTTTTGATTTAACGTGTTTTAATCATGTCCTTAACTAACTGGCTAGCCTACTCTTAAGAAGAAGAGATTGGATTTATACCCCGCCCTTCACTACCCAAAGGTGTCTCAGAGCGGCTTACAAACTCCTTTCCCTTCCCCACAACATATCACCCTGTGAGGTAGGCGAGGCTGAGAGAGCTCTTGACAGAAACTGCTCTTTTTCAAGAACAGCTCTTATCAGAGCTACGGCTTGCCCAAGGTCATCCAGCCAGGTGCAAGTGGAGGAGTGGGGAATCAAACCTGGTTCTCCCAGATTAGAGTCCGCGCACTTAACCACTTAAAAGCTTCAATATTTTTCACACAGGTTTGTAGAAAACCCATTGGTGGTAGGCTTCAGAAAAAGGTGTCCCTCCTTTTTCATCACTCAGGAAAGAATACTTCTAAGAGCTTGTCTCTCATAATGTGCATGCATCATCAAAAAACTTCAGTTAACAGATTGATTAAAAGTCACATACTTGTGAACTTTGATAAAGCATAATGTCAACCTGACTTAGTGGGAGAATATGCAGTTGAAGGCGAGATATGATCTAGATAAAAGTAAGGGTTTCTATCGAGGTAAATCCGATCTAGACAAGTTATGGTTATCTACAAATGACTAGTTAATACAAAAGATATACAACTTTCTCCTAGACGACTATGTACATGATGAAACAGTAAAAAATTGCATGGTTACGTGGATGCAAGACTTTGGATGTACTACAGATATAGATACTTGGTCCAATATATGGAAATCAGTGAAATATTTAAGGTCAATTCCATATAAGGAAAATGTTTCACAGGTGGCATTGGTCACCAGATAAACTGGCAAAATGTTATCCAAATATGTCAAAAAAATTGTTGGAAATGCAAAAATAATGTGGGCACCTTCTACCACATTTGGTGGAGATGCAATGTAACACAGCGTTATTGGTATAAGGTACATAATCTTATTTTAGAAATTCTAAAGATTGATATACCCTTATCTCCGGAACTCTTTTTGTTAAATATGCTACCTGATGAATACAGAATAGAGGATAAATATGTCATTATATATATAAATACAGCAGCACGTATTCTTTATGCCAAGTATTGGAAACAAGAGGGAATACCCTCTAGGAAGGAAATAATTTATAAAATATTGGATGTGGTAGAAATGGATAAACTACAGTTTTAAAGGGCAGAAATGATGCACCGTTCAAATGTAGATGGAAAAAGTTTTATACCTGGATAGATAAAAATCAATATATATAATAATAACTAATATATGTGACTCCAAAAAGCTTGTTATCGTGTTGTACAAGACTGTTAAAATATCCAGTGTAAGATTGTATCAAAACTCATAAATAAAACGTATATAAAAAAATGTCACATACTTAATCAACCAAGGTTTCTTTAACTGGGTTAAAAGACAGTTTAAAGTTATTTGCATGATTAGCACAAGTTATCCTTTTAACATCTTCCTTTTATCATGCTTACCTGCTACAGAAAGCAGCAATGGGATCTACACTGGTTACATCCACTTCCTCATCCTCTGCCGCATCAGCACCTGCCAAGCAGAGAAGGTTTAAATCTCAAATTAGGGGGAACAGAAGCATTCCCTTGGCAAACTAATGCCTGAATAGTAAACATGAAGGGGAGCGGTGGCACAGGGGATTTATCCTCTGGTTAAACATCTGAGCTGAACAGGACTGCTGTCAGTTCGAGCCCCGCACTGGTGTGAGCTACCAGTCGTGTCCCCAGCTCACCATCCACCCAGCGGTTCGAAAGCTTCGGCGAGTAGATAAAATGGGTACCATTCCTTAGAGAGGGTGGGCACACTTAACCCCCCGGTGGGAAAGTGGAGAGAGATCTACACAGCTTCAAAGAAAAGCCTGCAATGGGCCATTCCGGCCAGACGGTGGCAGTGGTGCGCTGCAACCGAGAAAATGCTGACGACATCAAGCGACGCCGACTAAAGAATGCTGCCGGGACACGTCTGATGCTTACAGCTGACCAAACTCCCTGTCGACTGCGAAGTGTGTGTGATTAAAAATAATATATGTTGTCCTCCCTTACCCCCATCATTGTTAGTCCTGTGTCTACACATGAGTAACTGTAAATCGCTTAGAGCCGGCAGCTCTGTAAGGATTGAGCGATCAATAAACTGAAAGATTATTATTATTATGATGAATGAGTTCAACACAAACACTAATGTACAGAATTATACACATACCAAAATATTTATCCATCAAGCAATGACCATTTCTGTATCAGCTAAAAGGATGAGGATATCTCCTACCTAGCAAGTCAGAATCTTTAGGTGGCAGTTATAAATTTGCTTTATCTAGCACACTTTCTACCGACGTTTCAAGTTATCTTGGCTGTGCAACAGCCAAATCAGAGATGACACAAGAGATCCCAAGATTTTTGATTGAAAAGCAGATTCAGGATACTCCAAATGAAACTGAAGCAGTGACAAAGGAGGACTGCAATTAAACCTTTCTCTGATACTGCTTCCCAAAAGTTGCTATTACAGAACAGGCAAGATAGAGATACTTGTCTCCTCCCCCCTGCTCCAACAAACACACTTTAGCAGTACTGGAGGAAAGGTTTATTTATTTTCCTTATTTGTAGCCCTCCTTTATCACCAAGACTCAGTGGATTACAGACTATAAAAACAATACAATCTGACATCCAATGAACAATGCAATAGGATTACATAATTAAAAAACAGCTTGAGTACAAACTAAGGCAAGCGATACCATAAACAATGCTGACAGTGGAATCCAAAGGAAGAAGACAATGCAGTTAAAATAAGATAATGCCTACAACAAACACTGCAGTAGACTATAATCGTATCCTTTTTATAAAAGTGCTCCCTGAATTGTTCCACTCTACTACAATTCTAATCCCTTTACAAAAATGCCCTCTTGAAAATTACTTTTGTACACTCTACACAAGGATACATATTGGAACCTTCCTGAGCTCAGAACTGTTCCACAAGGTGAAAATCACCACAGAGAATGTGTGAGAATGGGCATTTGCTCATGTTATTCATTTGCAGGGTGGCACCGTCACAAGGTTCTTTTCACATGTTAACACCATCACCCAGCAAGCTTCCATGGTAGGCTGGGAATTCAAACCTGGATCTCCCAGGTCCTAGTCTGACAATCTAACTGCTCTCATATGATGTTTTGCTGCTGCTTGCGTCTACTGTACAGTTGAAATGTTGTAATGTATCTTTTATTATGTTTTGAGAAAAAGGAAAGGTACAATAAAAACAACTAAATCTGCCCATCTCTTGCATTAGATTATGTGAATTTTCATTAGTGCACACAATTGTATTGATTTATTTTAGAGATTACCTGTCTGTTCGGGTTCACTCTTATCTTCATCTTCTATGTCAAACTCAGATTCCCGCTCTTCATACTCTACGTTTTCATCCAGCTCCTTAAAATCAGGAGCAAAGGCACTCCAGTTTTCCTAAACCGCAAATTCAAAGAACATTATACCCACTAAACAGCACTAAACATCCTAGCTCTGCAGTGAGCATCTCCAACCACATGCAAAATCACAGGACTAGCCCTTCTTTGAAATTCTAAATCACAAGGCCTGCTTAAATAAGTGGACTCATTAGTTGTGCTGGATTCTCTTTCAAAGCCACACAGAAAAAAAATACTGAAAGGGATGAAAAAGAGTATCGTAACTATCTCTCTGGTTATTAGCAGTGAATTTTTCCAGCAGTCTGGAGTGAAAATGCACATTTGATCTTCTTTCTGCACACTTATCTTTAGAAGGATGCTGCTTCTTTGGTGAAAAAAATATTACTGCCAGAGTACTGATTCAAAACAATGAAAAGGGAGTCACTCAAGGAAATGGAAATGTTTTAAATGGTAAGAAAATGCATTGATAACACTACCTACCACTTGATTTTGAGCCCAAATGGATACCACGCCACTGGAAATGGAAGCAATGATAGGTCGGACAGGATGCCACTAGAAGATACAGAGCGAATAGAGTGGGGCAGAAGAAAAGTGATTAAAAAACAGATTGAGCCAATTGATTCTGACAAAATTAATCCACTGAGAACAAGTAATAGAAACACTTACTGCTACATCCAGCAACAGCTCCCCTCTGGTGCCATGAAGGATTTTCACTAGGTTTCCAATGCTCTTCTCCCAGATGTATAAAGCATGTTGACGTGCTGACCCTGCAACAATATATTCCCCATCACCAGAGAAACAGCATTTCTTCCAAGGTGTCCTGCAGACAAAGCAATTCACAGAATAATTTCGCTTGTTAACATTGTGCACTAATGAGAAGAAAGGGTTTCTAGGTAAGAGCCAAAGGTGGCAACTGTAGAAAGATGCTTTTGGTGCAATGAGAGGCCAGGTATTCCAAAGCAACAAAGAGCAATTTATGAAATTTGAATTACTCAAATGGGTTACTAGGATGTATTTCCTTAATTTCAGTAACTGTATCTGCAAACCTGCAAGTGCTTTTCATAATATGCACTAATATATTACTTGCCTTTCCATTACATTTTTGCAGACTTTGTGTTCAATTACTTTATGTTACAGACCAGGACGTACCTAAACTTACAGAAAAGTGTAAGGACAGAAAGAATGGACCAGTAAGGGCAAAGAGATGGAGAACAAAACATAGGAGAAGAGACTGGTAATTGTGCTAAGTGAAGTTTCATCATCACAGTAATACCCATACAGTTTCAGGATTGTCTGCTAGAGACCATATCCAGCACTTCAGTAGAAACTTAGCCAGGAAGACTGGGCAAGTTCCTTAGGGTAGGCCGGGAGAGCCAGGAAGCCATTTCAGCTGTATGATCATTCTTGAGTCCACTCCTTTGGAATTACATATTAAATTTTTGGAGGCAGAAGGCCTATAAATTTTTTTTATTTTTTTTTAAGGCTTGCAAAGCAGCAACTTACTTCAGAGGACCCGCTGAAGGATCCTGTTTTGTAGTGAAGTTGGAACCTGCAAAGCAAAACACACCACTCTCAAGACAGGTTCTTCCTTCATCATCCTACCTGTTCACTAAATCCTGAAGTTTCTGCATTGGCTCTGGTTCTCCATCTCTACCACAGGTCAAGATTTCCCGACCATCATAGACTCTGATTATTCGATCAGCTGTATTTATTAGAAAGCAACTGAGGAACAGAAAAGATACATAAAATCTTGTAATGATATCATCAAAAGCGCAATCTTGAGACACTCCTCTATAATACGTTACATAAGCAAGAGAAAAGAGACAGAGGCCAGAATCCAACATTTTAGCCCTTTCCATCATAATACAAACTACTTTTGAAAGACCTTTCCTTTTAAAAAGCTGTTTTCTGCACAGCATTGAGGCTGCTGTTTGAGAAAGCTTCAGTACACAGGTCACTGGATCCCTGCCAGAGTTTGCAAGACTCCTTATTTATTTATTTGTTGTACTTCTACCCCAACCTTCCCTGAGAACGGGCTCAGGGCGGCTCACAGGGGCACCATGTGCCCAAACATATAAAAACAAGATAAAACAATCATGTTACAACTTACAATAAAGTGCTCAGAATAATATTGTTCGGTCGATCTTCCAATTAAATTTCAGATGGCGTACTACAGACATAACACCGAATCCCAAATCAGCGGTGTTCGGTCTCAAGCGCTACTATATTTCGATCTCCACACACAGTCATCTGCTACCCCGATGTTACTGATAGTAATAGTTGATGGAAGCGGTAGGAAGCTCCTAATCAAAAGCCTGGCGGAAGAGCTCCATCTTGCAGGCCCTGTGGAACTGTACAAGGTCCCACAGGGCCCTGATCTCCTCCGGGAGCTCATTCCATCAAGTAGGAGCCGCCACAGAAAAGGTCCTGGTCCTGGTCCTGGTTGCCATGAGCCTGGCCTCCTTGGGGCCTGGAATCACTAAACAATGTTGTGACCCCAACCGTAGTGCTCTCCGGGTGGTGTGTGGAGAAAGGTGGTCCCTCAGGTATGTTGGACCCTGGCCGTATAGGGCTTTAAAGGTAAGTACCAGCACCTTGAAGCAAATTCGGTATGCTATTGGCAGCCAGTGCAGTGCTTTCAGCACAGGTCGGATGTGCTCCCATCTCGGGAGACCCATCAGATGCCTGGCCGCAGCATTCTGCACTAGCTGCAGCTTCTGGATTTGCAACAGGGGCAGCCCCATGTAGAGCGTGTTACAGTAGTCTTATCTCGAGGTGACCATCGCATGGATCACTGTAGCCAGGTCATCGCAGTCTAGGAAGGGAACCAACTACCTGATCAGCCGAAAATGGTAAAAGGCCGACTTAGAAGTGGCTGCTACCTGGGCCTCCATAGTTAAGGAGGGATCCAGGAGCACTCCCAAACTCCTCACCTCCGGCGCTGGCACCAATGGCGCCCCGTCGAAGGTCTTCTGAATTATAATTCAGCCATTTCTCATATTAGCTATGCTTTGGACATTAATGTGCTGCTCTGTCATATTCCAAGAGCTCTTGTGCAAGCAACAAGGACATTAAAATTCATAAGCCTGTTTGAAAGTGTTTCTGAAGAGTCTGATCCCTGCACCTGACTTAAAATTCATGAATCTTGTGCAAGAATAACATTCCAAGCACAATTCTAACATAAACACCTTTAATTCCAAGATTCCCAGTGCCAAAAGCAGAATGGTGATTTTAAAGGCAAACACAAGAGCCAATTCCATCTGTAAACATGGGTACTTAGCAACCCCAGGGAACTCAACTCTTTATGATCTACTACCTTCAGTGTCAATTATGGAAGAAGAAATATTGGGAAAACTCACTTAATAGGAAAAACCTTATATCTGTGCTCTCACTATCAGCTATTCTTCAACTCACCTTCCTTTCCGTGCAAATTCTATGGATTTAATAGCTGTAGTATTGCTGGTGCCTGTTGTTACTCTGAAAGAGGCAACAAGATCCTGAGTGTCTGTCTTTAAGACCAAAATCTAAAGTACAAGAAAGAAAGAAAAAATCAAAATCCTGTGCTGAGAATTAGTGAGGAAAAGCATTGAAAAGCTGTGCAGACTTCAAATGCGTCACTGTCAATGATTTATGGGACACTGAACAAGGGACATAACCATCTCTGTCTCTACCTCCATCTCCTCTCTCTCTCATATATTAAAAATATTTAGTGGCAACACTGTCAATTTGTGAAGTCTGACTCAAGCAGACATGAAATTAGAAGGGGAAGGAAACTATCAGAATCTCAATCTCTGTTCAGTCAGCTTCATGTAATTCATACAGAATCAGATACTTTTCCAATATCCCATTATGACATCTTTCATACCACTGAATGCCTGCTCCTAATAATTTTTTTAATTTACTTAATTTAGGATATTTCTATCCCACCTCTTCGGGATCCTGCTCAAGATGGCTTACAATTAAAATCACTATAACATAAAAAACAAGCCATTGGACATAAGTAATATAAAAACTACCCATAAAACAGATCATTAAAAAGCTGGTAAGATAAACCCCCTAATTAAAAGCCTGGGTAAAAAGATATGTGCTTGGCACATAAAAGAAAGTAAGCACCGGGAGAGCCTCAAGGGGAGGGGCATTCCAAACATGAAGTGCCACCACAGAATAGGCCCTGTTTCTAGTCATCACCCACATCGCCTCTAAAAGTGGGGAGACACAGAGCACCAACTGACAGACAGTTCTTAACTCGTGGGCTGGATAGCATAGGAGGAGATGGTGCCAGTTTTATTTAAATTCCAGAAGTTATGAAGTTAACTAGAATAAACATCTGATGCAGTTCACAGCAGAGAAGTCAGAGGATGCCTCAATTGAATAAATTAAAGAAGCCTTCACTTAGAAGATGAACAAGGTAAGAACCGCCCACACTGATTTCGACTAGGACTAGCAGGGGGAGAGTACAAATCATTTAAATATAGCAACAGTGATCCAAGAGCACAAAATGATGCTGGGATGGGGAGATATCATGGGGCTGGATCCGATAAGTACATGCTGTAACCAAATTTGGTTATCTGTGACTTGTTGCATGTTAGTATCAGTCCTTGTTTCTGAACTTCCTATTTTACATCTTGTGCACCCATTTAATACAAATTTCTCTTTTGCCAGAATCATTTTATCTAGGCTCAATCCAGATGTCATGAACAACAGCAAAGCAATGTTTTGAGTGTTTCAGTGCAACATGTGCATGCTTGTTTGTAAGCTTTTATGACCCAGGAAGGCCTTTGCACCTACCATGGCCTATGTACAGGGTTGGATTCTGAAGAGAAGATCCACATGTACAAGGGGCGAGGTGATTTTTGCTGATACCCCCCCTGCTGTAGCAGCCACTTAACTCCACCCTTATGCTGCTCTTGCCCCCTCAATCCCCCAGGATCAGCATCTTAGGTGGGGGTATTTCAGGCTGCTGTAGCAGGGGAAAGACTGGGAAGTCATGCTTTCATGCATGGACTTTACACTAGATCCAACACAGAATGCGGAACCTCTTTCCATTTTATTTTATTTCATTCTTTTAGAGTTACACAAGTAATTTGCCCATGCAATGGTAGCTGCAAGTGCAACTGGCAAAACTGGCACTGAGCAGTTTCATGGGAGATGGC
>NW_015171510.1:1052790-1058367 GCF_001447785.1 Gekko japonicus | reverse complement strand
CCTTCACACACGTTATAGATTTGATATGCTTACTGCAATCTTCTGCAATGTACAGGGTTGTGTTGGTCTCTTCATACTTTACATGGCAGATATGTTTCAGCACAGCTGCCAATTGACAATAGCATAAACAATGTGGCATAAGACCCGTTTCAAATCCCCATTCTGCCTTTGGAAGCTTGTTGATTGACCTTCAGCCAGACACATAGTCTCCGCCTAACCTCTCACACAGAGTTGTTATGATGATACAGTGAAAACGGGAGAATGTTAGATGTCACTTTGGGTCTCCATTAAGGAACAAAGTAAGGTATAAATGAAGTAAATAAATTTGCAGCACTGGATGGCCTTGCAGCTAGGAGGAAGTGGTGAAAAGGAGTGGGTGGATGAAGAAAAAGACAGTGGTGGCAGTCCACGCTCCACTGGTGCTCAACGCTCACCCTCGTGGCTGCCCTCCTCTTTCTCTCCACAGCAAGAAGGACAGTGAGGATGTAGCAGGAAGGCGGAGGGTGAGGGAAGGGAGGACAGTAGCGGCAGCCTAAACGTTGCCAGTACTCGCTTTCCCTGGCTGTTTTTGTCTTTTCCCTTCTAGCAGGATGCCACCCCCACCTCCAAAGATGGTCAATAAGATCTTGTGATGGTATTTTTTTTAAAAAAACAGGATTTTAAGATCCCTGTCACTCTTTTCCCCAGCTTTTAAATTTTTCTGTAAAACCTGGCTTTTTCCTCAAGTTTGTAGAATGATCTCCCTTCTCTGTACAGAGTTCTGAGCTGTAGATCTAACAATCCATATCTAGGACCATACTCATTATTATATATAATTATCCTGTTAAAAGGTAGTATTTAAAGAGAAGCCATACATATAAGACAGTTGAACGGACCACCCACTAAAGACAAACTCAGTGACTTCTTACCTTCCCTTTGGCATTCCCTGTATAAATATATTCTCCTCGACGGTCAAAAGAAGCCACCACGTTTAGATCAGAATCATCATCCACTGGCAGGATGACATGTTTTGAATCAGACAATGTTAGCATGACTGGGGCTGACTTCATTGGACACACCAACACCCTGTTCCTACAAAAACAAAAACCAGATTTTTTTTTAAAAAAGAAAGTCTTGAATACTGCTCTCTTCTTACCTGGTCTCCATAATAATATTCAGAATATTTAAATACCACCATTGCACTCTGGGACAGGATTAGACAGACAATTGCACAAGTGCCAACATATAAAGATTTCTATTCTTTCTCATTTAACTTGCCTCCCCTGCACTTAACAACAATATGACTGATGTCTGTTTACTGAAAAGCATAGCCTGGAGTATGGGGTTGGATGAGAAAAAAACCTGAAAGTGCTTGAACAGTGGACAATGAAAGATTGGGGGAGGGGGAGATTTCCATGCAAACATACACAGGCAAGAGAATTCAGCTTTTCTTTGAACACCTACATCTTTGCTTGATTCAATTTCCGCCTGCTTAACTTCATTCACATCTCCAACACTGTTTTATAACCGACTGCTGCTGGGTGCTGAATTAGTGAAATTTAAAACTCAGCATTGTCATATTGATTACTGTCATCCCAGTTCTGATTATCTTGCCTGGCAGCCTCATATAAAAGCTAAACAGCATCAGTGATAACACAGAGTCCCACAGCTCCCTAAAAAACTATTTTCAGATGGCTGAACTACATCACTGAAGAGCATTCTGCACATAATCACAGGCTGGTTACTGGTTTATCATATTCCACTTCACTATTCTACCTCCACCACTTCACAGGAAAACTAGCCAATTCAAATTGTAACTTTCAGTTTAAAATACACATCACCCCCCCCCAAAGCGCACATTTAATAAAACCAGCTATGAAATGCTACTATGATACTCAAGAAACCAGATTTCCAAAACTTCTGTAATAAAAGGGTTTGGGGTTTTTTGGTCAATCTTACTTACTGATCTCGGGGATGGTACTGGACCTTCAGGATAGGTGAAGGAAACCGAAACCTCTGGTCACAATCACCAGTCAGAACATCCCACTGAGATACCATATTGTCAGTTGATGCACTCACCAATTTGTGACCATCTCGACTCCAACTAGGAAAGAAAGATCATGATACGAAATCATGACTTATAGAAGAAAATATTTTGTGGCTTCCCCATTTAAAATTTAACAGAATCCACAGAAATACCTGATACATCGTAGTTTGGTTTTCTGCATTTACCAAGAGAAGATAAAATGTTCAGAAACTAGATGGTGAGCAGCTATTACACAACTGTATAATTGAATATTATGGGTGCTGGAAACAAAAGGCTGAAGAAAATGACCATGTAAGCTAAAGGAGGAACTTTAGACTTTTCCTGAACAACACCCACTGTGCCATCTGCAATCTGCAGACTGGGTCTCAAACCAAGTCCCTTCAGTATGCAAAACAAAAGCATCCATTTGGAAGAGCAAGATCTTTATTGTAATGAAGCAGAAGCAAGATGTTTTTGAAATTAATCTGTGGTATGACACTTTTTTGTTCATAGGGGGAAAGCTAAATGTTCTAGTGGGCTGAGCAAGGCGATTTACAGTTGCAAAAAGAAAAAAAATCAAAGAAAGCATTCTATACGTAATTCACTTGTGCTTCTATATAGTATCCTGGATTGTAGCTAATGTTAGAAATAAACAGTTTGTACCGGCAAGGCGGGGTATAAATTGGAAATAAATAAATAAATAATCAATAAATAAATAAATCATCAATGATAAACCAAAAGTTTTGAGTTGTCAAAATGGTGTACTGCATACATAGAAAATATCCTGTCTCCCACCTAAGCTTCAGACTACAGTTGGGGAATGGACATAGTCAGTGGAAGAGCAAACATTTCAGTCTCAGACACATCCATTTAAAGGATCTCAGGTAAGCAGTGTGGACCTAAGTCCTGGACAGCTTTTGGCAATCAGAGTAGACAATAAGGTAGACAGAGGGACCAATTTCCTGACTTGGTTTCATTTTTGCCCATGGTCAGACAGGCTAGCTATAAATCACATTCAATCTGTGTTAAGATAATTCCTTACCATAATGAACAGACTGGGTGAATGTGGGCACTTATGATTTTTGCTATGCCTCTGGTCAAGAAGTCCCAGATGACAATTCGGCCATCATTACATCCCACTGCTAGAAGAGTGCCCCATCTGTTAAAAGTACAGGTGAGGGCCATACTAATACAGTCCAATGTGCCATCAGCTTCCTGCAAACAAAGGAAGATATAGAAAGAATTGCTGAATGACCCATTTAGGTCATCCCTGTGAAACAATTTAAATAAAATATAGATAACATACATAAACTCAAGGCACAATGTTTACAGGATATAAGATATATAAAAGACATTTACCTCTGGATAGTTCTGCCCAAAGGATTCTGAAAATAAAAGCAGAAACAAAAAAACATGAATAGTTGTATAATGTTACTTTCTTTGTGTCACAGAATATCTCAGTGCTGAAGCCTGATCCTACAAGTGAATAAGTTCTAGAGTGTGAAGAAAAATCTAAGAAGATGCAGCCATGTTAACATTCTTAACTGGCATTATGGAAGAAAAAATATATGTAACTAACAAAATACTGTTGAGAACAGCAGAAAGTAACAGAAACAGAAACAAGTCACAATAAACCTCATTACAATACTGCAAATCCCAAAGCATGACAAAAACCTCCTTAAGAACCACAACCATGTCACCTCTTGTAATAACGTCATGGACATCAGAAAGGGGGAAAGACCATGGCCTAGTATCTGCTGCGTATGCAGTGTCCTAAAGAGTCATGTAGTAGGTGATGTGAAGGACCTCTGCCTGAGACCTCTACATGCACACACAGCTGCTGTCAGCAATGTTCCCCCTAAGCTGTGGAGTCTTGTGAGCAATAATTCTACTTTGTGAGCTACTGGCATTAAATTCATGAGTGAGCAATTTGGCTACTGCATAAATTAGTTTGTTCTGGAGCCATCCTTCCTGAGCTGAGACAAAAATTTGTGAGCTGGAGGCTAAAAAACTGTGAGCTAGATCACACTAACTCAGCTTAGAGGGAACACTGGCTGTCAGTCAGAGTAGATAATATTGACCCTGACATAAAACAGTGGTCTGATTCTCTATAATACAGCTTCATGTGTTCAAAGGGTTCCCCCCTCTCCCAACACACATGATCTTTGACCCCCACCCTGCAAGGGCATCAGTATTTGCCATACTAAGAAACTACCATTAAACCGGAGGGACTCTGTTCATAATCTGATTGACATGGGAGGCTAGATAGATGGGAATGAGGAACAGGGCCTCCACTATAACCAATGGGGCCCCTTGAAACATGATTATTTGGGGGGGGGGAAATTGGAGGCCTTGCTTAGAGAAATTTATTCTTCTATTTTTACCCAGTCCTTCCCTTAAGGCATCTTATGATAATTCAAAAATACATAAGTTAGTAAAAAGGATATGAATAAGCAACAGCATACATTCTTTTTAGAATTAACTTGTGTTTCACAATGTTTTATGATTACCATTTATATTTGTTGAAAGCGATCTAAATCTCGTACCCAGAGAAGGGCAGCAAATTGAAAAGAAAGACACAGCTATTCCAACCCCAATATTCCTTTGGGGAGACTAAGGCTGCAATCATTTGGCCACATTCCTGGCCACTTACTTTGGCATAGACCTGTTTAGGATTGCTACCTACATTTTGATCACATTTGGGAGCAGATCAATTAGCATATCTGATGTCTGGAAGGGACCTTCCCCTATGTCAAACAGGCTAGACTTTTTGGAGGTTTTGCTGTGCACTGATCACTTGCTTAAGTCATCTGTAGCTGGCTGCTCAGTAAGCATCTTTCCACCTTACAAACTGATCTGTGACTATTTAGAAGATGGATGGTCTTGCTTTTGGGGCAGGCAATTGCACGAGGTTACTTTATTCCTCCCGCCAATATGATCAAAACACAAGGAATCCAAACAATCATCTTCACCAGAGAAAACAGGACATGTGACAACAAGAACAGGGATGCAAACCTTGGAACACTTCCTAAGCACAGCATGGAATAAATGAACTAAATCATTTCAGAAATAAACATCTACCCAAAAAATCAGTTGCAGCACAGGCCTGTTCTGAGTTACTCCACGATAACCGTTTTCAATGGGATCACACTGGAGTAACTTTGCACAGAAAGACAGTGTTAGTCCTTTTTTTCACATCTGACATCTGAATACTATAAGGTGGCAGGCTGTCACGGCAACAAGACCAAAGATGTCAAGTCAGTTTAGCTTAGCTATAGAACAGGGAGAACTGCCGTGGCCGTGACCACAGTTGCCAATTTTGCCTCGGCGATGAAGAGGCTGGCCAGGTTGACATGATGTATAGAAGCGAAGGAGAGGGCCACGAGCTCCTATACAGGACCCCACAGGACGCCTCTGCATGAATGAAGAAGGCGACCCTCCCAGGAGCGACTCAGCAGAGGAGCCCCTCCTGCTCCTCTGTAAAGGTTCAGAGGATGCACACCTCCGCTCTTGGACCCCCATCCCGGCCACGCCCCCTCCCGCCCCACTCCCATCCGCCGCCCCTCCCTCCG
>NW_015171510.1:1044658-1052192 GCF_001447785.1 Gekko japonicus | reverse complement strand
CAGGGCACCCTCTATCTGTATTCCTTGGATTCTGTAGAGGTGGCATACACTTCAAACTGACGCTAAGGGTTTTATTTCTCATATCGTATCCGAAGAAGTGAGCTGTTTTATGAAAGTTTATACTGAAATAAATGTTAATAGTCCTTATGGTGCCACATTACTTCTGTTTTGTTTTGCTACAGTAAACTAACATGACTACCCCACTGGACATATACAACGAACAGTCTCAATTTCTTGATCACTGCCTGGACCTGGGGGGCTGCCAACATCCAGCTGGCACCTGGAGATCTCATAAGAACATAAGAGAAGCCATGTTGGATCAGGCCAGTGACCCATCAATCCAGTCCAACACTCTGTATCACACAGTGGGCAAAAACCAGGTGCCATCAAGACAGGGCCATAGCCAAGATTTTGTGGCATGTGGGGCATTTTTTTTTTCTGGTGGGGCTGAAGTTCTCAGTGCAGAAAGAAAAGCCATTTAGCCAATAGAAAGCTGTTACCAGGATAGATCTCTAAACTGCAAGCTGTCAACCACTTTAGGTGACAGTTCTCCGCTGCTGAAAGTTAATCATTTCTGCCAGCCTAAGCAACAATTCTGAGAACAAGGTGGCAGGTGGGAGTGATGACTTCTATAGTCAAGAAAACTAGGTTGGCAGAAAAACTCTCTTAAAGAAGACCAGTTTCTTGACACAGAGTTAGAAGGGATCCTAGAGGTCACCTACTCCAACCCCCTTGCCCAGTGCAGGAATTAGTCAGCTAAAGCACCCCACTCTGCTTAAAGAAGCACAGGCCTTTAAAAAGGCTTTAAAATGATTGGAAAAAGCATTTACAGGATAAATTCTTGTGGGGCTGTGCCTTTAAGAAAGGGGGCAGAGCCCCCCAACCCCCACAGTAGCTATGGGCCTGCATCAGGAGGTTCACTGGTGGGGCCAGGCTGCAGAAGCCCTCCCACTGTTGCCCCCAAGCATTTCCCACGATTACAATTGATCTCCAATCAAGATCAGTTCCCTTGGAGAAAATGACTGCTTTGGAAGGTGGGCTCTATGGCATTATTCCCTCCCTTCCCCAAATCCATCTCCAAAACTGCAGGTATTTCCCAGCCCAGAGCTGGTAATCCTGCACAGTGGTAAATCACCTTTCTTGCCTGTAAGATGTCTAGAGCTTAATCTGTTGGGGAAGGGATGTTAGCACAGGATAGGGTACTGCAGAGTACAGCAACAGAAAACAGCCTTCAGCTGTTTGGAAGTTAACTACTTTACTGACTGATACAGTAGTACAGATACTCAAGTATCCTGCTTTTCCTTTGTGAAGTGTTACAGGGTAAATGGGTATGTGCGTGACAGAGTCTTTACACAAATTGAGATGTTGGCATATAAGGAGTATTCTTTAAGAGTTGTTGTTGTTCACTCGCACAGTCGAGTCCGACTCTTCGCGACCCCATGGACCAGATCACGCCAGGCCCTCCTGTCTTCCGCCGTCCTCTGAAGTTTGCTCAATTTCATGTTCATTGCATCTATGACACTGTCTAACCATCTCATCCTTTGCCGTCCCCGTCTTTGACCTTCAATCTTTCCCAGCATCAGGGTCTTCTCCAGTGAGTGCTCCCTTCTCATTTGGTGGCCAAAGTATTTGAGCTTCAGTTTCATTATCTGGCCTTCCAGGGAACAGTCAGGGTTGATTTCTTTGAGGATTGACTGATTTGTTCTTCTTGCAGTCCAAGGGACTCTCAAGAGTCTCCTCCAGCACCATAGTTCAAAAGAATCTATTCTTCGGAGCTCGGCCTTCCTTATAGTCCAACTCTCGCAGCCATACATGACTACTGGGAATACCATTGCTTTGACCATGCGGACTTTTGTTGGCAGGGTGATGTCTCTACTTTTTATCATGCTGTTTAAGTTTTTCTTTAAGAGTACTGCTTTTTTAATGCCAGAGGTTCTTTGTGTTCTAAATTGTGAGGTTAAAACACAACAAAACTGAATGACTTACTTTTTGCAGAAACTTGTTATCAATAATTATGGGAAATGGACTGAAACTAGCATATTAATTAACCACAAATAAACAGAAATACTACTTGAAGCCACTGTTTGACATAATTCTCAAAGACTGAAGAAATCCTCCCCGAGAGGTTAAGAAAGTGCTAAAAGAGGGGAAGTGCCTTCCTACATTCTCTGCTAATATTGTGGGGCTTGAGGACAGGCGGAAAAAGTTTCTGTTTCCCATTCTATCACAGATCCCTTGGTTCTCCTTTGTTTTGACTGTTTCTGGGCTGTACTGAATTCTGCTATTTTATAAATACTATAAATGTTAAGAGGTAGCTATGCTAGTCTTTTGCCACTAGACTGCTATACTATTTTTTCTGTATTTAATTAGACTGTCATGCTTCAAAGAGTTATAATAAGTAACCATGTTTAAATGGTGTGTATGTGTGTTATATTCTGTCAAGTCACTTTCAACATATGGCAACCCTACGAATTAATGACCTCCAAAATGTCCTATCATTAACATCCTTGCTCAGGTCTTGCAGACTGAGGGCTGGGGCTTCCTTGATTGAGCCAATCCATCTCAACTAGAAGTACAAAATGTTATCGATGTTGAACATCCCATTATCATTTGTTGTCCCACTCCACATGATTCCTACGCAAAACAGACAAGATGAAGGTAGGTTTGAATCGTTTTTGGAGGGTGCTTGAGTTCAGGCTTTGGCAAGGTTCTAGAGAGAGATAAGGATGTGCTTTGCAGTCTGAGAACAAGCCAGCAAACATGCTTCTTTAGCACTTAGATTCTTTGCTGCTCCCTGACTTTGATGGCCCAGGCTAGGCCAATCTTGTCAAATCTCGGAAGCTAAACCAGGTCAGCCCAGACTATTTGGATGGTAGACATCCAAGGAATACCAGGGTCCTCTCATAAAGGCTGTGACTTGATGACAGAAGACTCAAGGGGGCACTGTTGTTCAGTCCCAAAGAGTGTAGGGCTGTGTTTCCTTGGAATCCTTTCCTAGGGTGGGGCTGTGGCTCAGTGGTAGAGCATGCAGAAGGTTCAATCCCCGGCATTTCCAGTTAAAGGGATCAGGTAGGAGGTGATGTGAAAGACTTCCACCTGGGACTCTGGAGAGCCACTGCCAGTCTGAGTAGGCAATACTGACCTTGATGGACCATAGGTCTGATTCCGTATAAGGCAGCTTCATGTGTACCATAAAGTACATTGTGTACCCTTGTAGCCCGAGCAATTATGTTTTGACTGCCTTCATGCAAAGGATGAGAATGATACCAGCTAAGCTAAGCAGTCTGTTTTATTTTGTTGGAGATTCCTTATGTCTGTGTTATTTATAATCCACCTTTCTCCATGAGGCTCAAGGTAGATTACATAATGTAAATTAGTACAATCGGTAGGATGAGACATGTAATAAACAATGTACCAAAGATGAGGATTGAAGAAATCTGAAATAAATATTAAATATGACATGTTAAACAATATGGTATTATGTAAACAGAAGTATAGTGCAGTGAGAGCAGGGCAGAAACATACAGCAACAGTTAATACATATCTATATACTATTAGGAATCTGTGGGCCCCATCTGTGGCTGCTTAAATCTGCGGAGCAGGGCCACACAGACACTAAACAGATGTTTTTGCAAACTCAGGGGACCCCCTAAGTTTGCAGAAAAATCTGGCTTTAAAAAAACAGTGTGGGGGGGTTAAATTCCCCCCAAATAAAAAAGTGTTCTCTGCGCTGGGAGCCACGCTGAGCTTGGTGTCAGTGGTGTGGCAAGCTAGGAGCTGTGCTGGGTGCAGAGGCAACAGGTGCTGGGTTCAGAAGCACAAGGCTTGGCACTGGAGGTGGGGGGGTATGGGATCCCCCCTCCCAGCTCACAGCGGCAGAGGATGCAGCCACGCCAGGCCCTGCGGCGACAAACAAGGAGCTCCCCGCTGTGAGTCTCCCCTCCACTGGGAATCTCCCCCAAGGCCGATGAGAAGCAATTGTGGGGGAGGGATTTCCCCCTGCGAGTATTGCGGGTCTCCACTTGTCTATATATTATTAGTGATGTGTGGCTGCCATCTGCAGTTACCTAAATCCATGGATAAGGACCAGATGGATGCTAAGCAGAGTACATGGATATTAGTGTCTTTAATACATGTTGAATATTTATAATATTTTTTGGAGCTTTATTCTGACTTTATTGTACTTAATAATCAAATACATGCATAACAGTAGTCAAATACATGTGTAATGAAGAAACATTAACAACCATCCTTTACAGATATGTTATTGGAACATATAACATAGAACAATTATTGGAACAATAATACAATCTATAGTAACCTGTGTTGAGGGAGGAAGGGTGTAACATCTGTAACTTTTAGAATATTAATATACAACATTAATAGCTTCAAGAATGTGTTCAAGTTCCTTATGCCATGTTCAAGATGTTCAAGAACTGGAAACCAAAATTTTACAAAATTCGAATTATACATATCAGTATCTCCTGGTAACATAGAGTCTGCTAGCTTGTCTATTATACAATATTCCTGGATTTTCAAAAACCAATCAGATATAGTAGGTCTTTTGTCATCCTTCCAAAATCTAGCTATAACTGCACGAGCTGCTGCACAGAGTACTTCTATTAATTCAAAGTTATGCATACAACGTTTAGCAGTTGGCCAATGGTTTAGTATTAAATATTGAATTTCCATCGGGATCTCAAAATTATATTGTAAATTTGCTTTACTACCGATTTCCAAAAGTTTCTTATAACCATACAATCCCACCAGCAATGTCTTTGTTGTTGTTCAGTTGCACAGTCGAGTCCGACACTTCGCGACCCCATGGACCAGATCACGCCAGGCCTTCCAGACTTCCACCGTCCTCTGAAGTTTGCTCAACTTCATGTTCCTTGCATCTATGACACTGTCTAACCATCTCATCCTTTGCCGTCCCCGTCTTCTTTGACCTTCAATCTTTCCCAGCATCAGGGTCTTCTCCAGTGAGTGCTCCCTTCTCATTTGGTGGCCAAAGTATTTGAGCTTCAGTTTCATTATCTGGCCTTCCAAAGAACAGTCAGGGTTGATTTCTTTTAGGATTGACTGATTTGATCTTCTTGCAGTCCAAGGGACTCTTCTCAAGAGTCTTCTCCAGCACCATAGTTCAAAAGAATCTATTCTTCGGCGCTCGGCCTTCCTTATAGTCCAACTCTCGCAGCCATACATGACTACTGGGAATACCATTGCTTTGACTATGCGGACTTTTGTTGGCAGGGTGATGTCTCTACTTTTTATCATGCTGTTTAGGTTCACCATTGCTTTCCTCCCAAGGAGCAGGCGTCTTTTAATTTCATGGCTGCTGTCACAGTCTGCGGTGATCTGGGATCCCAGGAATGTGAAGTCTGTCACTACTTCCACGACTTCCCCTTCTATTTGCCAAGGAGTGATGGGGCCGGATGCCATGTTTATGGCTTCCATTTGTGGAGTACCAAAAAAGTGCAAGGTTTAGGTTGGTCTTGCCTAACATATGTGACATACCTCATAATATATTTATTTCATGAAGTATGTTGCATTGGCTTATCTTTTGTTTCTATTCTGGACATTTCAAGGTGCTGAGTCTTTAGAACTTTGCAAAAGTTAGGATCTGACTGGCAAGTTTACTGCACTGAGATCATTGGGATTTGAAGAAAATATGTTGAGGATCAAGGTTAAAGATTACTTCTTTCACTCTGACAAAGTAAGCTTTGATTCATGAAAGCTAATACCCTGGAAAATGTTGTCGGTCTCTAAGGTTCTATTGGACTCAACTTTTGTTCTTTCACTATGTAATTTCTTGAGAATAAGATTGTTCAACATGTTTTTTCAAAATCCTGCTGTTTTGGGAGCAGGGAGTTTCATAGTATAGCAATTTGATTATATGAAATAAAGGATCATATTCTTGAAATTCCTGTCCTATGTTATTCCCTTAGCATTTCATACTTTACACAAATGTAATCACAATTCAAACTAGGTTCTATTGCATATACAGGAATTTCCAGTGGTGGTTGAACACTGGCTCAACTAGCTGCCTCACATTGTATCAGAGAAGGCAGTTTTGTTGACTTAAAAGAAATGGTGCAAATCCTATCAAAATGGCTTATATTAGTTAAGAGGACTATACATGTATTTTTGTGTTATTTGATTTGTACACTCAATGGCCACTGCATGAACAAAGGAAAAGTACTGAACATGTAGCAGATGTAGCAACTTGGCAGGCTTTTGCCCTAGGCCCACAGCATATCAGAAAAGCTGCAGAAGTTGCATTTCAGTTAAGTGTTTTCACCATCTTTGAAAACTTGGGATGGCTACTGAGCAACAGATGAAACTAAAAACTGGGAAGAAGCTGGTTTTAGCACCTCCCTAGCCAAGTTGCTCCAGCAACTTATCTACAGAATGTCTACTTCAAGAATATCCAGCTGTTCAACCACTATTTACAGTATACTTACACAAGAACTACTGGAATGCTTTCTCCTATGTCCCACAGTTAACTACACTCTGTCGGTCTGCTTTGGGCATAGGAATCTGATCTTTCAAGGAATGGATTATCCCATCTTGAACTACTGACCCCTCACATGACATTTGGTTATTTCATTTCTGCTTTGAGTGACTGTTACATGGGAATCTCAACCCACAGTTGTTATATTTTAGTGGCAGTAGCCAGTTCAGTACTGCACAGAACAAAGGCATGCCTCCTGCCCAGAGGATTTATACAGATGTTATGAATTACTAGCAGTCCTTCAGTACTGGCAACTGATACAAGCTCTCCAGTAATCTAATTAACTCACATTAATATTACTGTTGTCAAAGGGAATGAATGCTACATTACACTTCTGCTTATAACAGTGATACAAGAAAATGCAAAAAAAAAAGGAAAAAAGGCAGGGAGAGAGCCTTCAACTAATCTGCAAAAAAAGTTTGTTTGCAGTAGGTATGTTTAACTTTGTGCTATTATACCACAAAGCAACGTGGCTTACTTGGGCGATCTTTGAGAGAGGGAGCAGAAGGGGCATTGTTTGACTGTGATTGATTATAATTCAGTATTTAAGAAAGCACCTTGCCAGAGGCTCGAGCCTCTAAAGGGCTATTTGCCTGTGGCTCTTCACCTAGGGGCTCTTAGACTAGGGGCTCTGTAAGAAGCCCAAGAAGAGCCAGAAAGCCAAGGCCCTAGGCTCTTTGTCTTCCCCGTAAGGTACGTTGACTTCGACAAGAAAAACCACACAAATACAAAGGGTTTTAAAAGGGGGATTATATTTACTTATTTTAAAAGAATTATGAAGCCAGAATGCCAGCAGGGGGTTGGGGGCTATCCAGTGTTTTGCACGGAGTGTCACATGTATGACTATCTGCCCACTGGACAGAAGTCTTGGGTGTGTGTGTGCTCGGTGCAAGGAGCTCCTGGTTCTCAGGGAACGTGTTTGCTCCCTTGAGGCCAAGGTGGCTGACCTGGAGAAGCAGAGACAGTCAGTTAGGTGCACAGAAAAGACTCTCGGGGACTTGATAGATATGTCCCACTCTG
>NW_015171510.1:1036411-1043558 GCF_001447785.1 Gekko japonicus | reverse complement strand
CAGGAAAGCAGCCAGGGAGGCAGTGGGGCCCTTGGATGACCAAGGGGTAAAAGGAGTACTGAAGGATGATAGGGAAATGGCTGAGAAGCTGAATGCATTTTTTGCCTCTGTCTTCACTGTGGAAGATGAGAAGTGCTTGCCCACTCCAGAACCGCTGATTTCAGGAGGGGTGTTGAAAGACCTGAGTCAGATTGAGATGACGAGAGAGGAGGTCCTAAAACTGATAGGCAACTTAAAAACGGATAAATCACCAGGCCCAGATAGCATACATCTGAGAGTTCTGAAAGAACTCAAATGTGAACATGTGGATCTCCTGACAAAAATATGTAATCTTTCCTTTAAATCTGCCTCCATTCCTGAGGACTGGAAGGTAGCTAATGTCACTCCCATCTTTAAAAAGGGTTCCAGAGGAGAGCCGGGAAATTACAGGCCAGTCAGTCTGCCGTCGATACCGGGTAAATTGGTGGAAATCTTACAAAAATATGTAATCTTTCCTTAAAATCTGCCTCCATTCCTGAGGATTGGAAGGTAGCTAATGTCACTCCCATCTTTAAAAAGGGTTCCAGAGGAGAGCCGGGAAATTACAGGCCAGTCAGTCTGCCGTCGATACCGGGTAAATTGGTGGAAACCGTTATTAAGGAAAGAATTAGTAGGCACATAGATGAACAAAACCAATTGAGGCAGATTCAGCATGGGTTCTGTAAGGGAAGATCTTGTCTCACTAACCTGTTAGTGTTCTTTGAGGGGGTGGACAAACATGTGGACGAGGGGGATCCAATAGATATTGTTTACCTTGACTTCCAGAAAGCTTTTGATGAAGTTCCTCATCAAAGGCTCCTAAGTAAGCTCAAAAATCATGGGATAAAAGGACAAGTCGCTCCCCACTCCCTCCAATGCTGTTGTTTATCACTTTCTTATCCTTCCCTTTACAAGGTACCACAGCATCTTCTCTCCTCTCTTGCATGCAAAGGTGGAGGTGGCAGATCCACACACTCATGCTTGCTTTGAATGGAGAAACAGCACCAGCACCAGCACCCTTTCCCATCTCCTTCTCCATGCACCCACATGCACCCTGGCTGATGGAAAAGAGCTTGCTATTGACTCTATACCTCTTCCTGGGAAACTTGTGTATTTTCCCTTTGCAGGGCAAGTGGAGGGTGGTAGTCTTCCTTGGAAAACCAGTGGAGGAAAGAATTTCCTCTGTAAATACTACAGACCAGCTTTAAAACACTATAATTTTCATATAAACTGACAGTTTGTGACTGCTAGTTCCCAAGGCTGCTGGGGAAAATTTAGGTCCCAGAAATAAATGTTATCCTCTACTTTATAGCAACTTGGCAGCAAATCTGGCTGGTACACAAACTTGTTGCTGTCATGGCCAATTGGCCTTTAAGTTTAAAGCTGAATTTCTAGTAATCAAGCACTGTGACACCTAGGGCAGCCTTGAAAATCTTGTACTCTGGAATTATTTCCAAAGGATTTTTGTTAAAAATGATTTTGTCAAGCTACTTGTAGTAAAGAGTTTTCGTTCATATCTATGTATGTAGCCTCATGAGCTTTATTCAGAGACACACTGGGCATTCTCTTATTATAAGGGAGTTTCACACAGGCACTTTTGGAGTGCATTACTATGGCTTCTCCATGTTTTTTCAGCTTCCGTGCTTATAAGAAAGGGTTAACACATTAACATGCTCTTTTAGGGGCCAGCCACTTCTATTTCAACTTTGCTGCAATACTTTTATAACCCACTGATATGCACCTCAACACCACCCTGTAAGCATTGAGGGTAGAATATAAATGTCAACTCAAGCATCTTACCAGCACAGCAACAGGGGTTAGTTATCAACAGATGCCAATACATTCGCAGACACTGGGGGGCAGGAGAGAGAAGCAGGGCGAAGAGAATCTAGGCTGGAAGAGCACATGGTGGTTGGGGCTGTTCATTTCTCCACTATCCTAAAGGTATACAGAATTGGTTGGGATTGGTGCTCACTTACACAAATTTAGCAGTTGCTTTTGTAATGAGAGGCTGACAGACACATAAGACAACATAACTACCCCACTGCCACGAAGGAGGAAAAGCTGCCGCTTCATCAGCACTTTTTCAGCTATCTGTTGCAATGTAGAATGCCCATTTAATAGGTGCTCTCTCCCTCCCTTCTTACCCCCCTTCAAATAGGCTTCACAGGGGTGCCACATCAAGAATTGTGGAATGTTCCTATTGCATATATTGGAAGAACAAAAGGCAAAGAATCATAAAACATTAATGCAGTCTTTATTATACAGCACAGCATTTGTGTATTCTGTCTACTAAAACAGACTCTCATTATGGCACTAAATGAAGTCTTGACCCACAGTCACGTCTCTTAAAATACATGTAATGGCGGGGAAGGGGCGGCAGATGAAAGGAAATCAGTATTACAGAATACAAGGGAAGTAGTTCTTAATCATTTCATTTTCCATGTTATTGCACTTTTCCTATACAGTTGGTAAGTTTTGTTACCTTTAACTTTAATATACATCAGTTTTTTTAAAAAATTAAAAAGTAGTACAAAATCTATAGGCATTACAATGGAACTGTACAACTGTTTTATCATGTTTCTGTCTTTCTCAATAGCCAAAATGTAACAGCTGACCATCAGTTTAACAGAACCAGACCAGAAGGAGGAAAGGTTAAAAGTTTAAGAAATGCAGTGCTCTTTACGCCCTCCCCCAAAAGGAGTGTCAAATGCAGATGTGCTCTTGTCCTCATCTTAGAGCCAAAAAAATTCATACTACTAAAGATTTTAAAAATAAGAAAAAGGGATGACCTCCAGCTAGGCCTGTACAGTCAGAGCTTATGTACACCTCTTAAAAGAAAAAGGAGCATGGCAAAGAGCCATGTTAAATAAAGCTGTAAAGTTGCTACCCCTTCTTTTAAAGTCTGTCACCCTGTAAGAGCCAACATTCAAGTGTCCCCTCCCCCAACACTGCCAAGGAGGGAGGAGCAAGAAGGACTAACATAACAAAAGTGCTATAAAAAGATAAATATAGAATAGCTTGCTTTTTAATTAGACAAGCTAGAAAAACTTGCATTGTAGAGCCAGTAAACCCTCCTAAGTAGTTAAGATGGACAAAAAATATTGTCAGTTGCCCAATAAAAGCTTCCTACCATCTTGTTCGGAGCTGCGGTGGCTCAAGTGGTTAAGACGCTGAACTGCAGGCTGTGGAAGGTCAGTAGTTCAGCAGTTCGAGACCCGGGTGCCGCATGATGGAATGAGCTCCCATCTCTAGTTCCAGCTCCTGCCAACCTAGCAGTTCGAAAGCAAGAAATTGCAAGTAGATAAACAGGTACCACTTTGGTGGGAAGGTAACAGCGTTCCGTGCGCCTTGGTGTTTAGTCATGCCGGCCACATGACCACGGAAACGTCTTCGGACAGCGCTGGCTGGCTCTTCGGCTTTGAAACGGAGATGAGCACCGCAACCCTAGAGTCGGATTCGACTGGCTTTCGATCAAGGGAACCTTTACCATCTTGTTCACTAGACAGTGACATGATAGGCAACAGCAAGCCAAGGTCAGCACTCCAGCAGTGCAGCCTGAAATTGCAGTCAAGCCATGCTTTAGCTCATGCTGCTCCTATGTAGTGTTTGTTCAGACCCCAAATGGATATACCCTCCAAAGCAGAAATCAAAGTATTCAGATAATAGGTCAGCTTTGAACAGCTCCATCTTTGAGCCATCAGGTACTAGCACCAGTATGGATGCTTTCATCTCTCTCCATTCTCATGTTGCAGGTATACTTGTTTTGTAAACTAGTTTGATTTATCAGGATTCCAGCTCACTAGAGAAACCGTCTTTTGGAGCACCTACTTTAGCCATCAAGTTTGTGGCAACATGTAAACCTTGCATTAAGTACAATTCAGTAAACAATTTTCTTCTGAGTCCAAGAACAAAGTGGGTGGTGAAATCTAGATTTTAACAAAATGATTTGAAGGGGGGTGAAGTGGAAGAATGGGTAATTTGCAGTGCATGCACAATGTATCAAACTACACTTGGGCGCAACAATGGCTTTCAAAAAGACCTGCTGTTATACCTTTGACAGATCCCCTCCAATTACTAGTTTTGTAAAGACACTCAAGAGTATAACAGGAGTGACTGCAGCTCTGTGTTCATCACTGGCCCACTTTACAATATAGGATACAGCCATTTCTCCTATCAGCCCTAGTAGCCACAACTTAGTTTACCCCTACAGCTAGCTGCAGCTGTGAAAACATTTAGTGTCCATTTTCATTCCAAGCTTTAACATATAAACTTATCTATAGTACTGCCAATAGGAATAAGGCTCCATGTTTTAACAAAACTGTGTGTCTTACTGTGGGGCAAGTCAGGGGCTGTGAAATCTACTCCAAAATTAAACATATGCTTTCAGTGTGGCTGTATATTGGGTAGGGAAGGTGCGAGAGGCCAAGTTTGTACTTGTAAAGAAACACAGCCCCAGTGAAACCAAGACACAGTACATTGAATCAGTATTTAAAAGGCACAGGGTAAAGAATAAGGAAGTTGCTACTTGGGAAAAGCTATACAAGACATTTTCAAAAGCACTTTATTTCATTTTATTTCACATAAACTATTTCTATACTTTCAAAAACACTGACCTAGGTCCTCCCAATTCTAAACAAGGTTACTAGCCACCATAATAGAAAATGAATATGAACATGAGTAATACTGTTAAGTGATGGGAACAGTGGCCCAGATACATGACAGTGCCTTTCTTAGGACTTCCTATTTGAGAAAATATGTGCTTTTTTGTGAGTATGGCTGGCAGTTGTTCAAGTTGCTAGATGCTACAGTGTGTGGATGTAAGTGCCTATATGGTTTAGACCACCACATAACAATGAATGCCCATTAAGTAGGAAAGCAATCATTTTAAAAGCATGGTTTTAACTTTATTGCACACACAAAGAAGGGTTCATCTAGGCTGCTAAGTATCATTGCAGGGTTACTTTTGTCTAGTGGTTTTCCACTAATGTAAACAGGCCAAAGCTGCATATCTGCTTTGTACTACTAAGCAAACTCCAGAAGCAAAATATTGTATGTTACAAGACTGATCAGCTTTGCTCAGCACACCCTAGATTATTCCATAAAGATCGAACCAGTGCACATCCCACTGCGTGCAGGAGGGAGAATATAGTCACATCCCATCTTCCAAGCACCCGGTGAAACACTGGCAATTGGTCCCTTTCCTCAGCCATCTCAGGTGCATTCACTAGTTCAACCTACACTCCACTTAAAATATTGCTGCAACAAGAAACTAGTTCTTGCACACACATAAACACGCGCACAAGAACCTAGTCAGGGATGTAAGAAGGAGCCCATTTCAGAAGCCTCTGGACTTCCTTCGCCAAATGCTCCCTGCAACAAACACCTAGATTAGCACAGCCAAATGACAAACTCCAAGGAAGTAAATGATAAACAGACACAGCAACCATGCATGCCTATGGAATCACAACAGGTTTCTCTTGGGTCCTCTTCAAGGAAATGACATAAAATATACAGCTCAACTTATCTTTAAAAGTGTCTGTCAATATTAGAGCAGAGTTTAAAACAGTCATTGCCTTTGCACTTAATTCAAAACAAGAAAACCACTGTAGTTAAAACATGATACACTGGAAGTTTGCTGGGTACAGACCATGGTTAGTTGCTAGCAACTTGTGTTTCTGTCTTTGTAGGTGTGAAGTCTTTTGGTGGTATACCCATCTCACTGTCAGACTGCAAAAAATAAAAAGACCATCTTTGCTCATGTTTCCCAAGAACTACTGTTAAGCATTTACCAGAAGAGAGCTTGGCTGACAAGACAAAGAACAGATAGCTTATACTGTTAGGGTATTTCCATCGCAGTGGAGGCTTCCCCTGAAGAAGAATATGGATGCTCTGATCCCGCCATGTAAACATACCAAGCATTATGGGAAATTACTGAATCCACACCTTTCAGTCCATGCTCTGTAGTTAGCAGTTACCCACCCTTATTTCTTCTGTTCATCCACATTCATCTTGTATGACTTTCCGGTAAGCTTCTGTAACAGAGTGTAGATGGAGAAGAGGATTCTCAAAAGTCTCAGCTGTACTAGCTGCCAATCTACTGAAACACTGTGTATTATTTTTACTGGTGCCCAAAAGGAGTAATCAAAATACCCCTTCAGGTTTTAATCCCTCATCTTTGCATTATCTTTTAAAAAATGAGGGAAGTACTGCAAGTTTGCATTAGTAGTGTATACTGGAATGGAAGGTTTCTGGCTGCTATATGAGGTGGAATTTCAATATCCTCTCACCTGAGAGTGCAATTTCTGATTGGGCTCTCCAGAAGAGCTACACCTTGAGTTGCTGTTGACAAGGTGGGGAATCCGAGTTCTCACACAACAGAACAGCTCCCCCATAGCTTGGTTTCAAGTAGAATCATCTAAACCTTTGCTTAACTGCTCAGAGTTTGACTTGCAAAGTCTGTCCATTATGCCCTGCAACATGGGTTGGACTATGCCCAGAAGTGGGCGCCGGGACGGATCTCCATCCCAACTGGCTTCCATAAGCTGCCAACATTCTTCATCAAAGACAGATAGACGCTCTGGTCGTACTCCTGGGAAAAGAGGGAATATCATTAACTGAAGAGGGGGATATATTTTGATTTTGGCTTTTTTTGTTTTAGCGACAGCAGTCAAACATGTAAACAATTCCTTTTTCGGGGGGGAAGATGTGACATAAACCTCAATTTGACATAAAGTTCCAATTTATAATGTATCATCTCTGATACGCATTAATATTAAGTTATTTAAGTTACTTAATAAGTAGTGTATTCACAAATCCACAGCACCAGCTTCTATGGGCAGGGTACCTGAAAATGTGGGTCTCTCCTCATAAAAAGCTACAAAGCTTCTTCAGCATTACCCTACTCAAGTGAGCACACCACATCAGAGATTTGTTCCTAAGTCATATGTTAGTTTTTAGGAACATGAGAAAGAAGAAGAAGAAGAAGAAGAAGAAGAAGAAGAAGAAGAAGAAGAAGAAGAAGAAGAAGAAGAAGAAGAAGAAGAAGAAGAAGAAGAAGAAAAGAAGAAGGAGAAGAAGAAGAAGAGAAGAAGAGAAGAAGGAGGAGGAGGAGGAGGAAGAGGAAGAG
>NW_015171510.1:1031254-1036238 GCF_001447785.1 Gekko japonicus | reverse complement strand
AAGAAGAGGAAGAGGGAGGAGGAGGAGGAGATTGGATTTATACCCCGCCCTTCACTACCCAAAGGTGTCTCAGAGCGGCTTACAAACTCCTTTCCCTTCCCCTCCCCACAACAGACACCCTGTGAGGTAGGTGGGGCTGAGAGAGCTCTGACAGAAACTGCTCTTTTTCAAGAACAGCTGTGCCAGAATTATGGCTTGCCCAAGGTCATCCAGCCAGGTGCAAGTGAAGGAGTGGGGAATCAAACCCAGTTCTCCCAGATTAGAGTCCGCGCACTTAACCACTACACCAACTGGTTTTATTTTCTTTGTAATCTTTCAAAAGAATTTGAACTTCGCATTGCAAGAATAGGAAATTGCCTTTGAGAAAAAGGCTGGCTGTTAAATTAACATACCTGAAATAATCAAACATAGTACGCAGAAGATTTACTAGTGCTGGTAGCAACTAATAGCCTTTCACAGAGAACATATTAACCATGGAACAATGGTGCATTAGAATGCTTACAGACCTTCCGTTTCAGACTCCCTGCTCAATGTGCTCTAAACCCTGCAGATTCTCAAGCACGTGAAATGATACCTCAATGTGATGTCAGTTTTGAAATCACTTAAGCAATTAGTCATGCATCCTCTTGAAAAGTTTAAACTGCTTTTGTGTTGTTCAAAGAAACTGCTGATTTCACCAAGCTTGAAGGCAGTTTATGTTCTTACAAAAATTAGAAGCATAATCCCAGGATATAAAACCCTTGTTTACATTCCTTATCCAAAAAGGCTAATGGAACTGCTGTTGCTATTTCATTCATTTATACTTAGAGCTTACCACTTTTCCTGCCATGTGGTACCTAGAATTCCAAAACATTTCTATATAATTGGGGAATACTTGAAGAGTCCCTTAGCATACTGAAACCAGGATTATTTCTGGGGCAGAGATACTATGTTATAGTAACCTCCTTAAAACATAAACATTATAATGAGGCTACTAAAATATAACTAAGACAACAGGTAACAAATCTCAAAATTACTGTTTTTGTCCTGGAAGTAACAAGCTCAGAAGTGAATAGGTCACAGTCACATGAGAAAAATCTCATGGGACTGACAGTGAGAAGGTCAAGAAGGAAACCGATCTCCATTTATAGCCATCTTGGCTATTTTGCCTAAGCAAAGCACTGTAAGAGCCAAAAGTCATTATGAACAACAACAACAAAATCTGTACATTATGTTGCCAGACCTGTTAAGAATCTCAGACAAATGTAATAGCAGCCTGGAAGTGTGATGTTATGAGACAGAACCAAGGGGCTCCCCACCCCCCTCCAATTTCACTCAAACTACTTTCTCTGTTACCAGACAACAGCATAAAAAGGACAAGGACTCAAGAACATTGCTGCTACTTCCACACTAGCTTCCCCTGCTTAGGAGGAACAAACCATGTGAAATAAGCCATTCTGTTACGTCTTTATACCACCATGTGGGTATAAAGACGTAACAGAATGGCTTATTTCACATGGTCTGTTCCTCCTAAGCATTTAAATTACAAATCAAACTTTTATATGCAAACTTGCTTTATGACAAGCTGAAGTCTGCTATGTGCAGAGAACCTATTAAAAATACTGCTATATTTTATCCATCTTACTGAAATAAGCCCCCACCACCATGACTCCACTATATCAGCATGCACTGCATTATGCTTTTAAAACTGCCCTGAGTTTCAGGGGGTGGCTTGTGAAGCACCAGAAGGGACATTTATCGAAGAGAGTGACACAGAAGTCCACAGTGTGTGCCGCTATTTCCATTTAGAACTTCTGTGTAGTCTCCATCCCTTTACAGAACTGCATCATTCCCTTTTGTGTTGAAGCCATGCCTACCTCTTCGCACATTGTTCCACAGGTGGTCCTTGCTTGCACATCTCTCAAATGCCTCTGGTAACTTCACATGTCCTGAACAGATGTACCAGAACAAGATGCCAAATGCATATACATCCACTGAGTTATCATATTTGCCTGTGACAGATGAACAAGGAATATTGGTTTAACAAGATTTTGCAAGGAAGCAAGCTTTCATTAGATATTACGCCATAATATGGAAACAGAGGCACACAGACTCCAACACAAATAAAAGCATATTTTCCAAAAAGGATTACTACCCAACAAATCCTAGCCACAGCTGTATACTCCAGTAAGCTACTGTGACAGATGGACAGAGGTCCTGCCCCTTGTGGTCCATGCTTCCTCTAAGCTGTGGAGTTTTGTGAACAAAAATTCTACTTTGTGAGCTACTGGCATTAAAGATGTGAGTGAGCGATTTGGCTACTTAGTTTGCTCTGGAGCCATCCTTCCTAAGAAAAATGTGTGAGCCAGAGACTAAAAAACTGTGAGCTAGCTCACACTAACTCAGCTTAGAGGGAACACTGCTTGTGATTAGTCACTAATTTACTGTATGCCTATTTGGTGTGTGTGCAGAGCACCTAACAACCAATCAGGGCCCATGGATGGACCCAGATGGGTAGTGGGGAATGAGAGATGAATTCCAATGAAGTCCAATTCCAATAGGGTTTGCATCTCAAGAGTCTTACTGGGAGAGAACTCGTCTCAGGAGACTATATAGGTCTCAGAGTCTGCCTTGTGTGTGTCACCAGGCTAAAATAGTGAATATTTGGAGTTAGGGCTTAGGCTTGCAGAGGGGCAGGCTGATAATCTTGGCTGATAATTTTTTCTCAGGAGTCTTCAGAAATCTCAGAGCCTGATTTTTGTGACAGAGCAGGCTAGCTTATATAGCTTATAGGTAATAACTGCCTTTAAAAGGCCACTTGGGTTCACTCTTTCAGTAGAAGGTATGGGTGGAGAATACTTGTCGAATTTCTCATCATACGACCGCTGTTTATACAGCATTTAAAATCCAAACCTTCACAGCTACAAGAATGTGTAAATTCCAACAAGGGTCCACTGGGACATATGGACAGTACTCATGTCAGTGAAACATTTCCTGAGGACTGAGGGCAATGACGTTTACTGCCTACACAAGCCACAAGGAAAGAGCATTTGAACTACCGTGTAAGACTACATGGTTCTGGTCAGGCAGCTGCTATTTTCAATGTATTTTCAAAAAAATACAGAATGTTTGGATTTGGCCTCAGCAATACATTTCATGGCAAGGAGAAAGATTTCATTTCCATGCTCTCAGATACATTGCTGGCACTAAATTACAGTCTTATCTCTAGCACTGACATTTTATTCCTTTTTGTGCCACATTACATTCTGGGACACCTCCACAAATACCATTTGCAGGTTCAGAAAATTTGTCAAGTGACTGTCAGCATCAAATTATGGAATTTCTTCTTCCTGAAGATTTACTGAATTCCAAGATGAATTACCTTCTTGGAAACTATGCAAGACCTATCTGTCTGGGCTGGCTTTCAGGGTGGTGGACTTCTAAGATGAAGTTTTATGTTTTCAATATTTGTTATTCATGCTGACCCAGAGTTCTTCAGGCTGTAGTGGGCTACAGATCTAAATACTTCTTTAATACTACATACTAGGCAACTCTACTCCTTCAGCAAAAATGAACAGGTGTCCTGTGGCACCTTACACAGTAACACAGGTACCCCTCTGCCATTATTCCTCTACAGAAAATTAACCTATAATGATACAGGCAAAGTCAAGTGGCAAAGGAGAGACCCAAAGATGTTTGTTGTTGTTGTTGTTCAGTCACACAGTCGAGTCTGACTCTTCGCGACCCCATGGACCACATCACACCAGGCTTTCCTGTCTTCTGCCGTCCTCTGGAGTTTGCTCAACTTCATGTTCATTGCATCGATAACACTCTCTAACAATCTCATCCTTTGCCATCCCCTTCTTCTGTTACCTTCAATCAATCCCAGCATCAGGGTCTTCTCCAGTGAATGCTCCCTTCTCATTTGGTGGCCAAAGTATTTGAGCTTCAGCTTAAGTATTTGGCCTTCCAGGGAACAGTCAAGGTTGATTTCCTTTAGGACTGACTGATTTGATCTCCTTGCAGTCCAAGGGACTCTCAAGAGTCTTCTCCAGCACCATAATTCGAAAGGCGCTCTTTGGCGCTCGGCCTTCCTTATGGTCCAACTCTCACAGCCATACATTACTACTGGGAATACCATTGCTTTGACCATATGGACTTTTGTTGACAGGGCGATGTCTCTACTTCTTATTATGCTGTCTAGGTTTGCCATCGCTTTTCTCCCAAGGAGCAGGCGTCTCTTAATTTCATGGCTGCACTCACCGTCTGCAGTGATCTTGGATCCAAGATGGGGGGGAAATTATGGTTGTTTGACAAACATCCGCATGTTTCTGTGTAACACATATGCTTCAATTTTACCCAGATGAAAATGACTTATGCTCTATGGCATTATTTTAATTAAGTGCTATGTTAGAATCAGCTTAGTTTACAAAACATTGCAGACAAATTCTAATGTGTTCTCATAGTGAGAAACCCTGGGATAGATGCTCAAAAGTGCTGTATGGATTTTTGTTGTCAGCTTAATCCTAAACATGCTTACTTAAAAGTAAATTCCACTTCATTCAGTAGGTTGCACTTCCTTGTAGATACACTCCTCTAGGTTATACACATATACCCAACCAGAAGTGGGTACAGCCCTTGGATCTCTGAAAATCTCCAAAGCAAATAGAAGTTCATGACAAGCTCACCTGTGAAAAGCTCAGGAGCCATATGGATAGGGGTGCCAACAATACTACCGGACATCATTGCTTCGGGCTTGCAAAATCCTAGGTCTGTGATCTTAGCTCGACTGTGTTTGTCAAGCTGCAGAGGATACAATATCGCACTCCATCATTAAGTGTTTACCCCCAAACTGATTTTTTTTTATCCTGCTGTTCCTTCCGAGATGCTTAAGGCTGTGTACTGGGTCCCCCCCCACACACCCCCATTTAATCGCAACAAGTCAGTAAGTAGGTTAACCTCAAAGACAGTGACTTGCTCAAGGTCACCCAGTGATCTTAATGGC
>NW_015171510.1:1027393-1031221 GCF_001447785.1 Gekko japonicus | reverse complement strand
CTGACACTACCACAAACAAGCTAAACTTTGGTAGAAAATGTCATTTGAGAAACACAATTCTCTTTTATAAATGTAATGCTGGATCAGAAGTTAACAGATGACAGCAAAATGTAATCCATACTGTTTGTCCCCAGCAGCTAATTCAATACACAGTCTTTTTAACAGGAAGATTCCACATACACCTACAGAGGCCATGGATGTAGTTATAACCCTTTAAAGAAGCCATCTGAACAGGGGCCACCACATCTTGTAGCAAGGGAGAATTGTGGTTGTTTCCTGTCCTGACACTACGGCTAATCACTGGAAAACCAGTATGAAAATTCTGTATGAAATAACAGTTTCTATTGGTATAAACCTCTATCATGTTCATTCCTTGCTGCTCCCTTTTGGTGTGGCTCAGTTTATGATCTTTCATCTGGCTTTAGGGATAACATGGTGCTTTCAGTTATGTAATCTGGTATGGTTATGTTTATGCTATAAGAAACCTTGTTTAGCTGTGTGAAGGCCAGACACCCAACACTAGTCTCTCTAAGGCAGTTCTGCATACATAGAACTGGAAAAATATAATTGTTTTGTGCTTCACAAGCTCACATTTTATTTATTACTTCTTACTGTTTTTGCAACCAGAGTCATAAACAGCAAGGCAAGATCACATTGCTCATGCCATATTCCAGTTTGAGAAAAAATGTTTTCTTTTTATGTAATGCTCAGACACCTTGTCAAAGAGGGGCTTCCATTCAATCAAGGAAAACAAAGCTACTGGCAAGGAAGTATCTCTTACCAATACATTTTTAAGTTTGATATCTCTGTGGACCAACCCCTGGCTATGAAGAAACCGAATCCCTTCAACTACATCCAAGGCAATCTGCAGCCTCGTCTCCAATGCCAAGCCAGCCTGCAGGGAAAAAACAACAACAACATAATATTACCACTCATTAATGGGATTCATGTTTAACTACTAAGTAGCACTAGTTACTCCAACAGAAATCCCTTAGAAATTCCTCTAAGCATATTAGCACAAGTAGGTCAGAGCACAGAACTTGCTTGGGCTTTTCTCCTGAAGAAAGACTTAGGGAGCAATACTAAGCAGGTCTACTCAGAGGTAAGTCCCTCTGCCTTTCTCCCAGGAAAGTGTCCTTAGGACTGCAGCCTTATAGCTGTAGCCTCACATGGCTAACAATAGCCAGTTGCCTGCTCACCCCCCCCCCAATAATAATTTCATTTGTGACCTGTTTGGACTGCCAAAAAGGACAGAAGGGATACAAGCATTAAACTACTTTATGTATATATAACAAATCAGAAGCTTCATTTGTGATCAACTGAACATTAACCCAAGATTTCAAGTGCTGCTGGCAAAGGCTGAGGAGGAGAAAACAGGATTTGAGGGTTAAAGTAGATGAGATACTGGGACATCTGTGATTTGATCCTTTTGGGAAGAAAGACAATGACACATGAAGGGAAAGAAAATCCCATTTTGCCTCTTTTGCATCACCAGCTCTTCTGCTGCTAACAGGAACCCAAAATGTTATCCCAACCCCAGTGTTGTGAGTTTTGTGTGGGGGCTTTTGCACATGTTGCCATTAAATTGGGGGAGGGGGTTGCCTCCAATTAGTTATTTTTTCAGCTGTGACTGGCCACATTGTGCAGATTTTCTTATACACACAAGATTCACCCCTTGGATATTACATATAGGAAATGCAGCGGAATACGTTACTTATTCAGACCGGGATCATGTGAAGAAGAACAATGTTTAATCCTTCTACACACACTCTCAACATACCCTCTATAATTTCACCTATCAAAATTAACCCCACTTCCTGCACAAGTAAATTATTTTGGGAAGGGAAAAAGATGGGCATCTCTGTCCCTCCCCCTTTTCCTCCCCTTCTAGGGCTAACAGCAATTACTTTTTCAAAATGCTGGAGATAACAGATCACAGATCACCCAGCACTTTGTCTAGACAAAGATTAGAATAGTATGAGAAGAACAAAGCTACAGGAATCCAAAACCATGTAATTCACATATAGCATAATGTGAGAAATACGCCTGCAACTAGAGAAAGAAACACAGAGGTTAACTATTAATACTGCCCATTTTAAGGATTGCCATTTCTTGCCTTCAGTCCTGTATAGAGGTCTCTGTGCAACTGTTCCATTATCAGTAGAACAGCAATGTTGGAACCTGCCCCATACCCATAATCTATCACTGATCCATGAAGGTCTACCAGCCGCTCATGCTTTGGCAAAGACCTAGAGAAACAAACAGATACAGAAGAAAAGTAAGAAACAATGCTGATATATGATAATTCTATGTCCATTTAGCTCTCTCTACCCCCTTCACACCTCAAATACTGAAAAAAGAGGTACCAATCAGCCAGCCCACCAAGCAAAGCTAACTTTTCCCAAACCTTAATTTTGGCAACTCATTCCCCAAACAGCAGAAATTATGCACTGGGTACCATCACTCTTTTTTAAAGTTATGATTTCACAAAAGAACTGCATCAGAATTCCAACTAGTCCTTGGTACATAAACAACATTTAGTGTCAATCTTCAGAATAGATTGCTACAAGAGAGCTTATCTATTCATTACAGAAAAGAGTTTAATGGCACATACCTCATGTAGTGAAACTCAAGCGCAAGGTCATTCCAGTGCTTTTCATCTGGTGGGACCACAGACTTGAGTGCACATGGGAAGTGGCCTCCCCAGGCATTGCACAAGTAAACCACTCCATATTGCCCTCGGCCCAGCTCACGGCCTAGCTTTGGTTTACCTGAAACAAACAGCGGCTCTGTCAAGCAACGGCACAGAATCCCCACTGAGGGCATCTCAGTATGTAAGGTATATCAGCAGTACTAAAAGACGCACTGAATTGGCAGTACTGAAACCCAATATGGATACACTACAACCCACATGGTAATACCTCCTGGGATTAATCCAGCCTATTATTAGCGCCAGAAACATTAATTCATTAACTATAATGTATTCATTCTACGTTGTATGGAAGTACAGCATTAGGACTGATTTCCTTCTTTATGCACCAATAATCCATGCGACGGTCACCTCAAGGCTGGACTACTGTAACACTCTCTACTTGGGGCTGCCTTTGTCGCAAATCTGGAAGCTGCAGCTAGTGCAGAATGCAGCAGCCAGGCTGCTGACGGGTCTCCCTAGGCGGGACCACATCCAGCCTGTGCTGAAGGCGCTGCACTGGCTGCCAATAGCGTACTGGATCCACTTCAAAGTGCTGGTTCTTACCTTTAAAGCCCTTTATGGTCAGGGTCCGGCATACCTAAGGGACCGCCTTTCCCCATATGTTCCCCCAAGGGCACTACGGTCAGGGGGCCAACATCTTTTGACTACCCCAGGCCTCAGGGACATCAAATTCGCCGAGACTAGGGCCAAGGCCTTTTCGGTGGCGGCTCCTACCTGGTGGAATGAGCTCCCAGAGAAGATCCGGGCCCTGCGGGATCTTGCGCAGTTCCGGAGGGCCTGCAAGACGGAGCTCTTCCACCAGGCTTTTGAGTAGGAGCCGCTGCCACTACTGTTCCATCAATGCACCGTCGCCGAAAATTGGCAGAGATACCATCAGGGTGCAATCGGGCCCTGGGAAGAAGACTGGCTATCTGCCGCTTTGGAACTTATGTCGTTAGTCCAGATCCACCCTACCGGGACCCATCTTGGAACTGGGAACATAAGAGCACCAGCACTTTGTTGTACTATTGTTATGTTTTTATCTTGTTTTAATTATGGCTTTTGCCTCAATTGTTAGCTGCCCTGAGCCTTAGGGGAGGGCGGGATATAAGTTGAATTTTATTTATATATATATA
>NW_015171510.1:1026663-1027109 GCF_001447785.1 Gekko japonicus | reverse complement strand
TACCTTGTGGCTAATAGCCACTGATGGACCTCTGCTCCATATGCTTATCTAATTCCCTTTTGAAGCCGTCCATGCTTGTAGCACCCACCACTTCCTGTGGCAGTGAATTCCATGTGTTCATCACTCTTTGGGTGAAGAAGTACTTCCTTTTATCCATTCTAACCTCTTTTAGATCCCTACGTGTTTCACAATTCGCTTCATCAGGAGATCATTTCCAAAGTTATTCACTGTCAGGGTGGAAGTGAATAACTTTGGAAATGATTCCCTGACAAAGTGAACTGTGAAACACATATGGATGTACATAAGAACATAAGAGACGCCAATGTTGGATCAGGCCAAAGGCCCATCCAGTCCAACACTCTGTGTCACACAGTGGCCAGAAATACTAGGTGCCATCAGGAGGTCTACCAGTGGGGCCAGGACATTAGAAGCCCTCCCATTGTTGA
>NW_015171510.1:975269-1026632 GCF_001447785.1 Gekko japonicus | reverse complement strand
ACCAAGAAGACAGAGCATCACTTGCCCCAGAGCCCCTATCTATACCTTGTGGCTAATAGCCACTGATGGACCTCTGCTCCATATGCTTATCTAATTCCCTTTTGAAGCCGTCCATGCTTGTAGCCACCACCACTTCCTGTGGCAGTGAATTCCATGTGTTAATCACTCTTTGGGTGAAGAAGTACTTCCTTTTATCCGTTCTAACCCGACCGCTCTGCAGTTTCATGGAGTGCCCACGAGTTCTTGTATTGTGAGAAAGGGAGAAAAGTACCTCTTTCTTTACCTGCTCTTTCCCATGCATAATCTTATAAACCTCGATCATGTCACCCCTCAGTCGTCTTTTCTCCAAGCTAAAGAGCCCTAAGCGCTTTAACCTTTCCTCATAGGGAAAGTGTTCCAACCCTTTTATCATTCGAGTTGCCCTTTTCTGCACTTTTTCCAAAGCTATAATATCCTTTTTAAGGTGTGGTGACCAGAACTGCACACAGTATTCCAAATGAGGTCACACCATTGATTTAATTATTATATTGGCTGATCTGTTTTCAATACCCTTCCTAATAATCCCCAGCATAGCATTTGCCTTCTTTATTGCAGTCACACACTGTCTCGACATTTTCAGTGAGTTATCCACTACAACTCCAAGATCTCTCTCTTGCTCAGTCTCTGCCAGTTCAGACCCCATCAATGTGTATTTATATTTAGGATTTTTGGCTCCAATGTGCATCACCTTGCACTTGGCCACATTGAATTCCATTTGCCATGTTGACGCCCACTTGCCCATCCTTGACAGATCCCTTTGGAGTGCCTCACAATCCTCACTGGTTTTCACCACCCTGAACAACTTCATATCATCCTCAAATTTAGCCACTTCACTGCTTACTCCCAACTCCAAATAATTAAGGAACAAGTTAAAAAGCAGTGGAACAAGTACTGATCCCTGCGGTACCCCACTGCTTACCACCCTCCACTGAGAAAATTGCCCATTTATACTCACTCTCTGTTTTCTATTAATTAGCCAGTTGATTTTTGAGCTTACTTAGGAGCCTTTGATGAGGAACTTTATCAAAAGCTTTCTGGAAGACAAAGTAAACAATATCTATTGGATCCCCCTCGTCCACATCTTTGTTCACCCCCTCAAGGAACACTAACAGGTTAGTAAGACAAGATCTTCCCTTACAGAACCCATGCTGAGTCTGCCTCAGTAGGTTTTGTTCATCTATGTGCCTACTAATTCTTTCCTTAATAACAGTTTCCACCAATTTACCCGGTATCGACGGCAGACTGACTGGCTTGTAATTTCCCGGCTCTCCTCTGGAACCCTTTTTAAAGATGGGAGTGACATTAGCTACCTTCCAGTCCTCAGGAATGGAGGCTGATTTTAAGGAAAGATTACATGTTTTTGTCAGGAGATCCACAAGTTCACATTTGAGTTCCAGAAGAAAGAGCTAGTCCTTAAAATGAAGACCCATGACCAGACCTCCAGGCATCTTTAATTTTATTTAGAAGCAGTCATGGGAGATTGCTGATTTGACTGTGGAAGTAGCATGTAACTCTTCTCACACACGAGTTCCTTAAATTTCTACCCTGGATGTATTAGCACCAGAGCCATCAACAAGATGGAATAACGAACCAAGGCCCAGCTTACCATATAACAAAACATCCTGCAAGGACCTGCTTTCCAATGACAGCCGTGCAAGCCGAGGGGCATGGTCTTTTCGAACTTTCAGCCAAAGATCTTCTGTTTTCTCCAGCCTGCCTGAGTGACCAGCCTCTAACTAACAAAACAAAGTAAGCATAGCTTTACCATCCAGCAGTCACATCTAAATGGATTTTTCACAATCCAGCTCTTTAAAACTCATTCGTCTCAACAGATCAGTGCAAGTAATATATGCTAGGGCATATTCTTTTTCCAACCAAGTCATGGTTGGATCCAACCAGATTTTCCACTGGCAGAAAATGAGGAGGAAGTCCCATTTGACCACCCAAAAGGTTGTGCTGAGGATAATCCAACTTGAATAGACAACAGGTATGTGGAACAAAGGAAGTATTGAGGAGGGGAATTGGGCAAGATTAAGTAAAAAAGCTGGCTAGATCTAACCTCTAAGCATTCCTTAAAAGAAGAAAGCTATACAGGGTTTTTACTTGTGACAATTCTACGAATCATATGATTGTTAACTGAAAATGAATTTTTGGATTCCCCATTTGGAATTCAAACACTGCAGAATGTAAGTAGAATGGTTTTCACAGCACTATGATCCTCCAACTACATCTTATCACACCAAGCTCAAGAGCATGAAAGAGCACAGCAGATACATTATAGTTAGAAGCAACTGAAAGAAGTCAAAAGTACAATAGTGCTATCAGGAAAAATGAAAAGAGCACACAACATATTTTCTCTAAGCATATCCAGCCCTGAGGTCTTGATACAAGGTACTACACTAAATTCCTCCATGGTTTCCAGAGAAGAATGATCAACTGTTTTTAAAACCATTGTACTATTCCTCCAAAATATTGTTTTCCTACTTGCTAACTGCCATCTACAAGTTATCCCAGAGGGTACTCTTAATTCTTCTAACCCCACAACAATATTAATTGTATGGATACTGCAGTTTAGAAAATGAGATTTGCTCAGACATTTCCTATTATTATTTGAATCAGAAGATGTAGAATGTCACATCACCTCAGACTATCAGTGAGCCATCTATCTAGCCTAAAGTGTCTGCATGAGTGTGAGTATGGAAGGTAAAGAAAAGAACTGGATTTCAGTAAAGCTTTTGACAGGGTTCCCCATGATGTTCTGATGGGTAAACTAGAAGACTGTGGACTAGACTCTAGGATAGTTAGGTGGATAGGGAACTGTTTAGAGAACCGCACTCAAAAAGTAGTTGTCAATAGCATTTCATCTAAATGGATGGAGGTGTTCAGTGGGGTGCCACAGGGCTCGGTTCTGGGCCTGGTACTTTTCAGTCTTTTTATAAATGATCTGGATGAGGGTGTGGAGGGATTACTAATTAAATTTGCAGATGACACTGAATTGGGAGGAGCAGCAAACACACCAAAAGGGATTACTCATTAAATTTGCAGATGACACCAAATTGGGAGGAGCAGCAAACACACCAGAAGACAGGGATAGAATTCAACGAGATCTGGATACACTGGAAAAGTGGCTGGATGTGAACAAGATGTGATTTAACAAGGATAAGTGCTGAGTTCTACATCTGAGTAACAAAAATGAGGAACACGCATACTGGATGGGAAATAAGCTTCTGGGTAGCAGTGTGTATGAACAAGATCTGGGGGTACGGGTGGACTGTAAGTTAAATATGAGTAGCCAGTTTGATGCAGCATGATGCAGCGACAAAAAAGGCTAATGCAATCTTGGGGTGTATCAACAGAAGCATAACACCCAAAGCACAACATGTCATAGTCCTGCTGTACACTGCATTGGTCAGACCGCACCTGGATTACTGTGTGTAGTTCTGGAGGCCTCACTTCAAAAAGGATGTGGACAAAATGGAGTGGGTGCAGAGGAGAGCAATAAGAATGATCGAGGGCCAGGAGACAAAGTCCTATGAGGAAAGGCTGAGGGACGTGGAAATGTTTAGTCTGGAGAAGAGGACGCTGAGGGGGCCATGATTGCTCTCTTTAAGTATCTGAAGGGCTGACACTTAGAGGAGGGCAGGGAGCTGTTCTTGTTGGCAGCAGAGGATAAGGACTCGCAATAATGCGTTTAAATTAAGGGCAGGAAGGTACCTGCTGGATCTTAGGAAAAACTTTTTTACAGTTGTTCAACAGTGGAATCAGCTGACTAGGGAGGTGCTGAGCTCCCCCTTGCTGGCAGTCTTTAAGCAGCAGCTGGACAAATACTTGTCAGGGATGCTCTAGGCTGATCCTGCACTGAGCAGGGGGTTGGATTAGATGGCCTCTCCCAGCTCTGTGATTCTATGATCCTATGAACTGTCACTTATTTTCTGACTTCCGACTTCTTGGGGGAAAGTGTGTACGGAGTAAGGGAAGAACTAACATGAAGATTCACTATGCTTCCCATTGTCTCACCAGCCATTTCACCTGGTCTTCAAAGCTGCATAAGTATAAAGCAGCAGCTTTGTGGATGGTAAAGTAGCTCTGGTAAAGCTGGTACAGACCCAATCAAGACATTGTGCTGGTCTGGCCTGTTCGCATAACTCAAGAATGGCACTTCTGATACTTGGGTTTGCCACACTCGCTTTGCCCTTCTTAAACACCTGTACATTTGCCAGTTTCAGCAGCTATTGCTCTGGAACAGCAGATGGTGGGCAGCACCACCTCCCACATTCAGCTTCATTTATAATCCTTCTCCCACTCCCAGATGGCAGACAGCAGTATTGCTGATTGTTAACATAGCCTTTAAGACTGAGTGAGGTAGTATATAGCAAGGTTGGAGGATGTACCTTTGTGATGTTTGGTGCTTTCTGTAAGAAAATTAAAATTATATTAGAAGATTTATCAGGAGGGATTAACTAGATTGTGATGCCCAACACTGCAGACAACAGTCTCTTAATTTCAGGCCACGATAACTCACTCTTCACAGTACCATCACTGAGGAACAAAATCTATTCTAGTGCACTGCATTAAAGAAATATTTCAATAATGTACTCTCAGCAAGGTTAGACACAATTATCCATTTTGTAAATGTTTTACTGCTTTAAAACAACAAAACACTCACACATCAGAATGGTTTCTATTTTGTATTTAATCCTGCACCAATTTGCTTTAAACTGCATAATATCTTCCATGTTCTAGGCAGTAGCCATTTTACCTCAGTTTTCCTCTTGAACATTTTTTTCCAGTTAATTCATTTGTTGCCTTAAGATCTTTACTGGCAGAAAGTGCAGGGCATAAATCTTTTAAAGGAAACTACACTGCCATAATTAACAACTTTCCTATCATTAAAGGCCCAGAGAATACATTTGTAGTAGCATCCTAACATTTCTGTTCTACAGAACAAGCTCTGTGTGCCACTGCACCCATCTTTTCCAGTCTTAAGAGTGCAGGAGAGGCAAGACAGTATTTAGGTGCTGTTCTTGGTGAAAAAGAAGCAGGAAGAAGTGTGGGTGACTCTCAAAAGTACTTACTTGAAAGACTGGTGTATAGGGATGTACACCAACTGCATTTTTGCAGATCGGTTTGTGGCTGAACCACGAACCTATACAAACCGGGATCCTGGTTCATGAACTGTACCAGTTTGTATGGGTTCATAACTCCTGCTTTCTGTTCCCCACCAGTTCTTGTAGGAAGCAGAAAGCAAGCTTTTTGTGAAAAGCAAAAATCAGGGAATTAGACCCCTGCTTTCTGCTCTTCACAAACCACCACAAACGGTATCAGAATTCATGAAAGTTCATGGCAGTTCTTCACTTTGCAAACACTGCTTCACAAACCATGAACTGGCCAGAATTGATGATGAACCGGTTTGTCAGCCGGTTCATGCCCATCCCTACTGGTATAAATTTGCCAATCCTTTGCAGTTCCCTTTATGTCAAACTTACCTGTCGCAAAGAGGCTGCAAAAGCTTCATGAGAACTGTTTAGCCTTGTCCGGAACTGGCTGCAGATGCTCTTAGCCAACTTGGATGCACTAAGACTCTCTATAGCATCCTGGGCTACTTTCCTTTTCCATTCTGTAGTGATAGCCGGTGGGCTCACCCATGAAATCCTTTGTATTATCTAAGAGAAAAGAAGATAGTTGTATCACTGTCTACAGTATTAAAATCTTTTATCTGTATTGTAATTGTGCTATTGAACAATGACAAAACTGAGGTCAAAATGATGTACACATATGTGTACACAAGTTATTTTTGTTTACAACACAGCTATGATTTAACAGTGTGGCTTTTGCAGTGGCTAGTCTTTAATCCACTCTGTAAGCAGACAATGCTGAGTAACAGAACTAAGCATTCCACAAACCTAGTTCCAGTGTGATCATCTGAATGATGACAGACCTACTGAAGATCAAACGTACAACTAATGGTATCAAAGTATTCAATTTTATTGGGTTAAGTTTCTTTCCCCTCCTTGGTTCTGTTCTGTCATCAAAATATTAATACCTGCTTGATCTGTTCCCACAACATTCTTGTTACCGTTGAACCCGAGTGAAAAGTGACTTCAACATGGTAGGCCGCATTCAATATCTGTAAATGGAAAATGAATCAATCATGTTCCAGTCTGTGAAGCACAACTGCCCAATTCTATGGATTAAAAAATTTGGAATGACTGGACAAGAGTCTTCTCATTCATTTGATCTCCACAAGCAGCATGCAATGAACTTGTGTATTTTCTTCCAGTTACAGCTAGAAAGATAGCTTGTTCATCTGTTTTGAATAATATAACACTGAAGAATTCAGAGAGTACAAGCTTCAGCCAACCACCATCCTAGAAACATACTTTAAACTAGTTTATTAATTTTCATATTTCTTTACCTGTTTTAGATAGTTGCTTGTAATATGCACAGAAATATCTTGCTGAGATTTCTCCAAACTCTTCAGACATCTTTCCAGAGTCCCTACAAAGCTCTCACGCAGGTAGTCCACAGAACTGATCAACTTGTTTGCAACTGCTTGATTTAGTCGTGAAATTATCAACTCCTGTATTTGCCTAATGCAACATTTTATGTCTCTGGAACTAATAGGCTCTCCATTTTCAGGAATGATAATATCTGAAGAAGGGGTGAAAATGGAAAAATTGCATGACATCACAATCCTGGTATATCAGCACCTATCCAGAATTAGTGCAACAGCAGCTTTAGTTGCTCCCATGAAAAGACAAGTGGCTTACCTGTAACTGATTATCTTCAAGTGGTCAACTGTGCATTCACACCTCTGGGGTATAGTGCGCCTGCGCTGATCTTGATCGGTACTTCTTAGAAAGTGAAAGGGATTTTCACGCCCACTCCCCAGTCACAAGCCGGCCTCACTGCACATGACTAGGGGAGGGGCACAACAATCCCGCCCGCCAGTTCCTTCTGACCGCTGCCAGCAGTCTCAGAGCAAAGAACAAAAGGTCCGAAAAGGTTGGGCCACAAGCCGGAGGGAAGAGGTGAGCAAGGCCCTTCAGGAACTGCTTCATTTGAGGGTGAGAAAAAACAGAATAGCTGTCCACCGTAGGATGATTAGCAGAGATGGCGGTCAGGAACACCTTCAGTGAGGAACAACTAAGACCCAAGTCTAAGCGGGACAACAGGAATCCAAAAACTGCAATCAAGTTTGTAGGAGGCGGAGGTAAAGCCAACAACTCAAGGTAAGTTAAAAATTTCTTCCATTTCCCATCATAGGAAGCATACGTAGCTGGTTTGCGACAGTTCAACAGAACATGATCTATCTTGCTTTTAAGCTGTGCTAAAGGATCCTCCACACTCTGAGTTTGAGGGGTGGTACATCGTGGTGGAGCACCTGGCCCACCTGAGCCAGGAGGAGATCTGGTGCTGGAGGGAAGTGCATGAAGGCACCCTGTGACATGTGGAGTAGAGTCGGGAACCAATGCTGATGTGGCCACCATGGAGTCACAAGGATGCACCGAGGTTATTCCTTCATGATCTTGCTCAGCACTCTGGTATCCAGAGTGATTGGTGGGAATAGGTACACATGCCTGTGGGACCACGGGTAAAGGAGACTGTCTCCCAGAGATACAGGGTCCTGTCCCGCCCTGGTATGGAACTGGTGACACTTTGCATTTTGGTGCGTTGCAAATGCATCTATTTCTGGGTGACCCCATCCGTCAAAAACTGGTTGGAGATAGTCCCAGTTGAGTTCCCACTCGTGAAGGGATGCTCCCCCTCTGCTCAGAAAATCCGTGTGCACACTGAGCGACCCGGGCAGGTGAGCCGCAATGATGAACACATCCCAAAATTGGCATTTGGCCCAAATCTCCAAGGCTAGTCAGCAGAGTCCCCTGGACACTGTTCCCCCTTGCCGGTTCAGGTAGCACAATGTGGTAGTGTTGTCGGTCAGGACTGCTACCGTGCGGTGAGCCACAAGGTGGCGAAAAGACCTGAGGGCATATTGGATAGCCAACAGTTCCAAAAAGTTGATGTGGTTGTGGGCCACATGAGGTTCCCACCTGGCGCCCATGCACACACCTTTGAGATGTACTCCCCATCCCCATAGGGATGCATCCATGGTGAGGGTCATTTCGGGGCTGGGTGCATGAAATGGGGCTCCCTGAAGAAGGTTTCCTGGGGTTTCCCACCACTTCAGGGAGGCCAGCACTTGTGCAAGGAGTATGAATTGTTGAGATTGGGGCTGCCATTATGGATGGAACCTCTTGAGGAACCACATCTGACGTGGTCTCATTCGTAGTCTGGCGAAGACAAGTACTGCTGTGGTGGCAGCCATCAGCCCTAGGAGTCGCTGGATCTGTTTTGCCAATGCATCGCCCTGTTTCTTCACTAGGCCGATGAGAGCGATAATGTTGTCTGCCCTTTTGGGAGGAAGAAAGGCTCGGCAGACCTTTGAGTCCAAGATTGCCCCAATGAATTGGACTCTTAATGAGGGAAAGAGCATTGAATTTTTAAGGTTCACCCTCAGGCCCAGGGCATCTAGGGTAACCAACGTCAAATCAATACAGTTGAGCAGTCTCTCTGGAATTTGCTACTAGCAACCAGTTGTTGATGTATGGGAAGATCCGCACACCCTGGAGACAGAGGTAGGCCGCAATGACAATCATCATTTTTGTAAAGACTCTGGGCGCTGTTGAGAGCCCAAAGGGGAGGGCTTTGTATTGAAAATGGCCGTCCCCGACCGCAAAATGCAAAAACCTTCTGTGAGATGGGTAGATAGTGATATGGAAATATGTGTCTTGCAAGTCCAGGGTTACCATCCAGACATCTTTGCCGAGAAGCAGGAGTATCCTTTGCAAGGTTGTCATGCGGAATTTCCGATTAGAAATAAAACGGTTGAGTCCCCTGAGGTCCATAATAGGCCGGAGGCCTCCGTCCTTCTTGGGGACCGTAAAATAACGGGAATAAAACCCGTGGTGACGTTGCATCATCGGAACTGGTTATATAGTGTCCTTTTGAAGGAGATTTTGAATTTCTTCCAGGAGCGAGCTGGATGGTGAAGTAAGCACAAAATTGGGGGCCTCAGCCATCTGGATAAATTCTATGAGGTACCCCTTCTTGATAACAGAGAGCACCCACCAATCCGATGTTATTCACTGCCAAGCAGCCAGGTAAGGAGATAGGTGGGTGGGGGGTAAAGGCAGATGACGTGAGTCAAAGGATCTGCTTGGGAGCTTTAGGGGTCTTAGCCCTACAGTGGGTGGCAGACGAAAACTTAGGTTTGTGCCCATAAGGCCGAGAAGACACAGTGGGTGATCGTTGCCATTGCGTCTCCGGAGACGACTTAAGAAAGAATCTGCAGGACCATGATTTGTTCCATGGTTTTGTCTTGTTTAGTTTAGTAGCTGACGTGACCCCTAAATTACGAGATGTCTTAATGTTTTTGTCTAGATCTTGCAAGACAGTATCAGTCGTGGAACTGAAAAGACCCTCACCCTCGAATGGAAGATCTTCAATGAGAGTTTTAGTATCCTGTGACAAGGCTGTGGAATGCAACCAGGTATGACACCTGAGGGTAACTGCTGAAGTCAGTATTTTGGGTGCCACATCCAGTGTGTGCTTAGCTGCATTGAGCTGGTGCTTAGCCAAGAGCATGCCCTCCTTTTGAATTCTGACGGTTAAAGTCCTCGGGAAGGGCAGCAATAAATTCACACATTTGTTCCCAGTGGGCAAACTGATTCTCTCCCCATACATGCAGTATAGTTCAAAGTCTTGATGTCAAGTGCTCCAGTGGAATAAAATTTTCTCACTCCTTCAGAATAGGAGCAGCATCCACGGCGGCAGCCTTAGGCTATCGCACTGCTGATATTCAGAGGGTGGGCAGGTGGCGATCTGCCGCTTACAAACGTTATGTGCGCCCTCTTCCCTTATTATAAGTTACTGTTTGCAATGCTGTTTGCCTGTTGGGTTCCGGAGTTCATTGTCGTTTCTTCCTAGGAGCTGTGTTTTGTGACAGGAGATGGATTCTCATCTCCGGATACAGCTACATCTTCTGGGCGGCTCATCGGGCCAATCGATCGGCCATTGGCTCGCAACTGGGCCTCAGCCAGTGGGCTACGGTCGAGTGGAGGGGGTGCCGGGGCCTGTGTTGGCCAGGCCTCCTCCCTCTTCTGTTTAAGGCTGGTTCAGCCTTGCCGCCAGATGTGTTGGTTATCCACCTGGGAGGTAACGATTTGGGATTCCTGAAAGGGAAGGCCCTGGTGTGGCAAGCCAGGGATGACCTGGAGTGCATTAAGCGCCAATGGCAGGGAGCGGTGGCGCAGTCTGTAAAAGCCTGCAATAATCTATCAACGAACAGCCATACGGCTGTTCGAGTCCCACCGCGGCCGGGGTGAGCTCCCGGTCCTTGTCCCAGCTCCCGCCCACCCAGCAGTTCAAAAGCCCTTGGCAAGTAGATAAATGGGTACCTGCTCCTAGGAGTGGGGGGCACCCACCTTCCAATGAATTGGTGTGCAGCGGCGGTGGTGGCAGGCGACGGGAGGCGATCCGGCGAACATGGTGGCAATCCGGCGTTGAGCAACGAGCGACCCAGGTGGAGATTAGTCCAGGAAACGCGGCGACATGACGACATGGCGCGGTCAGAGCCAATAGGACGGAGGCCAGTTGCTACAGCCATCGCATAGTCATGTGCCGTGAGGTCCACTCCAGAAGGAGTCACTGCGGAAGAAGATCTCTGCCGAGACACCGTCGCCTTGAAAACGGAAAGAACCCACCACGGAAAGATCCTTGCTGTTCGGGTGCCTGGTAGGCATTCACCCCTCCCCTTGCACTGTGGCCCTAGTTAGGATGATTTAAATGTCTCTGTAAACCGCTCCGAGCCCTCGGGAAGGAGCGGTATATAAGTTGAAAGTGTAATGTAATGTAATATAATGTAGGGTGTGTGGAATGACTGTGTTCACCTTTGGAAGAGGAGGTGACTACCACCGAGTTAAGCTTGGTGTGGGTGAATAAAAAAACAGTGCCCGACTCTTGCACCCTATACATGTGATCTACTCTCCGGCTAGAGACGGGGGTGGAAGCCGGGGGATACCACGGAACCTTGGCCGCCTGTAACAAGACCTAAGTCATTGGTAAGGCTATCGGTGTTGAGGTGTCCATCTGCACGATATCGAACACGGAGTGTTACTGTAGATGGGGGTTGCACAGTAGACAGGGTCAGCGTGTTGGACATCCGCTTGATGAAATCCCCATAGGAATTGAGATCCTCTGACGGAGAAATTAGCAGATCATCGCCCACTTGCTGAGGTGGCGAGGGTTCCATTGGAGGGCCGGGGTTCTCGTCCCCTGAATGGGAGGAGGTATCGGAAGAAGCGGAATGCTCAGATGGTTCGAAAAAAGAAATAGGCAGCATTGGTGTCAATGGGATTGGTTCTGATGGATCTTTAAACTTGGGGGCTATTGGGGGCGGTGGTTTGGTTGTTCTGCCTGTCGGTCTCGACGGCTGGGGTTTCACAAACTCTGGCGTCGGGAGAGGATCTCGATACCGATAAAGTCAGGAGGAAGTGGATTGATGATCCCATTCCACCAGTTGGGGCGGGAACCAAGGCATGCCGGTTGTGAAGGGATAGGCCCAATACATATATTGCCATTGCCATTGATCCCACAGGGGTGTCAGCGGGTGGATCAGTCCCGATGGCCGGTCTCAATCGTCAGGTCGGAGCAGCGAAGGACGCACAAAGGTGCCGGCTCCACAGTCTGAGTGTAGGCTTTCGACACTGGAAGACCCGAAGATCTGCGTCAAGTCCATATCATGCTCAGAGTCGGTGAGCTGGACAGGACACAGCGAAGGTGATAGGGGGACACCTTGTTGCTGCTCACGGCCCGTGGAGTCAAGCGAAGCAGCCCCAACGGGATTAGGTTCTGTGGCCCTCCGAGGGGTCAGCGGAGTTTGCGCTGAGGGGTTTTTCTTATGCTTCTTGTGCTTGACTGACCAGTCGTCCTTGCCCTCCCTGCGTTTTTTGGAGGGAGTATGGGCTTCAGACTGAGATGTCTGGGCCAAGCGCTTCAACATTGGGCGGTCGACATCTGAGTGAGTCGGTATCGGGGACATCGCAGCTGTCGATGCCGAGGCAGGTGTCGACATCGATGCATGTCCTGAAGTGTCCTGTGACGACGACATCGGTGAGAGTGCTAACTCCAAAACTGTGACACGAAGTCTAGCAGCTCTGTTCTTTCTCGTTTGCTTCGAGAACTTCATGCAATGAGCACAAGAGTCCACTTGGTGCGATTCCCCAAGGCACAGAAGGCAAAGCAAGTGTCCATCGGGGGGGGGGGGGCTATTTTACTACCACACTTGAGGCACTGTTTAAAGAATCCCCACCTCTTGGCCATAGGCCAGGAGGTGGGGGGGAGAAGAGATCTGCCTAGCAGGGAGACCCAAACACACACGCCCGAAAAAAACAAAATCCAATAACAATATTGTCCTTTCACTTACAGAAAAAGAAAAAAGAAAAAAACTCCAAAAAAAAGAATAGGCCCTAAAGCCAGAAATTTACCGACCGAAGCAGAGAGGATCCTACCAGCGCGGCAGTCAGAAGAGAACTAGTGGGATTGTTGTGCCCCTCCCCAGTCATGTGCAGTGGAGCCGGCACGTGACTGGGGAGTGGGCGCGAAAATCGCTTTCGCTTTCTAAGAAGTACCGATCAAGTTCAGCGCAGGTGCACTATACCCCAGAGGTGTGAGGCACAGAGACCACGAAGAAGATCAGAAGATTTCAAGGCACTACCTGGATTGGCTGCTGTCTGGGGATTCTACACATATGAACAAAGCCTACAATCCAGACAATTTAAGTGCAGCATCACTGATGTCAATGAGACATTCAAACTTCTGCTTAATGCTTCCATTTAATTTACTGCAATTCAAAGGGTTAAATTTGACTGGATCATACCCTATATTCCAATTATAAGTTTACATTCAAAGACTTTTTACAGCTTTCAAAGCAGATTAATCTTGTTAACATAAGTATATGCATATTTATAATTTTAACTAAATAAACTGGCTTCAATGGAACACTCCTAAAAACAGCATGAGAGCAGGATGGGAAGGGCAAGAAAGTTGCACTCTAAATAGAAATCCTCTGTTAGATCCAACCCATTAAGTCATTTTATGCCAAGAGTGTTTACAGATTATTTTTTTTTAAATCCAGTGAAGAATTCTACTGCACAACGGCTTGCTCACAGAGTTCAAGTATCTGCATACAGTAGCTGAAAAGGAGACAAAAGAGGGGGGGAAATCCACCTCTTCAGAAAGTCCAATTACTTTTGTAAATAAATTACTTTTGTAAACAAAATACTGGCTTATTCTTTAAGGCAAGCGTCACTTGCCTATTCTACAAGAATTTACTTGAAGTGATAAGTAACTCTGGGGCTGCAGTTCTAAGCATACTTACTGGGCCTTTCATTGTAAACATGCTTAAGCTCAGGCTGCAAGTCTGCTTACATGTTAGTAAAAAGGTAAAGGTTCCCTTGCTCGAAAGCCAATCGAATCTGACTCTAGGGTTGCGGTGCTCATCTCCATTTCAAAGCCAAAGAGCCAGGGCTGTCCGAAGACATTTCCGTGGTTATGTGGCCGGCATGACTAAACACCAAGGTGCACGGAACGCTGTTACCTTCCCACTGAAGTGGTACCTATTTATCTACTTGCAATTTCTTGCTTTTGAACTGCTAGGTTGGCAGGAGCTGGAACTAGAGACGGGAGCTCACTCCGTCATGCGGCACACTCGGGTCTCGAACTGCTGAACTACCGACCTTCCACAGCCTGCAGTTCAGCGTCTTAACCACTTGAGCCACCGCAGCTCCTTTACGTGTTAGTACTCGCTAATATACAGTTCTGATATACCACAGACCTGCTGGCATTTAAGCAGACAATTAACTAGGCTCCATTTTCAGAATATTGAGGGGGGTTTTACTGTCTTTTTTTAAAGAGAGAGTAATTTGAAATTTATGATTTTTCACAGAATTAAGTCAGACAAAGTATAGTATCTACTTTCAACTCTACTGCTTCAAAATTAAATTCCAGGCAATCACAGCTCGCAAGTCACACCCCTTCCTCATAAAGCCTGCTTCCTGAAAACTGTATACATAAATAGCAACACTTTAAAAAGAGAAATCTACACATTGCCATTTTTCCTGAAGTGAGTAATACATTATAATAAAAGAAAATGCTTTGTTTACAAAGCTGGAATTGCACTTTTACAGGCCCTTTGCACAGATCTGTAGTGATGTGATGGTCCAGCTGTAAACAAACTTTTATCCTTGCAGCTCATGCTGAGGACATATTTACATGAAACACAAACAGCACACCTCCCAAGGGACCATACATCGTTTGCATGTTATGTCATCTTGTCATCAGGGCAGAACCATATATAAACATTTTTACACCCTTATAGCTGTGGGAGCAATGGTGAAGGAGACTGTTAACACTCTTGCCAATCTAGGTGCATATGAAGAGGACTTTCATTTACAATCAGTATGTGAATGTTTTGGGTTTTTTGGAAGGCAAGAAGAAAAAGCCAGGTACTTTCTGGAGATTACCTTTAAATTCCATATTCGCAGCATCTTCCAGCAGCTCTTCTTTCATGTTATTGAGAGTTTCAATTATCATGTCCTTCATCTCTTCTTGCTTACGGTTGGCTATGTTCATCAGAGACTCATACAGCTCATTTTCTTTCTTCCGTGTGTAGTCTAGCCGCTTTGGAGTGATCTGCAAGTCTCGCTGCATGTCAAAGGCCTGGTTGATGAATATGTCCAGACAACGGCAGTGCACTATGTTCAAGATCGTGGCTGCATCTACCAAGTGCTTCTGCAACACCTTTCTAGCGAAAGTGCTAAGCAGGCGAATCTTATCAGATTGTTCTACCAGCATGCTCTCAGCTTTTGCATCAAAGCTGGAAGCTCCACAGCTGCAGTGGTTGGTACTAAGGTAGTCTAGGTCTAGCAACTGCCGATAAAGCAATGACTTTTCATTTTCCGTGTCTCGAGGGGTTATTAGTTCCACCCCCCAAATGGACACTTTAATAAAAAAGACAGGTGGAGAGAATTTCTGTTTAATCTCCCGCAGTTCACTCATATCCAGGGCAGAGAGCTCTGCTTCACTAATGGCAAAGGTGATGACTGGAAGGACATGGTTTATGTATTCCCCCAAGGTGACCTCTGCTGACTGGAATCCCCAACATGGAGCTACCACAATGTCCACCTCCTGAAAAGAGCAAGACAGTATGAATTTAACATTAAAATTATAATTATTTGAGTTGTCTACTCAGGATTCTTCACTCCTTCTCATCAACAGCAACAAACATTTTTCCCCACCCCCCTTCTCTCAAGAGGTATCCAAACTTAAGAAAGATGGAACCAGAACAATACAATTCCTCATTGTGTGTAAAGAAAGTTCTCCCTCTATGGAATTAAAAAAACCCAACTCTAGGAGCTTCATGTCAGAATGGGACTATAAACCTGGGCCTCCTAATACTAGTTTAACAGCTACACTAACTGCTTAGAAGGATTTGTGTGTGTGTGTGTGTGTGTGTTTGTGTGGAAGAAAATTCAGTTGTAACTGCCCACATCTGCAGTGTGAAACAGTACAGCCCAGATACAGTTTACAGCCTCAGCAAAAACTAGGCATTAATATCATCCCCAATTCAAGCAATCTTTCAACACTTGTTAAAGGTAAAGGTTCCCTTGCTCGAAATCCAGTCGAATCCAACTCTAGGGTTGCGGTGCTCATCTCCGTTTCAAAGCCGAAGAGCCAGCGCTGTCCGAAGACGTTTCCGTGGTCATGTGGCCAGCATGACTAAACACCAAGGCGCACGGAACGCTGTTACCTTCCCACCAAAGTGGTACCTATTTATCTACTTGCAATTTCTTGCTTTCAAACTGCTAGGTTGGCAGGAGCTGGAACTAGAGACGGGAGCTCACTCCGTCTTGCGGCACCCGGGTCTTGAACTGCTGAACTACTTCCACAGCCAGCAGTTCAGCGTCTTAACTACTTGAGCCACCGCAGCTCCTCAACACTTGTTAGTCAGACCTATAAATCTGGAAATTTGCTCTGATGACTTCAGTTTAATAAACTTACTACATCATACATCCGATATTCTTTAAGTTACTCTTGTTCTCTTTTACAAGTACAAAAATGGACTTTTACAAGTACAAAATGCTACAATATTTAGTACATGTTTATCTCACTTTTCCTCCAAGGAGCTCAGAACAGTGCAGTTTTCCCTTCCCCAACAACTCTGTGGGGTAGATCAAGTTCAGAGCGCGTGACTGACCAAGAAAGCTCACTGAGTTTTGCAGCAGTGCGGGGACTTGAACCCAGGCCTTCCAGATCCTTGTCCAACACTAACCATTATACTACACTGGCCCTCCAACTAATAATGTTTGCTTTAGATGCGCTATTATACACATACCTAGCTACACTCAACATTTCCAGTACACCTTCCAGCAGAAGCCAGACCATGTTACATATTTTTCTACATTAAGCCATAATCTCTAACCAAAGAAATTATCAGTGTTAGGACAGAGTAGATAGTCAAGTAGTAACAAATGGTTAAAACCAAAAGTGTATACCAAGAATCACAGCCAGTTAGACATCAGTACTGGTCAGCTATCCATGAGGTACACATTTTTATAGAATTTATGACCTAAGTACCAGGATATTCCATGAGAGGGTAATTTTTGGCTGTGATAACATCATGGCCTCTTAAGACAGGCCTTAAAATTTGTCATGGCAATTGAACAGGCAGGTGAATTGTTAAAAAACATTAGGGGGGGGGAGACCAGTTCAGAGGCAAGATTTGTTTTTTAAAGTATTTTAGAAGCTTTGGGTATCCATTTTTCCAGCATCACCTAAAGAGCAAACATCTGGATTTCCCGTGATAGCCCCAGAGCTAAAGCCAGGATATAACTAAGATCCTAGAACTGTTGGCAAAGACGTTTTGGTAAAATCAACACACTACCTAATTTTTTAAAAGTTAAATCCTTAAGTAGTCTCAACCATGCAATACACCTCTTCTACCCCAATGCTTAGAATAAAATTTTAGCTGCAGTTTGCCTACTATGATTGTCATGGGACTCAAGCATGGAAACGCACAAAACTATTGATTTAACTAGACAAGAGTGCAAGTTGAGAGCAAAGCTAGATGTGCAGCTCTTAACACTATGAGAGATGACTCACTTGGATGGCAGTAAACAAAGGAGGAAGCCAGTGCTGGTCTCTAAGAGACATAAGTAAGGGGGAGAAAAAGTTAAAGATAAAGTCTCAGTATGAACAAATTAATCTTGCTTGTACAACAGTTAAAGGCTATCTAGCAAGAATACCCAGCGAGGCATTATCAGCCATTTCCTTTTAGTTTCTGCATCTTCTCACAGACCACTGCTGAACTGTTATGTGAGAGGGTTCTTCTTTAACAGAAAGTATCCTATGTTGGAAACTCACTTTTGTAACTGACCCTTGCTTATTTTCTTAATTTCAGAAAAGAGGGGCATACAAGTCAACAAGCAAGTTTAAATGTACTGATGGGGAAAATACTGAATTCACTCCCAAAAAGCACTTTCACTGAATGTGCTTTTCATAAATGCAAAGCTTGGAGCGATGGCTTCAGAGCCTTTCCTTTTGAAAGCCTGTTTCTAAAGATAAATACAATAAATTAGAAACATTACTGTTGTACATTTTAAAATAAACATATACCATACAGGAGGAGATTCACAATTGCTGATAGTGGTGAAGAGGGGGCAAAGAAGAGGGGGCAAAGCTATGCAGCAAATGCTCTTGCTGCTTTTTAGACACCGTCAACTTTCAGAGTTTGCAGAAAGCCCAAAATAACAGCTGAGAGATGGGCAGAATGAAGTGACATATGAAAGCTTGAGAGGCTACCCATTTCCTACTTTATGCAAGGCAAACGTACTTTCTTTTCCAAAAAATCCTGCCATTTGGAATTGAACCAAGAGGAAGAGTAGAGGGAGAGTAGGGATAGCTCAGTACCCAGTTAACTTTCTGGGCTAGGCCTGCTGTTTCACAGTTTAAATTCTGATTAGGAAAAGAGATTTTTTTTTGGGGGGGAGATCCAGACTACATATTACAACCGGATTAGGCTCTTAGCCAGTGGCATAAAAACAGCTGTTGCAAGTGATAAAAAAACTGGGAGGGAGGGGTGAGAATAGAAAGTTCTGTACCTAAAACTGGCCTCACCAGGAAACATAGGGGAACATAGGGGAACACAGGGGGCTTCAGGCAACAGATTTCAAAGGGGTGCTGTTGTACCCTTCAGTGGAATTTGCTGTCAAGGCAGCCAGATTATACCCACCATCCATAAATTGTGCAAAGCTTTTGCATAACAAAGGACAGTATCAGTTTGGAGAAGGTTTTAGTCTGGTGTAATGCTTAGAATAAATATTTTATAAGTAGGGTGTTTTGAATTTCTGGTTAACGCGGTTATTCTTTAAGGAATTTGCTTTGGGGGTTCTCATGGAATTGCCGGATGGGGGAAGAGACAAGATATATGTCCCTGGGCCATCCTCATTTCTTCCCAACACTTTTTTTTCCCTTTACCCAATTCTCTCATCAGGGAACATTTTCCTTCACAAAATGGTGTGTTTTCTCCATACTCCGGGGACTCCCTTTTCACCATCCTACTGACAGGCTACCAGGCAGCAGGCTCGTAGCTAGAAAATTTTCGGGGGAGGGGGGGGACACACTAATCTAATTGGGCTCCCTGCCATGGAGTCCATGTGCAAAAAAATGGGGGGGGGATTGTTTGCTGAAAGCTGACTGGAGACAATACAATGCATAGCAAAGGACCCCACCCCCACCCGCCCAGCAGCTTACTTACTTCCCTCCCACACTGCTGCTCTCAGCCCTTCTCAGCCCGCTTGGTGGCTGTGGCAGCAGTGCTCTGGTACCTCAAAGGCATGAAGGAAGGCGAGCATGCCCCCTAGGGAAGCACCAAAGCTGCATCAGTGAAAAGAGGCGAGCTGGCAGAGGAAGTGAGAGAATGTACGCCCAGCCTGTGATCCACCACCAGAAAGCACATCAGTGCCACGTCCTGGCTTCACCTTGTGGGAGAGGCCAGGAGAGAGGGTGGTACATGGCCAGACTCTGTTTTAACTCTGTTACCTTAGCTGGGCCCGCTTACGGTTGAGAGGCTTCTTTTGCCAATCGCTGCTGCACGGAGTGGTTGCTATTAGCCCATCCAAACGCCTCACCAGCTTCATGGTACTTAGCACAGTCAAAAGGACATTTACCCTCACTGTGGCGGGGAAGTTCCGGCAACAAAGGGAGAGTAGGGTGGGTGGGCAGGCGCTCAGCCTCTCGCTGCGACCCCCTCCCAGCCACCCATACACTACTCCAGGCTCCTTCCACCTCCTGGGGGAGGGGAGGGGCACATTCGGGGGTGGTATCCCCAAGGTTCCCCGTGGCTATGGGCCTGCCAGGCAGCTGCAGTAGTGGAAAGTGACACTGGTGGAGGACCTGTCACAGACAGTGGCAGACATTTCCGCTAACTCTCATTAGTACTAAGCAGAAGGCTATGGTAAACCACTTCTGCTCATCTCTTACCTTGAAAACCCTACGATAAGACAATCAAAAACTAAAAAAAGATACAGCACTGGAAGATGGAATTCCCAGGTTGGATGGCACAATCAGCCATTGGGAAAGAGCTAAGAACAACTATGAACAGCGCTATTCTTAATTATGCAACTGGACTAAAGCTGAAAGGGCATTCAGTTATTGACATGAATGGACGCAAAAGAAAAATCCAAAGCAGTCTGCCACATATAATAGGAGAAGTATGAATCAAGGTAACCTCAAAATCATAAAATGAGAAATAGACCATTTAAGCATTGCAATCCTGGGAGTGAGTGAAGTAAAGTGGACTGGATTAGGACATTTTCAATCAGAAAACTATTAAGTGTTTTAATGTGGAAGTGACAAACACAGAAGAAATGGTGCTGCTCTAATAGCGAGGCAAGATGTAACACAAGAAGTCAGGGGACATAATACAAAGTCTGACCAAATAACATCAGTCAGACTTAATGAAAAGCCTATCAATATAACCATCATTCAAGTTTATGCCCCAACTACAGATGCTGAAGAAAAAATTGAAAGCTTTTATGCAAGTGACCAGGAAGAAATTGATCACATGCCCAAAAAAGATATGCTGATGATCATAGGTGAACGAAACGCAGAAGACAGACACAAAACACTGTTGGAAGATTTGTGCTACAAGTGTGAAATGAAGCAGGAGAACAACTCATAGAATTCTGTATAGACAACAATTTGTTCATTGCTAACATATGTTTCAGAAAAATCAGACAATTATATATATGGACATCACTGGATGGCCAATATAGAAATCAAATAGATTACATAATTGGAAGCAGAAGGTGGAGAAGCTCTGTTCTCTCTGCTAAAATAAGATCAGGAACTGACTGTGGTACCAACAATGAATTGTCAATACCAAAAATTAAAATAAAGCTGAAGAAAAAACACCAAAACATTCATAGTGCCAAAATACAATTGAACCACCATTCCTAAAGAAATTAAAGACCACCTAAAGAACAGATTTGCACTGCTAAGTTCAAGTGAACATGAACCAGAAGAACTATGGGTTGAAACAAAAGATACTATCAAGGAAGAATGCACAAAGACTACTCCTGTAGCCAAAAGAAATGAAAAGCCTTGATGGATGACTCTTAAAATTGCTAAAGACAAATGAGAAACAAAAGTAAAAGATGTCAGAAATAAAATCAGAACTCTAAATGCAGTGTTCCAGTGACTTGCACGGAGGAACAAAGAGAACCTGTATAATAATTAGGGTGAAGAAATAGAAGAAAACAAAAAAAGAAAGAACAATATATCTGTTCCACAATATTCAAAAAATTAAACGGAAATTTAAAGTACAATTAGGCATGTTGTAAGATCAATATGGAAATACATTGAACAGGACAAAATTTATTTATTTATTTATTTTATTTCAATTTCTATCCCGCCTTGCCTGACAATCAGGCTCAAGGCGGCGTACAATAATAAGTTACAATAAAAACAGATAAAATTCAACAATAAAATATAAAGTGCAAATTACATACAAACAATAAAGTGCAGACGGTGATCGTTGTAGTTGGCCCCATATGACTCTCCCAAAGAAAGTGCCAGTAGAAGGTCTGGTGGAAGAGCTCTGTTTTACAGGCCCTGCAGAACTGTAAGAGGTCCTGCAAGGCCCTGATGTCCTCCGGGACCTCTTACAGTTCTGCAGGGCCTGTAAAACAGAGCTCTTCCACCAGACCTTCGATTAGGAGCTGCCACTGAACGAGCTACTAAACAGTTCCAAAAGTGTGGAGCCGCCACTGAGAAGGCCCTGGATCTGGTAATAGCCAGTCTGGCATCCTTGGGGCCAGGGACAGTCAGGCGATTTAAACTCCCCAACCTCAGTGCTCTCTGGAGGACATGTGGGGAAAGGCGGGCCCTCAGGTAGGCAGACCCCCGGCCATATAGGGCTTTAAAGGTCAAAACCAGAACCTTGAAACGAATCCAGTATGCTATTGGCAGCCAGTGCAGCTCCCTCAGCACAGGTCGGATGTGCTCTCGAACAGAGAGGCCCATCAACAGCCTGGTTGCCGCATTCTACACTAGCTGCACTTCCAGATTTGGGACAAGGGCAGCCCCATGTAGAGAGCGTTGCAGTAGTCCAATCTTGAGGTGACCACAGCATGGATCACTGTTGCCAGGTCATTGCATTCAAGGAAGGGAACCAACTGCCGAATCAGCCGTAGATGGTAAAAGGCTGCCTTGGCAGTGGCTGCTACCTGGGCCTCCATTGTTAAGGTGGCTTCCAGGAGCACTCCCAGACTCCTGACCCTCTGTGCTGGCACCAATGGTGCCCCATCGAAGGTCGGTAGTGAGATCCCTACCCCGAGCCGCTCCGACTCAGGCACAAGACCTCCGTCTTCGTTGGATTCAATTTCAATTGGCTCAGCCTAAGCCAGCCTGCCATGACCTGAAGCATCCGCTCCAGGTCACCTGGGGTAGAGTCGGACTGACAGCCCAGCAACATAGCTGTATGTCATCGGCTCTGGATGGACTTATTGATAATATCCCTAAGAGCACCTTGCAGCCCCTCACGGCCAGCTTTTATAAGCCATGAAGGGCACGGATCAAGTCTGCATGTGGTTGGACGTACCATTGAGAGCGATCTGTCGACTTCCTCAAGGCTGAGTGGACTGAAATAATCCAGAATGGAACTAGAAGACGCGCATGGAGCCTCGAGTTCGCTCACTGTCTCAACTATGGCGGGGAGATCGCGGCGGAGCAGCAAGACTTTATCTGCAAAATAGCTCGCAAAAGCCTCACAGCCAATGTCCAATTCCCTAGCATTTGGTCTGCCCTGTGGCAGCTCTGTTAATGAACGAATAGTTCTAAATAAATGTGTGAGTTAGCAGATGCAACTGTGGCCGCATAGAACTCTCTCTTTGCAGCTTTGACTGCCATCTCATAAGAGCTCATAAACGTCCTATAGGATGCTCTTGTTGCTTTGTTGCGAGCTCGCCGCCACCGTCTCTCTAGTCTGAGCCCTCATTTCATCAGCCGCAGCTCCTCGGTAAACCAAGGAGCCCACTTAGAGCAAGGGCGCAGAGGGCGTCGGGGGGCAATCTCGTCGATGGCAGTCAAGAGTCGGCCGTGCCAGTCCCCGACTAGCTCATCTAACAAGCCGCCAAGGGGCATAGGATCCCGTAGAGCCATCTGAAACCGCTGAGGGTCCATTTGGCTCCATGGGCGAGCCAAAATATGCTCGCCGCCCAAACAGGGTCGGGGTGCCACATGCACACAGGCCTTCATGGCATGGTGGTCCAACCATGGAACTGCCATAGCAGTAATCTGGTCCACTGTAACCCCCACTGCGAAGATCAAATCAAGCGTGTGACCGGCTCTGTGGGTGGGAGCTGTTACGTATTGGGGGAGTCCCAGTGCCGCCATGGACGACACCAGGTGCATCGCCATTGGAGAGGCCGCATCATCGGCATGGACATTGAAGTCACCCAAGACTATTAGTCGAGGTTACTCCAATGCCCAGCCAGACACGGCCTCCACCAGGGATGACAGGCCATCGGCCGATGCGTTGGGCGGTCGGGTACACTAACCGGATAGCCAAACTCTCCTCCACATCCCACACAAAGCCAGCACACTCTATGCCTGTGAGCCTCAACGGTGGGAGCGCCCTGAAGGAGTAAGCCTCCTGTATGAACAGAGTTACTTCCCCCCGCCCCTTAGTCTGTGACTGGTGGAGGACGGAGAACCCAAGTGGAGCCAATTGGGAGAGCGCTACGGTCTCCCCCTCTTGGACCCAGGTCTCCGTCATGCAAGCCAGGTCTACATTTTGCTCCTGAAGAAAGTCTCGCAGAATTGCAGTCTTGTTGTTTATGGACATGGCATTGCACAACACTAGTGTCGGAGAGGGATTATTCCTCCTAGCCCCACTGACCGCCACTTTTGGGATGAGGCGCAGGCTGGAAGGTGCCCAAGCTTCTCTCTTTCTCTGTCCCCTTCCCTTTGTTTTCTGCCTGGCCCCACCACTGTACTTTCCCTGCCCCAAGAGCACTGGAATACCCTGACCCGTCATCGCCATTCTGATGGTCTTCGTAGAACCACAGACCAATTTATAGCTGTTAGTGGTTGGGTACCAGCATGTGCAACAAAACAACGTTAACAGTCACTAATTCCTAAATTGAATACAAATTTGATACAGCCTACAATCTGAATGCCCTCCTAATAAATCCAGTAGCCTTTGAAGCCTGTTTATTTACCTTTAAAAAAATATTATTATATCCTCATTTGTTCCCTCCCCCCCTCACCCACCCCCTCAGCTCGCCAGTATCACTATAGCTAATGGCTAAACTGATCTATGGCAATTCTACACTAGGCACCAGATGACCTCCTATTAATTAATTTGTAAATTGAAATAGCAAACTAATTAATTAATAAACATCTTTATAGGGCATCCAATAAATCATTCATCAAATTAATCTACAATTAATTGGGGAATAACAATCAATACCAATAGGACAACACAATTAATAACACAATCAATTATTCATCCCTACCCTAGCCCCATTAATTAATTTAACCTATCCCTTCTTAATTCATCACCTGTATCCATTGCCTCTGTTGCCAGCTGCCAGCCAACAAGTGGCAGTCCAACCTCTAAGTCCAATCCAATGATCGTCCTTGAGTCCGATAGTTTGGTTTATGGGTTTCTGCCTTTGTCCCTTGAGCCCGCTCTCTATCAGCATTGCCAGCCTCTGCCCGCCTATCCGTAGCTTTCTCAGCCCACCGTTCAGGGACTCGTGGGCTGTCTGTCGTCTGAGCCCTCGTCATTTCTGCTGCTGCAGCCCTTGTAAGCCGGCCAGAGAAAACCAGACACTGTGGGGGCCGTGGTCTCGGCTGCCGCTTCCCCAGGTCAGGCCCGGTCCGGGGGCCTTGGGAGGAGGCAAAAACCCTCTATCGATTCCCCGGCTCCAGCCCTGCTGACTGGCGCGTTCCCACAAACAGCACTCAAAGCTGTCACCGCAGCTGCAACCGTAGTTGTAGTTGGGCCCCGTCGAAAGTGGCGACCGCACAGCCGACCAAGACAAGCAGGGCTCAGGACACCCCGCAGCTCGCCCCTGCAGCGCCAGGAAAGCTGTTGGGAAAGTTCTCATGCTGCGCTGCGGCTTCTCCATGCAGCGTCGTTGGAGTGAGGCCTCTCCGAAGGAAGGGAGGTAGGTATTTGTTAGAGGAAAACCAGCCCTGATGACTCAAGGCACGGTATGGTCTACAGTCCACTCTCCCCACTGGCATAGTTGATGGTATGTGGCGTGCTCCAGGAGGTTTTTTGGCTGGTTAGGGTTGGTTGGTATTTGCTGAAATCAGTTTAAACGCAGGAGCTCTTGCACTGAGACTCCTTACCGGCCGCCATCTTAGGGAGGGTTCTAGAAACAATGTGAACTGAAGAACTATAAAGAATAGCAGGACAAATTCCTTCAAAGAAGAATCTTTTGAAGAACCTCCTATAGCTTTAGAAAGTGAAGTGAAACCTGCACTAGTGGGAAAACCAAATCACCAGGAGTAGATGGGATATCAATCGAGCTATTCTGAGCCACAGAAATGGAGTCCATTAAAATTTTAACAAGAAAATGCCAACAAATATGGAAAACAAAACATAGGCCCAGAGACTGGAAATTTACATTCCAATTCTGAAAAAAGGAGATGACAAAGCCCGCATTGGGCCATCGCAATAGTTTCTCAAGCAAGTAAAGTGATGCTCAAAATCTTACACAGACTGATACTCGTACTATATATGGAACGAGTAATGCCGGATGCTCAAACTGGATTCAGAAAATTAAGAGGCACTAGAGATCATATTGCAAATTTATTTTTATTTATTTTATTGGACTTGTATCCCACTCTCCCTGCAAGCAGGCCAGACAGAAGCAAAAGAGACAAGTGCAGCCCCACACAGAGAGAATTTCAATAATCCAGTCTGGAAGTGAGATATGGGACCAGCTGCCTGATATGCCTCAGATGGAAAAAGGCAGACCTGGCAGTGGCGGTGACCTGGTTACTGGAACATACAAGCAAATTTCAGAAGAAAATCAGCTTGTGAATCATGAAAGGTTGTGTTAAAAGAAATGGGTGTGCCACAACATCTGACTGTTTTGATGCACAACCTGTACTCTGGACAAGAGGCTACTGTTAGGACAGCATATAGAGAAACAGAATGGTTTCTAATTGGTAAAGGAGTCAAACAAGGATGTATTTTATCTCCCTGTCTGTTCAATCTATATGCAGCACAGATCACAGAGATGAACTAAATTCAATTTAGATGAAGATGGAGTGAAAATTTAAGATATGCAGATGATACCATATTACTGGAACAACTCCTGATGAAGGTCAAAGCAGAAAGCACCAAAGTGAGATTACAGCTGAACATAAAAGAGACAAAAGTAATGACTACTGGGAAATTACACAACTTTAAGGTTGATTATAAAGAATTTGAAATTGTTCAAGATTTTCTATTCCTTGGCTCCATCAACCAAAAGGGTGACTGCAGCCAAGAAATCAGGAGACTAGGAAGGGCAGCCATGAAGGAGCTAGAAAAGTTTCTTAAGTGTAAGAATGTGTCGCTGGTGACAATTAGGGAAGGGCAACAACCAGGAAATGCGATTTATTTTGGTTCGTGGTTTGTGAGCCACGAACCATCACAAACTTTGGGGCACCAAACAAGCTAGTTCAGTTCGTGAGGTTCATGATGCAGTAGAATAACCCCCCCCCATGTGCTAGAGACCCCAAACTTGCAGGGAATCTCTGGGTGACTTTTCTCTATCTGCTCTCCACATTTGGTGAGGATTGGATTTACAGGGTCCAAGTTACAGCCCCCCCAAAAAGGTGCCCCAGGAAAGTGCTTTCTGGGGAAAGGACAGGCACAAGTTCCGGAGTGTATAGAACAAACTCTGTGAAAGGTATAGGAATGAAACTCACAGAGGACCTCCCACTGATGCTCTTCTACATGCCCTCCAAGTTATGTGCAGATTGGATTTAGGGTTATGGCCCCTCAAAGAATATGTCCCCAGGAAAGTGTTTTGGGGAAAATGGCAGGCACAGGTTCAAAAGTGTGTAGAATGAACCCTCTGCAAGCTACACACAGGAACCCCACCCTGCTGCCCACTCCTCTACGATCTCTCTTCCCTGTTGCTTTAAAGTTTGGTAAATATTTTGAGTGGACACTGTCCATCTGGAAATGTATCCATTCATGAACCGCTGGAAAGCTCGTGGTGGTTGACCTGCTACGAACTTCAGTTTGTAAACCATGAACTCCCCCCAAATTAATCACAAACTTTAGTTTGGGAGCTGGTTTGTGCCCATCCCTAACCACAATAATTCATACAATAGTATTCCACATTAATATGTGTGGGTGTGTAAGTTGGGCAATGAAAAAAACTTACAGGAAAGAAAGTTGCTTCCTCTGAAATATGATGTTGGAGAAGAGCTTAAAACAGAGGTGTCAAACATGTTGTCCACAGGCCGGATACGGCCCGCAGAAGGCTCAAATATGGCCCCTGAGCAATTTCCTTCTCCTGCTTCCTTTCCCAGGGCTGCTCCTGCAGCCACACTGTAGCTTGCTTTTTCCCAGCTCTCTCAGTGGCTTTTTGCTTCCTGCCTCTTGCCTCCCTCCCCCCTTCCTTGCTCTCTCTCTCTCTCTCTCTCTCACACACACACACACACAGAGAGAGAGAGAGAGCTCCATGGCATCCTCCTGGACTGAATTCTCCTGTATGGAACTGAGACCTAGGTTTCCTGTCTCATTACCAATGCTGGTGTCTCCACACCTACTACCCCTCTGCATATCACACCTAACCCAATCAAGCCTGGTACAGTCATTCACCTGCTATTGAAATCACCTTTATAAAGTTTCTATCTCTGGTACCCCATGTTACATTTTATGGCATGCATGGCTCGGCCCAACAAAGAGACATTTACGTCAGACCCAGCCGTCCTAACAAATGAGTTCAACACCTCTGGCTTAAAAGATACAATGGACTGCCAAAAAGACAAATGGGTTGTAGATCAAACCAAGCTTGAACTCTCCCTAGAAGCTAAAATGACTAAAATGAGGCTATTGTACTTTGGTCATATTGAGAAGACCAGACAATAATGCTAGGAAAAGTTGAAGGTGGCAAGGAAAAAGGAAGACCCAACATGAGATGGACTGACTCAATAAAGGGAGGCACAGCCCTCAGTTTGCAAGACTTGAACAAGGCTGTTAACAATTGGATATTTGGGGCGTCATCATCACCATAAGTCAGAAGCAACTTGACGGCACTAAGCAATCAAGGTCAGTTTTAGACAGAACAAGTCAGGAGCCCAAAAGAAATGGGGAAAGGCAGCCCTGAGCCGGCCTAGCCCGGGAGGGCTGGGATAAAAATCTAATAAATAAATAAGAGACAAGAAACACAGTGGAAAATGTCTCCCAAATCATAAGTTCTCAGAAGCTTGAACAGATTAATATCTCTCCACCATGAATTTCTGTTGCTCTCAATATTCTAACCCTCACCATGTTTGTGGACAAATTTTAACAATTTTTATTGGCATGAGCCATAAACTGTCATTATAGTAAAGACAAGGTCATTATTATGAGATCTCCTGTGGGAGAGGAAGTCCAGGCCTCCTGCTGTTCCTTGCTTCTAGAGATGTAAAATTTCCAAAAGTTTAGAAGCCACCAAAAAGAAAAAATGTGGGAGGGAAAAACAGAAATTTGGGGGGGGGGGAATCAAAATATATGCATTACTGACTGTCCTATCAAACCTAATTACTGCTTTTAGAACATAAAGTGCACATTTTATAACTTACTTCGCATATAAAATTGCAATATCTTACATCTAATAATGAAGTTGGCAGATCTTTGGATAATTAAATTTGATAACTGGGGCTGTGAACGGGCAAGACAGATATTTCTACAAACCTGAAAAGGGCCCTGGGTTTGCTGAAAATTTGTAATCTAAAAACCCCCAAACATTGGGGAGTTTAAAAAATCTGAAAATGATAAAAGGAGCACCAGTAGCTTTAAAAACTAAGTCCCTCAGTGACTGTTGGTAGGCAACCACAGTCTTCCAAGCCTTGGTTTTTTGTGAATAAAAAGGCAGGGAGAGGGGGCAGGGCTTTTTCCAGGACTATTTCGGCCTTGAAGGGAGGATTCATAGGAGCCAGGCCTGATCAGGATTGCGTTGTCCGGGTTGGGAAATTTCTGGAGATTTTTGGGAAAGTCTGAGGAGTGCAGGGTTTGGGGATAGGAGAGGCCCTCAGCATGGTATAATGCCACAGAGTCCACCCTCCATAGTAGTCATTTTCTTCACGAGAACAGAACTCTGTTGCCTGGAGTTCAGTTGTAATCTGAAAGATCTCTAGGTCTCATCTGGAGGCTGGCAACCCAAGACCTGACAGGATCTTCTGAGTGACTTGATACCACCTGACTTGTATAACTCAACTAAGCCCAACCGCTTGCTATTGTTCAACAGTAGGCACCCAATGAATGCTAGTGTGGTTTAGCTGTTAGAGCTTCAGAGTAGGGTCCACAAGACCCAGATTCAGATCCCCATCTTGCTGTGGAAGCTCACTGGGTGCTTTTGGACCATTCATGTACTTTCAAGCCTACCCTACCACACAGGGTTGGGCAGATAAAAAGGAGAGGAGAAGGTGCTCTGGTCTCCACTGGGGCAAAAGACTGTAGTTTCCCTAGATAGAGGCTGCAGGAGGGGAGGAGATGGAAAGCTAATGACAGAGGGGAAGGTAAAGGTAGATCAGCTGTTGGGTGGGAAGGAAATAGTTTTGCCAATTACTGGAGATTTGAGGGGTAGACCCTGGGGAGGGTGGGGTTTGAGGAGGGAAGGGACCTCAGAAGGGTATAATGCTATAGACTTCATCCTCCAAAGCAGCCATTTCCTCCAGGGGAACTAGCATTGCCAACCTTCTGGTGAGGGCTGGAAATCACCGGAATTATAACTGATATCAAGATGACAGAGACCAGTTCCCCTGGAGAAAATGGCTACTTTGGAGGGTGGACTCTATGGCATTAGGCCACTTCTCTCCCCAAACCTCATCCTCCCAATACTCCACCCTCAAATCTTCAGGAATTTCCCAACTTGGAGCCGGCAACCCTAAGGAGAACTGATCTCTGTAGTTGGGAGATCTGTTATTCCTGGAGAGCCACCACCACCACTGTTGCTGTGAGTGGGGAGAGGAAGCAGGTGGCCCGTCTTCCCATCACCTTCTGGGTTCCCTACTTGCCTCCCCTTCACTGGAGAAGCAATAAGGTATGCATTGGAAGCAAGCCAGAGAATCCAAGCCTCATTTTTTTCATAGGGGCCATCACATTCCACAAGTCATCTAGGTCTTTCACAGCAACTCAAGAAGCCAAAGTGTTTCTTGCCATTTTTGAGGGAAATGACAACCAATCCTGAATCAGGGTAGGGATTCAAAAGTAACAAGTCCCTTGGGCCCCAGTTGTATGCTTGATGATGGGGAGGCATGAGCCAGGCCAGCCTGTTTTAGACAAGGACAGTTAAATTGAGATGCATTAGGGAATCTGTATTTGTCTTTGCTTAGTAGTAGCCCTAACCCTATTAGAGTGCTTTTTTTTTGGTAATTTTTGTCCTTTTTGTTTAAAATACAATTTGTTTATAAAAAAAATATCAAACCTTACTAGAGGTTTTCTGTACCCCTCAAGCTCAGTGGCAAAACCAGATCTCTTCTGCCTGTGATAAAAGGGCTCTGCCAATAGAATCAAAAGGGGAGTAACCTGCCCCCCTTCAGTAAAGCAAACCCTCCCAATCCAAGTTGGTGGCAATGGTCTACCTCACCCACCCGGTAGGGGGTAGAGGAAGCAGAAATGGGGTGTGTGAGAGAGAAAGAAAGGGACTCTGTGGCTGATTCCTTTCACGCCAGGGACCTGTACTTCCAGGACAGTGGGCATACTGATGCCAAGGGATGCTATAAAGCTCAATCCTAGACATCTTGGCAGATACAGAAATAATCAGGACTCAAAGACTTCCTCCCCACTGTTTTCAGTAAATGAGTACAATAATGATGAGGCCAACTGATTCTCTTGTGAGCTCACAGAAGTTCAGCAGCAGTGGGCTTCTCCCTGGCTCCCTTTCCCTATGTTCAGCTGGCTGTCACTAGCTAGTGATATGACCAGGGGCCAGGTGGTTCAGGTTGGGTCTGGCTTCTGAAATGGGGAAGGAAAGAGAGCTGTGAAAAGACTGGACTTTGTCTGAGCTCCCCCACCCAACTGTGTACTTTTACTGACAACAGCAACAAAGAGAAAAGCTCTACAGTGGCAGCTGCTGAGAAAGGAGTTGAAGACAGACCAGGGGAAAGTACATCAGTGTTAAGGGGGTGGGGGCAGGAATACAATGTGGTTCTCTAAATACCAGTGCAAATTCCCAGTTTGTTTGTTTTTTGAAGACTAAGGACTAGGCTACCATATCAGGAGAAAGAAGCAGAAGCCCTTTTCAAAAGAGGAGGGGGAGAAAGAAAACACTGAAATTCTAAGGTATCTTTGGTTCAAGACAGCAATCTGCCACTACAGAAACAAAGATGGCTCTTTAAAAATATGTCATTGTCTTCTTCATATAAAGTATATTGGAAGGGTAGGTGTGATGCTAGAATAGCCTGTGTGTAAAGGGAACAGCAGGCAAAGATTTTTAGGGGTTAGAGAGTTTACAGAAAGAGAAATGATACATGAACAGATGCCAGTAACCCATCAATCACCCTCTCCACAGATATTCAGCTGATTAAAGACTTACCTCACTTACTCATGCAGTCAGTAAGTAACGCTTATTTAAAAAGTTATTTTATGCTGGCATTTTAAAATTACTTACGTTTTTAATTGAATGTACGCTACCTTGAACACCTTTGTTGGGGAGCAGGATAAAGTAATTAAGATAACACCTTATTTGAGATTTAAATTAAAAATACTGAACCAACTCGGCAAAAACTAGATTCATCAGTGGATGGGAACTGTAGTGACTTGCTAGCGGCTGGTCCACAAGAACATGGCGTAATACAAGGTACATGAACTACTGTAGTTTACAATGATTTGTTGAAGATGCTCCCTCATTTTCCTTACGAAGAAGAGCAGCATTATAAATTCAATATCAAGAGATAATACAAATGCAGAGTTAAAGTTTTATATTAAACCCTGTTATTGTAAACCGAGAAGCTTGCTACAGCTGAAATATTTTTAAAAATCAATTTAAATAAACATTTATTTTTATCCATTCTGGCACGTCTTTTTTTTACTTCTTAGCACATGGGGGGGGGGGCAGTTTCAAGAGCCAATACTGTTCAGGATTAGAAGGGCTGAATCCTGCTCCTCTTAACCTGCACAGGAACACTGCCCAAGGTCTCCAATCCGTCTTCCCAATTATTTTTCATCAGAAATGCATCATTCTGCCCATTTCTAATTGCATTCATCAGTCCATTCATAACTAGTTGAGATCTGTAAATCATCTCATAATTTCTTTCCAAAACAACTCTTTAGATGCATCAGTTCCTTTCACTAGGCATTTTTTATTCTTAATTTTATAATTTAGACAAGATCTTATTAAACTCTTATATAGCACTCATACCAGCTTCAGTGATGCCACCACACCTTCAGACAAAGAAGGCCTGGAGACTGAAAGACTACAGCAAATTGTGAGTGCATGGTGTCCAAATTGTAACCTCACACAATGCGAGAGACTGCGTATCTTCTTCACTGTTTGCAGGGTGCATGAAACAGCAGCTTTAAATAATGATCCTCATGACTCTTGGTGCACGAGTGATTTTTGTAAGAACATTAACATTTCCCTTGAACTATATGTTTCTTTAAACTCTAGAAAAGATTGATCTTTTCTGTAAGCTGTCTCAGACACAAGGTAAGGCATGGATAGGTTTTGAAATCAACTTAACTGATGCCCCTCTCCCAGTTCTAATTTAAAACAGAAGATTCTGTAGCAAAGTGTTTTCCCCAATGATAATGCAGTCAAGTTTCCATATTGGTGTGAGAAGTATATTAACATCCTTTAAAATTCTATTTTAAAAGAGAGAGGGTTCCAAGTCTTTCCCCTCTCCAACAGAACTCCATCTTAATTTTCTACTCCTACCCAATTTGGGTGGCTGTTTTCATACAATTTGACCTAGATGAATCTGGAGTCTAACAAAGAGATCTTTGTCACTGGTTTTTCAAAAACCATTTGAGCAGCTCTGTATTAGCTGACCTATATAACATAAATACATATCTGGTTGAAATACACAAAACCAAGCCCAAAACTTCTTGTTTTAGCTTGTGTTCAGTGCCAATACCAAAGGGAGGGGGTAGCCCAGGGAAGCCAGGAAAGGCCAAACCCTTGGGTTGCCAACTTTCCAGGGATCCCCCAAAGATTGGGGATTCCATCTCCAAATACGGAGATTTGGCCAGAAGGGTCTCACTGTCCCTCTAAAAAGGCAGTGACGATTCCGTGAGTGGTGGCAGCGAATTTAAGGAGTGAGATACGCCCACGGGACAAGGGTAGGAGGCAAGCAGCTGAGTTGTAAACTGGAGCCTGTTTCACCATAGTAGGCAACCAAGCTTGGTTCAGACAAAGCAAGGAAACCCTTTGCAGGCCTTTGTGAGGAACTCATTGGGGCCAGTCCTGACTAGGGTTGCCAGCTGGAGATTTTCTGGTAGAGTCCATGGAAGCCAGGCTTTGGGGAGGGGAGAGGCCAGGCTTTGGGGAGGGGTCTCCGCTGAACAGAATGCCATACAGGCCACCTTCCAAAGCAGTTATTTTCTCGGGGGGGGGGGGAGATCTGTTGCCTGGAGTTCAGTTGTGATACCTGGTGATATTCAGGCTCCACCTGTAGGCTGGCTGCCCTAGACGTAGCAGTCAGTGTTTCAGGGCAGGGTCTGCTAGATCCAGGTTCTTGCTGCAGAAGCTGAGTGGGTGATTTTGGACCAGTCACAGACTTTCAGCCTTACCTACCTCACAGGGTTGTTGTGCAAGTCAAAAGGGGGAGAGGAGAATGATGTAAGCTGCTTTGGTCCCCATTGCAGAGAAAGACTACTTTTCCTCCTGGAAAACCATTGTTGCCAATCTCCAGGTGAGGGCTGGAGATCACTCAGAATTACAACTGCTCTCCAGATGGCAGAGATCAGTTCCCCTGGGGAAAATGGTGGACTCTGTGGCAGTCAAGGCTTCAGAGCACGGAAGAGGCTACAGGTGTGTGTGGGGGGGAAATGGGAAGCTGAAGAGTGAGGGGGAAATAAAGGTAGGTTGATGATTGGCTGGGAAGGAGACAGGGCTACCAACTCGAGGTGGGAAATTCCTGGACATTTGAGGGATGGAACCTGGAGAGAGTGAGGTTTGAGGAGGGGTGGGACCTCAAACAGGTACAATGCCATAGACTCCACCCTCCAAACCAGCCATTCCCTCCTGGGTAACAATTGTCGCCAATCTGCAGGTGAGGGGTGGAGATCACTCAAAATTACAACTGCTCTTCAGCAGTAGCAGAGATCAGTTCCTCTGGAGAAAATGGTGGACTCTGTGCCATTATACCCTGCTGAGGTCGCCCCAGCACATTGGCACTCTCCCAGAGCCTCTTTCTAGAGCTTGTCGTATTCATTTCCACAACGAGCCTTATTCCTAGTAATACATATTTGTATTTTTTATAATAACTTATTTTGATAGCTTGACCCTCATAAGCACTAAGAGCACCAGAATGTTTCAAGTTTCCTTCTACCCAGCAGTCTTTTCCAACCCTAGGAAAATTTATTTCTGGAGTCATAGGACCTGCATGAGTTAATGGGTACAAGGGTTAGTAGGCTGAAGGAGGGAGGGAGAGCTGTACTCATTGCCTTCTTCCTTCTCTCTACCATAGCCTCCCAACCTGCAGGGCTCTTAATCCAGGGAGATCCTGTAACCTTGGGAATAAACTTTTCTGGGGTTGGAACAGACTGCAGGAAAGATCAGTAATTCTTGCGTCTATTGATTGCTAAATCAAGTCTATAGGGTTGGACATAAAAGTGTTCCTCAGCATAATGACACTTATGTGGGCAGAGAAGGAAAGCAATCTTGCACACTTCAAATTCCCTCTTTGCATTTCATACTGTTTGTGAGGTTCCCTGCCCAGCTCCCAGACCAGAATCGGGGGGGGGGGGTCAATGGACATCAGCAGCAAGAAGGGGATTAGAAACCCCTGTTCTTCAAGCATTGCTGTACTACAGTATTCAAGATCTAATCCTTTTATCCAATCTACTTGGTTTTATAAGGCCATCTTAATATTTTATAAGGCCAACTGAACCTATCTGATTACTCTGGCCATCTACAGGGGCCCTTTGTTGGGTGCCCTCAGCATCTGAAGCAAGATGGGTAGCAACCCAAGAAAGGGCCTTTTCAGTCCTGGCATCAAAATTATAGAATCCCTTCTCAGGGAGATTATGGCTGTCCCTTTCAACCACTGCCAGCAGGTGAAGGCACCTGTTTCAATTGGTGTTTTCAAAGTGACCCTTCTTCCTGTTCATGTGTTTTAATTAGCTTGTGTATTCTAACATGTCTACTTAAAAGTCTACTTTAAAGTTTGTTCACCTGGGAAGCCTATGTTGGGTGGAAAGGAGACAATAAGATGTTCTAAATCAATACTAAACAAAATAAAGATAAAATGCTAGTTGTCCAAAGGGCCCTCCATAATGCCATAAGGAAGTATTTTCTCCTCCCAACACCCCCTTAATCCTTGAAACTGTTTCGTACTTTTTTGGGGGGCGAACTCTCTGAAGCAGGATAGGAAAGCAGAACTAATAATTGACAAGCCAGGGGTTTTTTTTTGGGGGGGGGGGGGCCTTCTGAAGCAGGATAGGAGAGCAGGACTAATTGACAAGCCAGTGTTCAATTAATCTTGCCTTGTCACATGGCTCTGGGAAGTACTCTAAACTTTGTTTTACATTACATATATTTTCATCCTTGTGAAAATCCAAGTTGATGACAGTACAAGAATATACAGTAACTGAACTGAAAATTGGGCTGAAAAAAAGCAATAGGTGAGGGGGATGATGAAGGAAACATATCAGGAAGGGGAAGGGTTAAGCACTATCCTCCCACTCAATTTTTTTTTTACAATATGTTGCTCCCTCCAAGTCCTGATTTTACAATGGAGAAGAAGAGACTTCTTAAAGGCAAGAGTGATGCAGAAGTGCATATAATTCTCTTTCCAAATAATATTTAGGAATGCAATCCACACTGCCATCAGGGCTCTTCTTGGGTTTTATATAGGATTTATTCTGCCTATCACAATCTACAGTACAATGTAACAATGCTTCATAACAAAGCTCAGTCTGTCAGAAATTCAAGCAAGAACATATAAGAATGTTAGTACCTGCAGTAACGTGTGGTTCAGTGTCACCTCGAGCTCCGCAATCTGGTGTGCCAGATCCTCATTATCCCCGTGGATTTCTAAGTCCTCCTCAGGTATTGTCTCCCATCTACCTTGGTGAGCTACCAAATTATGAACCAGTTCATACTGTCCTGGTAAAGCCAAACTAATCCGTGTTTGTCTTCCATATCTGAAGTGAATTCGACGTCTTTTACAGTTCTCCTCACTGCTAACTTTGTTGGTGGGAAGCAGTCTTTCTCCCAAAAGCATGTTCAGCAATTGGCATTTGGCATTACAGTTCTGGCCAAAGATTAAAAGGCATGGGCGACAATTTACTGTCAGTTGAAGGTACTCCTCCTCGTGTCGGGGAAAGGAAATTGAGTTCAGTGGCCCTAAAAAGCAAGGCACAAAGATCTTATTAGCAATTACATGTGTTCTAGAGTTATACATCACATTTGCCATCCAAGCATTCTATAGCACAGAGAAGCCACGTTTTGACCCTAAAGGAAGTTCTTGTGTCAGACTTGGGAACTTATGAGCCAAGTGGGTGCCACATAAAAGGCTGGCCAAGCAAGTGCATCTTCCTCATGGGGAAAAAAGATATTTTTGGCAGCAGAGAAGAAATGGGGGAGGAAAAGAAAAGAGGCTGGTTGATTCTACTTTGCCTTTTCAAAATGACCCCTACATGTTGACCAAAAACCTTGCCTTTTAATTCTCTATCTGGCAGGAAGAAATTCAACAGGCGAACTTTCTCCTATCAATATATTACTGCAAATGAAGTAATTAGCCCAACTATCTTTCTAATGATAGATTCTTCACTGATGTTACCACCACCTACCTGAGCAAGAAAATACAGCTGTTGGTTTCTATTACAGAGAATGCTTCTCCCTTCCTCAGCATGATGCTCTTCAGCCAAGACCTCTCACTCGCCACAGTGTTATAACTACAACACACCCATGGCTAAACAAGACATTATCTCTGCTCATTTATTCTTTTGTAGGACCTCAATTCCTCCAGATATAAAGTTACTCTTATCTTATTCCTACAACAGCTTAACAACTTGAGGTATTTATAGTTGCTCTTCAGCTTAAACAGGTAAAATAAAGAAATCCTTATCTACTAGAAACTCAGGCCAGTATTTGTTAATTGGTTAAACAAATACTTGCATCTCAAGATATGCTTAATACTGGGGGTTTTTTTGCATGCTTCCCTTAGTCATTCAAGAGGCTAATATACAGGACTACTTGGGAAGCTGCAAGGACATGTGGGGGAGGCATTTCATTTTCTCCTCACCCACTATTTCCTCCTTCCTTTCCCTGAAAGTCTCCCTTGCCTCTCCCTTTTCCTGCTTCCTTCTGTCCTTCCATCTACCAAGCAAACCTACCCTTATCTGCCCCCCATCTTCAGCTTTCTCTCCCTCCTCCTGGTAGCCTCTACCCAGAAAAAATATGGCCAAGTTGCACAGTGCCAGCCACCGAGCTAGACACAGTTGTGCAGTGTTGAATGTCTTTCCCCCTATATCCCCTTCCCCATACTATTTCTACTTTCCCTGCAACCCCCATAGCCTTTAATTTCTACTGTTCTTCCCACCTACCAACCAACCTAGTTTTACCTGGGCCCCATTTTCATCTTTCTCCAGAATGGTGACCGAAAGCCACTCCAATTTTCTAATCACCTCCATTTTATTCTCACAACAATCCTGTGAGATAGATTGGGCTGAGTGTGTATAACTGCTGAAGGTCACCCAGCAAGATTTCATGGCAGAGTAAGGATTTGAACCCAGGTCTCCCAGATCCTAATCTGAAACTCTGACCACTATACCACACTGGCTTTTGTGGCTTGCTGTTGAATAGTAACAAGCAGCCAAGCCCGGGTAAGATGAGCAAGTTGACTAATGGCTCCTACTGGGTCTGGTCCCACTGAGTCCTCCCTCAAAGACCCTGCCCCTACCCCCACCTTTTACTTACAGAAACCAAGGCTTCAGCTGGCAATACTGTTGAGATTGCATAGAAACGGTCACAGAGGGCATTTGTTTCTTAAAACTACACTTGCCGCTTATATTATTATTATCATCATTAGCTTTCAGATTTTTCTGTAAACCTGGGGCTTTTCTTAGACTTGCAGAAAGAACTGTCTTGTCTGTTCAGGGCTCCAATCTCTGGATTTAAATATCCACAGATTTGGTCACATTAAGAATTAAATATGTTGAGTCTTTTCCACCTAGGCTGGGCCCACCAAGTCTATGGCTTGGGCAGTTTCCTAATTATTTTAGTTATTTTGCACAGTAGCATGAGCTTGCACACGAACAGCAACAAATGGCAGACTTTAAGAATAAAGAATGTATATTCAGTAACAAGCATTTTACATGGGGAGGCATTAAAAACATAGTTTCCCCCCTCTTGCAGTTTGGGATATCCCATTTGTTTTATATAGAATTTTTAATTAATTTTCATATAAACAATAACATATCAATACAGTGTTATAAGCAGACATCTCCAAGACAAAAAGTATTAGCATAGTAATTACATTGTAAATCTGATTTTTTTTTTTATTTGGATATCAGCATGAACTTAAAATACAACAATTATAAATAATAAAAATGATTAACAACAATACCAACTTGATTAATAAACAACTACATCAACATATTTCTTGGGAAGGCTACAACTTTTGTTTTCTGCGTTATTAGGGATAGCCCATTTTAACCACATCAGAAGTCAACCGCCTCATTCTGCTGACTGTGTGGGCCAGTCCAGACCTTACATTCTGTCATTAGCATGCAGAATTCAATGCAGAAAGCCTTTAACTGTCCCCTGGCATTTGCAGCTGCAGCTTCACTCATAAGCACTGTGAACAAAGTATGAGATGGACACCCATAGAGCAACTAGTTATGCTACAGAATACAAAAGAACAAGGACAAATAATTAAGTTTGGGATTCTGCTACTATGAGCACTGAGCAGCAAAAACATATTGAACAGTCACTTATCAGCTATATTCAGGCATCATACATTCACTGTGAGAATGAGCATGGTTTATGCACTCCCTGCTCCATGTGTGCACAGTGCTAAGCAACAGAACTTTCTAGCGCAGGATACCTTTTATCTAGTAACTACTTGTTGCAATGGCCAAATCTGGCTCCTGTAATTGGGGTTGGCTTCCTATGCACAAAGTAAAATTCTCCACCATGATTGAACTGTGGCTTACAATTAGTACATTATACTAATAAAATGATGAAGGATGATTTTTTTCAGAAGTTTATTTTACATATTTAATTGTCAATTCCTCCTATATGTCGAGTTAGTCATAGTCTCTCTTTAAAAGCTTATCCTGAGCCTTGCAAAGATCTTTCCCAATACTCTGCTAGACAAAAGTTTTGCTGCTAAATTCTTTACTAAATCCACTGCTTATTTAATAAGATTTGTAATCTTCTTTGAACAGTTTTCTTACCAACTCATTCATTTATATCCCAATTTAAATTGTTCCTGCCAACATCGAGGAAGTGGAAAAGAATGAGAAAAATTTAGTTTTTCTAAAAACAAAAATAGTTACCTATAAACAGAAGGAATAACTTACTAAATGTCTGCACTTGGCTAACAATGTGACCCTATAGAGTTGTATTGTATCTGTGGGGAGAGGGCAGCTCTTCTATGGGCCCATGTGAAGGTGCCATACACAGACAGGAAAGCAAAATGCAACTCCTTCAAGTTCTTTTGGCACTAATAGCCTTAGGGAAGAAGAGCACCTGCCTCCTCTGGGTAGGAGGAATGTCCAAGGAAAGAGCACACAGCTCTTGCGAGCCCTCCAGGAATGTTGCTATGATGCTTGAAGAAAAGCAACAAAGCCGGGTTTCACTGCTTTCCCTAGGAGAGTTTATCAATAACCCAAAACTTGGAGTTTACCAATAACCCAAAATTCTAATCTCTTGACAGAACCTAACAAAAGCAGAACTCAAGTCATAATGGAACAACAGGACAAAGAAATTGAACGGAGGAAATCCTCTCATCCCCAGCACCATGTCATGACAGTGATTTTTTCGATAAGCCACTTTAGGATGCTGACCATACTAAGAGTACTTTGTCAGTGCCTAAAAAGAAAATGCCCTGACCTGGATAGCCCACGCTAGGCCAATCTCATCAGATCTCAGAAGCTAAGCAGGGTGCGCCCTGGCTAGTATTTGGATGGGAGACCTCCAAGAAACACCAGGGTAGTGATGCGGAGGCAGGCAATGGTAAACCACCTCTGAATGTCTCCTGCTCTGAAAATCCTACTGGGTTGTCTTAAGTCAGCTGTGACTGGATGGCACTTTCAACAACCAAAAAGAAAAAGTTTTAACCACTGATGTTGTACATTCCCAAATCAAAATAGCACTTCAAGGGTTATGCCCTTACTGGTTGGTGAAAGCCTCCAGGGAAGTGGTAGGAGGAGCCTTGGGAGACATTATAAATCTCACTCTCCTAGGGCGCTTTCCCTAGCTCCCTCAGGAAGGCAGTTTTGACACGCCTCCTGAAAAAGTCATTGTTAGATGAGAGGGACCTAGCCAATAACCACTCAGTATCTAATCTTCCACTCTGGGAAAGTTGATTGAACGAGCAGTGGCTGAACAGCTCCAGGAATTCTTAGATGAACCACCTACCCAAGATCCCTTCCAAACCAGGTTCCAGCCAGGGTTCGGGACTGAGACAGCTCTGGTTGATGATCTCCAGTTACAGCTTGATGCAGGCGGGATGCCGCTACTGATCCTGTTGAATCTGTCTGGTGCCTTTGATACAACAGACCATTTGAGCCTGGCCAACCACCTAGCCTCCCTAGGTGTGAGGTGTATGGCCTTGAGCTGGTTTTCATCATTCCTCCAGGGCTGGTCCCAGAGGATAATCACAAGTGGAGTGAGGTCGTCACCATGGGCCCTAACCTGTAGAGTTCCACAGGAGTCGATTCTCTCTCAAATATTATTTCACATCTAGCCAATTACCGCCCTTTGGCGGAGATAGTAAGGAGGTCTGGAGTGGGATGCCATCAGTATGCAGATGACACCCAGCTCTACCTCTTAATTAAGGGGCAACTGGTAGCCAGAATTCCAGTCTTGGCTTGCCTGAATGCCGTGATGGAATGGCTAGGTGTAGTAACAGTTTGGTGTAGAGCCAGTTTGGTGTAGTGGTTAAGTGTGCGGACTCTAATCTGGGAGAACCGGGTTTGATTCCCCACTCCTTCACTTGCACCTGCTGATGTGACCTTGGGTCAGTCACAAGCTCTGGCACAGCTGTCCTTGAAAAAGAGCAGTTTGTGCCAGAGCTCTCTCAGCCCCACCCACCTCACAGGGTGTCTGTTGTGGGGAGGGGAAGGGAAAGGCATTTGTAAGCCACTCTGAGACTCCAAGTGAAGGGCGGGGTATAAATCCAATCTCTTCTTCTTCTTCTAGGTGAGAGTTGGTTGATGCTAAATCCATCTAAGGGCTCTTCCACGTTCTCATTTTTGTCACTCATTTGTCCCTATTGCTTTGGGTCCCCCCCCCCTTTTCCACATGTGTTTTGCTCCCTCTGGGACTACTAGAGAGAGCAAAACACATTGGGGGGAAAAAACGTGAAGCAATAGGAACACACAAGTGATGAAAATGAGAATGCAGAAGAGTCCTAAAACAGAGATTATGTGACTGGGGAAGCCTCAACCACTGGGGTGGCCACTTCTACTGATCCTTGATGGGGTCTGTCTTTCTACAGTTGACTCAGTCAGGAATTTGGGTGTATGGCTAGATTCCTTGCTCTCCACTGACAAATATGTGTTCTTGATGACAAAGACTGCATTTTACCATCTACGCCGGGCCCACCAACTAACTCCCAATTTGTCTCGGGAGGACCTTGCCACAGTAATTCACAGTCACCTCAAGACTAGACTACTGTAATGTGCTCAATGCAGGGCTACCTTTGAAGACACTATGGAAGCTACAAGTGGTCCAGAACACAGCTGCCAGATTGCCAACAGGAGTGTCCTGTTCAGCACATAGAACACCTATCCAACAGCAGCTGCACTGGTTCCTAATAAATATACTTCATTAGTATTAGTATGGTATACTTCAGCTGTGCCTTCACCATCCACGCATCCTACCCTCCTTGATAGTGGACAGATTTTAATGGGGAAAGATTTGTAACCATTTTATATTTTTAAAGATTATTTATTATATCTTCGTATTGTTCTTATTGGTGTATTTTAAATGTGAGCCGTCCTGAGTCCCATTCAAAGGAGAGGAAGCAGGATAGAAATTTGATAAATAAATAATAGGCACAAAAACTTTAAAATAAATAATTGCATTACACACCAAAAACAGGACTCTGTGTTTTATTCCTCTGGTCCAATTCAAGACAACATTTTTAATATTCTTCGCTCTCAAACTGCATGCCAAACTGCTTCACAATTACATTTTGCTCTGCAGCAAAACAAATACAGCAAAAACCACACAATGAATGGCAGAACTTATTCTGCAGAATACTATTAAGATGACAAGGGCCCCCAGTCTCACCCACAGTCACGCTAGCAGCCATGTTTTGCTGCAGAACCAGAAAATCAACATTTTAAATGAAGATGAAGTAAGACACAGTGTAGTAGAGCTATAAGCCCTCAGCAACTTCAACTGCTATGTGTTTTCTTCTACGCAGGTCATGCCTAAAGCACAGGCAGAACATTTAATTATACCATCACTTCAGTGGGTTATGATCAATATTATTTGTTGAGTCAGTGTAATATTAGTAATATTAGTAATAGCAAGATAATAGGTGCAAGGGTGTTGACTGACTTTATTAACTTATTTATACCCTGTCTTTCTCCCCAGTGGGGCTCCAAAGCAACTTACATCATTCTCCTCTCCTCCATTTTATCCTCACAACAACCCTGTAAGGGAGGCTAGGCTAAGAGCATGTGGCTGGCCCAAGGTCATCCAACAAGCTTCCATGGCAGAATGGGGATTCAAACCCAGGTCCCCCAGATCCTAGTCTGACAAGCTACCCACTACACAACGCTGGCTCTTAATAAGGGGCTCTGATAACATTTGGCCATTTAGCAACATAACAGCAAGAAGTCATCCGTGCTGTAATGAGTGATCGAATTTTTCTGCACAATATTCTTATGCTGCAAGTATATTTTCTTGGGATTCATGTATAAAGGGAACCATAACACAGACATCAAACATGTCTCCAGACAGTTCACTGTCGCTAATTAATACTCATGAATATTTTAATGGTACCAACTATTTCTATTATACATCTGTTGCTTTGCCAGCAAAGCCCTTAAAACCTACAGAACAAACCCACAGAGAAATCTTCACATTACGGTCAAAATGTTTAAAAGATGAAGTTAAACAAGACATGTCTATTTTCCTTGACACTGTGACCAATGCTCCCTCTAAGCTGTGGAGCCTTGTGAGCAAAAATTCTACCTTGTGAGCTCCTGGCATTAAAGCTGTGAGCGAGCAATTTGGCTACTGCATAAAATCAGTTTGCTCTGGAGCCCTCCTTCCTGAGCTAAGGCAAAAAACGTGTGAGCTGGAGGCTAAAAAACTGTGAGCTAACTCACACAAACTCAGCTTAGAGGGAACACTGACTGTGACAGTTTTAGCAGGCTGAACAGCTGGGAAGTTACTGAAAAGCTAGTCTCAAAGTAGTTTGGAAAAGGACTTTTGATGACAGCTAAATGCTACTGTCATGCTCCGGGTTTCCCCCAAGCCCTGTAAATACAGTCACTGTGTTGGGACTTGAGAAGGAAGCGAACACCTCAGATATGGAAGGGCTGGAGGTTGCGTCACGCCCCAGGCACCTCCCTCAGATCGATCACCTCTCCTGCTTCTCTCTGGCTTAGCTGGGTGATCGTCTCTGAAATGCTCCCTGGCATTCTTCCGCTTCCTTCCTTTTATCTGTCCTCCACACCCCTAGTGACACACCCCTTTCTGTTACTACTGAGCCCATTGCCTCTTCCACCTACCCATTACCGTGCTCTCCACTCCCTTGGGTGCTTCCCCTTTTGGTTCCGCCTCCCTGTATATCCCCGTGTCTCTAGCCTTGAGCGGGGACGTGCAGGGGAGTGCCTACTTCCGTTAAGGACAAAGGGGCCGACGCCCGCTGTTTCGGCGTCTTCAGCTCTGGGGGGGTAAGGCTGGGACCCTCCAACTAACTCTTCCTCTCAAACGGGCCCGCCCCCCTTGAGTCAGTGGCTGAGGAACGGTGTCCGTGCCGGACCGTTCCTCCAGCCCCGTCTCCTCCTGGTTTCTCCTGTGTCTTTGGGGTCACGGAGGGAGGGGGTTGGAGTCTTGAGAGTCTCCTGGACTGCTTCCCAAGGCTCGGGGTCTGTCACCTCCGTCCTCCATCAAACCTGCTGCCCCGGGAGCTTTGTTGCCTGGGGTTTGCTGAGAGCCCGGCCCGAGTAGCTACAAGAGTTCTTATATCAAAAAGACTAACTGGAGGAAGCATTCTGCATCAGTTGAAAACAGCCATGTGATCAGTCCTTCAAAAGAATCCAAACACATGGATCCCAATTATGCTGTTCCCAAGAGGAAACAAGCTAATTGATCTAAAAATAACAACAAAAGCATTACAGTGCTATCTGCTACAAGTCAAACACAGTCATAGAATATTTGGTGTGAGAGAAATTCTTGAGTCAGACAGTTTTTCTTCAAAGCAGTTATGAAAATTTTTGATATAAATTCTTAAGCGTAGATAGATACACATTAAAGATTTCAATTCTGCCCATATTAAAAATGGGTTCTACTATAAAATCACACTGCTCTGCACAGTTGAAACATAGAAAAAAGAGTGCACACTGACAAGCTCAGAGCGAACAAAATCATGAGGAAGACTAGAATCTAAGCAGAGATTAAGGTCCCCTGAATGAAGAATTCTTTGTAACAAAGTCTGTAAGTTGTATATTAACTCTTGAGTCTTCCCACAGATATACCTACTAATGAATACAAAGTCTACCCAAATAAGAAAAAGCCCGCTAAAACAGGATGGAAGAGACCACTTCTTGATTCTCTGGTACAAGCAAGTTCCAACTGCTACGCAAAGGACCATAAACGAAGCAGGAATTGGCATCAGTGGCACATTAGGTCAATATTCACAAGCTCTTCCAAGGAAAATTATTTTTAATTTCTTTAGTTTCTCTGCCCAGTAAAGTATCTCCTTCAACCTTCCATTTATCTTTTACAGTTGTATCTTAAAAGTATATAAATTAAAGAGAAAACAACCGAAATGTGCTCTGCTCCAACTGAGCAACTTTACAGATTCCTTTACTAATTAACCAATACATCCATTAAGAATCAACATGGCCAGCACTGACTTACGTAAGCCCAACCACAAATATGCAGGGAATGTGAATGTATCTCAGCATTTCACAAATCTAGCAGCATAGACCTACGCAGTTCAGATATACTCAAACTCTTTATGGGGGGAAAAGTGTAACTTTTAAGGGAAAGACCATTTTTCCAACAGGAAGTTGGAAACACCAGTTTGTGAAAAATACTGGGTCTTAGAAAAACTGTTATTATATACAAAGGGCTTGTCCACACACAACTTTAATACTACGGTTCTCAAATCAATCATGACCCATCCTAAAACATCACACTATTCATAAATATAACTACTCATTGGAAAAGGAAACTTTTACTTGTGTTGCATGAAGTTAAAGTATATTCCATAGTTATTCCATGAAAAAGTATATTCCATGTTAAAGTATACTCCACAGTACAATTACAATACCTACTAACAGCTGTTGCTTCACTCGTCTTCACTGCCATAGCATCTTCTAGCATAACCACTCCTTTATTTTCTTCACTACGAGAACTTATTTTTTCCAGAGTATGGAGCACTGAAGAGGTATGAAAATTTCATTTGATAAGCCAATTTTTAAACAATCACAATTTTTAGTTGTTTAAACATTAACAAGTTCACAATCTAGCCCCCATACACACCAGCTTCGCTACTGATTTTTAAAAGAAAAATTAACTTGTTAATGTACTCTCATATCAGTCTTGAGTGAAGATGATTAACAGTAAGGCCAGCATTCCACAAGCAGAGATGATTCTAAAAGGCACAGGTAACTCTGCCAGTTTTCCACACCTTGGAAACATTTAACTTTTATAGAACTATATAAACAAATGCTCACTGTTTAAACATTTAATGTTTTACATCCCTAGCACTAAGATGTGCCAAGACGGACAAACCCCAGCATCAGAGAAGAAGTAAGCACATCAGGTTTGTACAATATGTTGACTTCAGTAGAAGTTGTACACCAGCCCACTGCCTGCAGCTATCTCAGAGATAATAGATAAGGCACTGAGAAGGGTTTTCTGTTTCACATTAATTACAAAGCCTGAACTTTTAGAATCTGAAAGACTATAAATTAATAACGCCACAAACACACTGCAAAACTGACAGACGGGAGTTGCATTTTAACTAGAGGATCAGTGCTGTGAAGGTTTGTTCCAAGGGCCTAAGCCATTTAAATTGTAAACTGTGATCAGAACAGAAGCATGTCAATAACCTACAGTACTCGAATATGGTGCTTCTCCCATGAGAATCCATCATTAAATAGAAGTCAGACCCCACCAGTTTCCCAAGTGGCTAACCATTACCTCAGTCATATTCTGTCAACAGGTTTCTATACCACAAAATACTGTATAGTAAAGCACATCTATGTAAAACTCTTAAACTCGCATGAACATTCAACTAACAGAATCAGCAAGCCTGATAAGCATTGCATTTGATTACTATTAGCAGTGAATTCAAGCATACTGGATTAGCTTGGATGTCCAGAGTGTAACTAACAAGGAAGGAATCTGCCAATACTAGAAATTGATCAAGGATACTGATTACATTCTCTTGAAGCATCCCCTCTCTAGATCAAGGGGCTTTAAGTTTGAGAAAATTTTATTTAATTTTCTTACATATTACTTGCTCTGCACATAACTCAATGTACCAAGCCTTATCATCTTTATCGCTTTCACCCAGTCCTCAGATTTTGATATTGTGTTGCCTAGAACTTATCTTGCCTTAGTGTGCAATTTATAGGGCAGTTAAGTAAGTCATGAATTTTTGGTTTATCATCTCAATTTTAGCCAATTGATACTTACATTATACAGACTCTCAATGAAGAAACCTTAGTAGCATTTGAAACAAACAATGAAGGGCAAGAGAATTTACAATTTGCTCAACACTAGCACTAATTTCTAAAAGAAAAGCCATCTTTCACACTTAAAATTTGGAAGTTCCTTATCCCTTTAGCACATCAAACTGGCCTTTCAACATCAAACAAGCTGATGGCCAGCCTGTGTCAAGAACATCCAGATAAGGAGTTTTGATATCCCCCCCCCCAACAGTTTAAAGCAGGCTGGGAAGAGGAATGTAAAATGGAGAAAGCAGCAGAGGGAAAGGGTGAAAGACACCATCTCTCTGTTTTCAGGGTATATGCTTTTGAGAGTCAAAGTTCTCTTCATTAGGTATCTGATGAAGAGAGCTTTGACTCTTGAGTGGAAATCATGTTGGTCTTTAAGGCGCTACTGGACTCAAATCTTGCTCCTAGTTATGACTAACACAGCTATCCACCCTTAAACTACCTTCCCATAGTATCACCATTCCAATTTGCAGCACTCAATAATTGCTTTAAAGTACTGACCAAAATGTTGGTGATTCAACAATAGAGCTCTTGCAGCTCATCAGTATCAGCCCAAATGCTGAGCCTACATGAAGACCATTTTTGACATGACATTTTAACTACGCAAGCACAGGAGAAGACAATGTATAGTGTTATATGTGAAGTCACCATAAATGCTTATTTTGCCACCTGTGCATATGATGAAGTTTTCGACGATGTGTGCATTATTATTACACCATTGTATATGTGTTTTCCTCTTGCTACCATGTAGGTGAAGTACATTGTATGAAGCAGCCTTGCATGAAGCCGAGTGAAGACAAATTCCTACAAGACACACTGAACTGCTCCAACTGACTTTCATTTTATTATATGTAGACCTAAGCACATTAATGACTGTGTCTCCTCTAGTCTAGAGCAGCTACAGACATCAGTCATGAAATTTAGAGTACTTTCCATTTGAGTACATTTCTACAAGAACCTATCTACAAAACAAAACCTGTAGTTTTTATTAAAGAGGCATCATGTGGACACTTAAGAGGCAAGTGCTCCAGGACAATTCTTGATCCACAAGAGAAAATGTCATTGAATCTCTTAAATTAGGAAGTGCTTGATGAAATACACATAAAGTGGACATGAATGATAAAGCCTTGCGTAGCCATTTTTTCCTGAAAAGTAATCTTAGATCTCCATTCATTTACATAGTTTAAAAAGACATTTTGCCTATTTGCCTTATAATTGTTTGCCTATTAAAAGGCATCTTATCTTTATATTATGAAGATAAATTATGTTGCACAAAAAAAAAATCTTGAGGATTTCTCCACTAGTTAACAATTTTATTATAGTTACAGCTTGTCCGAAATGCTGTTTACACACAAAAAAAAGCTTCTATCTAAAGGAATTCTTTAAACTTCACTTAGTTTGGAAGACAGCTCTCTACCTTGATTCAACTGATCTGGCCACATTATGGACACGAAGGCTAGAATATTGTAATGCATTCTATATGGGTCTTCATAAACTTCATAAAAACTAGCTGAACCACTTATTTTCAGGATTTTTCAGACTTCAATCGAAACACTTAAAGATATTATACAAGTACACCCACAATATCGTGGCTGTTCATTTATTTGAAACCTAGAGCAAACAACAATGAAATTACTTGCTCACAAATTAAGCACTTTCATGATTCAACAAATGAAACAGGTCTGATGCTGCAGGTTATGCAGTCAACAAACTGGCTATATAAACTACAGTTTATAATTCTAAAAAAAACATTTCCAAGTAAAAAAATGTTTTCCAGAACATAGCCTTGGGAGGAGTTCGCAATGTTCCCTCTAAGCTGTAGAGTCTTGTGAGCAAAATTTCTACTTTGTGAGCTACCAGCATTAAAGTTGTGAGCAAGCAATTTGGCTGCTGCATAAATTAGTCTGCACTGGAGCCATCCTTCCTGAGCTGAGACAAAAATCTGTGAGCCAGAGGCTAAAAAACTATGAGCTAGCTCACACAAACTCAGCTTAGCGGGAACACTGGTTACAAGTACTGCATTTCCTTCATATGAATAACCAAATTCACATATGCCAGTCCTCTGGCTCTCACATGTTTACAACCATGCTAAGAAAGCACTGTGTAGACTGGCATACACTTGACAGGCAGTTTACACAGAAAAGCACTACCACAATCACAGGAATCATTGCAATCACTTCTAGTTCACACTGTGCTTCTCCCATGAGACTGCAGATACACACATCCTTGATACAATCACATGTAGGAAATTCAGCAGCATGACTATATGTGAATCAGTCATAATCTTCAGATATGTGAATCAGTCAAAATCTTCATAATCTTACAGATTTTCAGTAAAATGAAAGACAACTACGGGGGAGAGGGAATCCTAAATTCCCATTGCTATACATCTGCAAATCCAATAAAATTATTTGCAAATTAAAAACATTTCAAATATTACACTAGTTAATAATAATCTGCAGTGTGCTAACAGAAATCCTCCAATATACCCTGGAAATAATAAAAAGAAGAGATTTTATTTTAACATGCATGTAAGCAGCCTGGTCCTGGGCATGTTATAAATCCTATGAGTTCAATGGTAACCACTCTCAAAGAAGTGTGTATGAGACTGTGGTCCAAGCCTCATGCTATGCCCCAGTATTTCAAAATGTAATGCATTTTTATAAAGCCCAACTCAACAAATACATTTGAAAAGCTTTTAGATATCTCAAAACGTAACCTGTGGTGGGAAGATTCACAGAACTGATCAGGCTTTAATTCTCTTCTGTTCCTTAGATCAGGAAATCATTCAAACTATTTACACATTTAGCATAGATTCAGGGTTCAAAGCATGCAAAGTGAACCACTAGACTCTTGATGAGTCAGAGGTGATATGTCACGCATTCATTCAGATGCTCACCCCAATTTTAGCCATACTTTATTCCTCAACCCAAGGATCCACTTTGTTTCACTTCCTCTTTTACAAGCCCTACAATACACATCCAAACTATACACCACCTCCACTTATATTTATCAATTTATTCATTGCAGGATTCCACAATGTGTCCCAGCCCAAGAACTTCCGCCCTTTTCAGCTTCAACATTCTTCTCACCTACCCAGTATCCGATTAAAACAGGGCCCACAGTACTTCAGAGAACAGCAAGAAAAGAATGGGGGAAGACAACAAAATGCAGCATGCATACAGCAATAATCAACTGGAAGTTCAGCAGAGAACTGTTCAAGATTGCTAGCCACAAGACTACATATAGCCCACATATAAAATTCTAACAGCATCTTTACCTTCTGTCTGCTATTGCTTTTTTCGAGTCACCATATTAATGTGAAGACTACCCTGTATAAAGTCCTTTTGTATTTGTGGATTAAAGGACATGATAAAATAAGGTAGCACAAAGACATGATAGAACGATAAAATCTACACACCACAAGGTGGAAAAGGATGCATGCAAAAATAAACAGACTTGCCATTTGAACTACTATTCAAGCAAATTCCCCAGGAGTAGCCGTTTTACTCTGTAGCAGCAAAATAAACCCGGAGTAAAGGCTAACAAATCTTATGTTGCCATAAACTTTACTAATCTTTAAGATGCCAACTGACTTCTGTTGCATTCAAACTAAAACAAACCATCACAATACAAGACATACTTCCCATTTTGACCTGACATCTCAAGGGGGAGGGAGGTCCGGCCCGAGGTGTTTCTGCGCCCTAGGCGAGGTGCAGATGCCAACCTCCCGGTGGGGCCTGGAGACGTGTGGGGGGAAGGGAAACAAAGTTTCCCAAAAGTTGCAGCAGTGCGGGTTGCAGCATTGCTGAGCCCCCCCGCGCCTTCCTCCTGCCGTAACACCTTTCTCTCCTCCCTCCGCCCCCCGTATGCCAGCGCCTGGCGCGCACGGGAGGGCCACATCTCCTCTGCACCTCTGACCATGTTGGTGCCACCGGCCGGCCTGGAGGACGGGGGGGGGGAACTGGAGAGGGGGGTCTCCCGGGGGGGTCCGTCCCCGTGCGCCCGCACCCTCCTTCCCCCCACCGCTGCCACACTCACTGGCCTTGCCAGGCCGGGCGCTTGCTCCCTCCTGCCTGCTTTCATCACCTTCCTGCCTTTGCCGCTGGGGGGGGGCTCCCAGCAGCGGCAGCCTCCTCCTCCAAGCAGCCCTAACCCGCCACAGCAGCGCCGCCACCGGCTCCCCCACAGCTGGGCATTGCCGAGACACAACTGCC
>NW_015171510.1:972962-975204 GCF_001447785.1 Gekko japonicus | reverse complement strand
TTCCATGACTTCCCCTTCTGTTTGCCAAGGAGTGATGGGGAGAACGGCGGGCTGGCTGGCTGGGGACGCGGCTGCTTCAGCGGTGAAGCAGGTGAGGCGAACAGCGGCGCGCTTTGGTAGCACATGGGCTTTGGGGGGGGGAGGCGAACTTTGGTGCCCCATCCAGGGCCTGCCACTCGCCCCATCCAGGGCCCGGCGCTCTAGGTGAATGCCTAGTTCGCCTAGCGGGTGAGCCGGCAGAGCAGACTATGCAATTGTCAAGCGGCAGTGGTGTCACTCTCATCAAGCATGCCCCCAAGGAAACTGGCTATCCTCCTTAAAAAGAGAGACAGAGAAGAACTTCATGCAAACACGCACACGCAAAGGCACAACAGCTTCCTATTCAAAACCAGCATGTTTGGCAAGCCTAACGGAAAAAGGCAACGCTTAGGCCCTCGCTTCTCTCCTTGGTTTTGGCCAGCTTGCTAGAGCACATACCTGCCGAAACACACACCCGGTTCCCAACGGTTAATCCAGACATCCCCACCATCACACATTAGCTTCCCATCAGTTACATCCCTTCAACTGCTGCAGATCCCCCTCCCATCCCATCCCAGGAAAGTCAGCGCTCCTCAAGACTGGCAGCCAAACGTGAAACGGGAATCCAGCTGGAATAAATTAGTTAATTTTTAAAATGCCGCTGTTACGGAAAAACACGGCTACCCATACGGGATACACCGGCCGGTGCTGCACGGATTGCCTAACGAGGGGGAATTCCGCCATGCGTGGGCTTTTCCCGCTTCAGGGATGACAAAACCCGCCCCTGATGGGGGTTCGCCCTGCCGTACCGTGGAGCTGGAAGCCCAACACAGATGGTCTCCCCTCCTCCCGACGCCCCCTACCCCCAGGGTGCCTTACCGGCTTGCAGGGAGGCACCCCCACCACTAGGGGCACTAGTATCAAGGGATGAGGGGGCGGGCTGTGGTCGAGGCGGCTCCTCCCCGGCGGGCCCAGTGCCAGAGATGGGGAAGACGGCGAGCCCTTGGGAGTACTTGATGTCGCGGAAGAAATTCTTGGTGTCGCGCAGATTGTGCTGCAGCCGCCCCAAGTGCCGGTTGTAGTGCCCGAACGTCCGACACAGCTCGCGGCTTAACCCGCCACCTCCACTGACGGAGCCCCGGACCGAGGAGACTTCCCAGCTCCCCGACATGTCGTCCTCCGGGGCGTCCGTCTCCGAGTCCTCTCCCCACCACGTCGGGGACTCGGACACTGCCAGGCTGCTGCTGTCACCGCGCGGGCCCCAAGCTCGGTCGCCCAGTCCCCTGTCAGCAGCGCCGCACCGAACCGCACTGCGCACGGAACGGAACCTTTATCCGGGCGCTCCGGCGGGGAGGGGGAGGCGGCCGAGGGGCGGACCCCATTCTCTTCCCTTGATCGCTTTGCACTGTGGGGAATGTAGTCACGTTAACAGAAGCTGGCGCTCCCTCTGTGAGCTGAATGGCAGCATTGCAATGCCTTTATTTGCGATAAAGAAGATGCTATGAACTCCTTCCCGAAATGTACTATGGGATTTGTAGTCGTGAATTGGAATTCGGTTTGATGAGCACTTGGCCCATTTGAGAGAAAGTCGGGAGATGAGCCCTTGAATGTAATGCATAGATATAAAGTGGATTTAAGTATACTTGAGAGAAAGAGAATCTTCTAGGGTTTGAGAAAACTTGGGGAGTTTCTAGGGAGTCTGATTTGGTTTTCAAAGGGAAAAGAAAAACCGTGATCTAAGGGTGTTTCTTGCTGAGAACGAACTTCTTTGTGCAGTCTCCCCACTATTTTATACTAACCACTATATAAGGAGGTGTCTTAGAATCATGGGTTTAGAACTGTAATGTATCCGCCATTACCACGTGCGCGACTGTTGGGCCATGCGGTCAAGCACAACCCCAGAGCTTCGTTCCTGTAGAACAATAGCGGAGCGAATCCTAGCCCGCACCAACCAGAGGGCCAGGTCCGTGGCCGAGAGCCAATGGGACTCTCGGCCACTGTAAATAACCTATTATACCGGCCTGCGTGCCGGGATCTTCTGTCTTGTTCTTGCTCTAATAAAGTACTCCCTGCTGAATCACTCAACGTTTCCGAGTACGTTTCATTGGCGACGAAGGTGGGATTCTACCCTTCCTGAGCAAGACCCGGAGGAAATCAAGCACGCACCGAGCTCCGATCAAGATAGCTGCGCCGCCGCTCGTCAGATCACCGCTCTCCGCGCCTC
>NW_015171510.1:939011-969243 GCF_001447785.1 Gekko japonicus | reverse complement strand
TCCCGGAAGGCCCAGTCTACGCAAAGAACTATGCGCAAGGGTCACCCTGGATACCCGCACGAGTAGTACGGGTGCGGGGACCTCGATCCTACGAGGTCTCCTGTGAGGATGGCCAACTGCTCCACCGCCACATTGATCAGCTGCGGCGTCGGGTCCTCCCGGACGATCCAGGGGACCTGGAGCCCACCGAGCCAGACGAAGCGCCAGTCTCCGACCCAGCACGGCAGATCCCAGCCTCCGTTCCCGTCCAAATCACCCCGGAGCCTCCTGAGCTGCCACCACCAACGCCACAACCAACCCCTCCGCCGCGGACTCCCGAGGCCAACCCAACCGGCGCCCCAGAGCCGCGCCGCTCCACTAGGACTCGGAAGCCCCCGACGCACCTACAGGACTTTGTGTGTGGGTAATCTGTACTATGGGGGGAGGGGTGTAATGTATCCGCCATTACCACGTGCGCGACCGTTGGGCCATGCGGTCAAGCAGAACCCCAGAGCTTCGTTCCTGTAGAACAATAGCGGAGCGGATCCTAGCCCGCACCAACCAGAGGGCCAGGTCCGCGGCCGAGAGCCAATGGGACTCTCGGCCACTGTAAATAACCTATAGGGTGACCAGGGGGTGTGTTTTGGTGGTGGGTTCTGTGTATATATACCGGCCTGCGTGCCGGGATCTTCTGTCTTGTTCTTGCTCTAATAAAGTACTCCCTGCTGAATCACTCAACGTTTCCGAGTACTTTTCAAGAACGGTGTAACTCTGTTTAGGATTGCACTGTACTTCACTCCTAGTGTATCTTGAATCTAAAGCATGTGCACGGACACAATTATTCTCGGTTTCCCTTCTCTAATTCCCTCAACCTCGTATCCCAAGGGTTACCAGATGTCCAAGGAGGACGACCTCTTTTTTGTGTGTTATCCTCTTTAGGGCTCTTTTTAAACCACTGATGAAAATGTCCTTTTTTGGGGCTGGAACTGGAAGGTTAGGAATATTCCTAGTTAGCAGCAATTATCACAGCTTAAATAGCAGAGGTATTTAGAATGAGATTTGTTTAGTGATCACTTGTTTGAAGTAGTCAGTCGGAAAATATGTCCTCTTTTTACTTTTCAAAATATGGTAACCTTACGGTATTAATACATGTGTTTGGGTTGTGGATATTATATAATATGTAAAACTGGATTTGTGAAGTGAAATGTTTCATTAAAAATTCTTTGATTTTTACGATCCTTCTGTTTTTACTAACTACATTGACCTCTACAGGAAAAGTTATTGAAAAGCAATTATATAGCAGGCACAGAACTTTATCAGTGTGCAAGAGGTGGCAGTAAGGTAGTGTACAGTAACAGTGATTGGGTTTCCCTAATTTCATCTGTGAAAAAGTCTGAAGGTATGTGATCTTAAACAGCTTTACTTGAAAGAAAGCTCAACAAATTTCAGTGAGGCTTACTTACCCCTGTGTCAATGGACCTAAGATTGCAAACATGTCCAGTGCATGTTTACTCAGAAGTAGGTAGTATGATCAGCAGGACTTACTCCCAACTAAATGAATAACTGTGCATTAACCCTTGATACTTTTCTGATTTGCCTGGAGATCTGTGTAAAACAAATGGTTTGCAAATTCTTTTTCATTATTAAAAATAAATGCAACAAAATGCATCCTTATACTGATTTTAACTCACTCATTCTTCAGGATATGTTGGGCAAAAGTTTTCTGAATCAAACTTGCTAACATATCAGCAACACCTGACTCCTGGTTATAAGATCCTTTCATTTGTTCTTTGACGTTCCTGCCTTACTCTATAATGTTATTAGAGATCTGAACCATTATGGAAAGCAATTTAAGTCATTATGAGAAGGTTACTGTTACAATGAATAGCTGTTACAATGATTTCTTACATCATGCATTTAGCCTTGGATAAAATCCAAAAGAGAGTCTGAGAGAAAGTCTGAGAGAAAAGGGGAATGCAAACATTCAGTATCTTGTACATCTCAAAAGCTGGAATCAAAAGCCTGGTGAGAACACAGTTTTAAATAGATGCTAACTAATGTTACAGATAATTTATTCCTTCCCACCGCAAACCTATTCACAACGTTTTGATTTTCAAAATTCCCATTAGGGTAAATTCCATATAATTCATAGTACCTACAAAGGGGCAAACTCCAGAGGATGACTGAAGACAGGAGGGCCTGGCGTGATGTGGTCCATGGAGTTGCGAAGAGTCGGACTCGACTATGCGACTGAACAACAACAATGGGGGAATTATTTCTCATATTTGTCCTGGGTTAGTTGTTCTTTTTCTGCAAGAGTATATGCAAAATTCCTCCCTCCTCCCTTTAGAAGGTGTGGATACTGGTCTGTATGATTTGCATTCGTATAGAATTATTGTTTACAGGTGAAACCAAAGTAGTAATGTAACAGGTAGCTATGTTTGAAATGCTGAAGTATCACCAAAAATACAGTATACAGATGTGGCAGATTATCTGGTTGAACCCATCCATTTGATGGGCTGTGTGTTTTCTGGACAAGTGAATTTATACTTGATATAAAAAAACCAACTGCAACGAGTGTTGTAATCTTGAAATCATTTTATGTTAGCATGCTTTTATTGGTTATTAATTGTGGCTATCATTTCAGGCCAGTCAAATACACTGATAATATATTTTGTATATTTCCATTTAAAGAAATAAAATGAGCTATTTAGATAATAGCCAAAGGAGGCCCCTGCTTATCCCTGCTCAAACTCATGCCCAAATAAAATCCTTCCATCTCTTCTGGAAGATGCTCAGACTTCAGCAACCCCCTGGAAGGCAGATCATAAGAAACCCCTCTGTGTGGGTGTGTCTTCATTATTAACCCTTAATGTACAGAGGGTGTTGAGAGGCTTCTCCAGAGGTCAAATCCAGAGAATTACTAACTAGTACTCAAAATTCTTTGAATTCTTTCATAGATGCTAGGTTTAAAATAGAAGGTAAATTTAAGAAGGGAGAGTCATATACGTTGCTCTGAGTTTATTGAGGAATAAAACTGGATTGGAATAGATTAGATGATGTTAGGTTAGATTAGATTAGATAGAGTCTTGAGTTTCACAATAAAAATGCAAGAGTAAGACAACATGATGGTTGTGAATAAAACCAGTCCTACTACAAATAATTTCAATGCTATTAACATAGGACATTTTAAGTTCCTGGGGATCAACTGTGTCCTCATGCCATAAATGTACATGCAGAATAACTTAATAACAGCAGTGTTTACCCACCAAGACTTTTATCCATCTCTCAGCTATGGCTCTTAGCAGTTCTCATGAAAGAAAAAATGTCTTCCTTTATTCCTGCTCCATTTTTACATGACCTTCTTAAATGCCCCTTGGCCATTATGATCTCAGCTGAGCTGAAAGGAAGATTTGTGCAAAAATTGCCATTAAATTAGTCTTTTGTGTGATCACTCTGGGGTTTTTATTTCCTGCAAAGAATACCATTTGGTTGCAGTCTCTCATTACTTGTAATCTTTAAGTCATAAGATCAGCCATAAATGCATGATTTATCTCAAAAGGACTTGCCCCCAAGAGAATGTGAAAGGCTTGGATCTAACGGAACTTTTTCACAGGTGGAAATATTTCCACCTCTGGGATACATCTTTCAGACTCTCCATCACCACTGAAGCCCAAAATGCTCCCTGAAATGCTGTTTATTGGGGGCATTTTGGGCTTCGGGGGGGGGGGGGAGTGGAGGTAAGAAAGCTGTGCTCCATGGATGGATCCACACCGAATGGTAGCCATCCACATCCCTCCTCTTCTTTTGCAAGACATTTAGCTGAATTGTTTGAAAACCATGTGAGCCGGGTTTTGGAAGTCTTTATTCAAGATAGGAGACTGGGATGCCCTTCTTCAGTGCACCTATATTTAGTTCTAATGGCCAGGGTCCGACATACCTGAGGGACCACCTTTCCCCATATAGGCCCCAAAGAGCACTTCGGTCGGGGTCACAGCACCGTTTAGTGACCCTGGGCCCTAAAGAGGCCAGGCTAGCTACCACGAAGGCCAGGTCCTTTTCGGTGGCGGCCCCTATCTGGTGGAATGAGCTCCCGGAGGAGATCAGGGCTCTGCGGAACCTTTTACAGTTCCGCAGAGCCTGCAAGACGGAGCTCTTCCGCCAGGCTTTTGAGTAGGGGCCGCCGCCGCCACTACCACCACCGCATAACTGTGGAGCAGGACCGCCGGGGTGGGCTGATGAGAAATTGGAACATCATGGCTCATGGCGTCCCCCTTCTGACTTCTGACCTCTGACCTCCTCCTGATATGCAATGGAGAGTGCGCAATTTTAGTCCTTCATGTATCCTGTGAGCTGTTAATGTTTTTAGCTTCTGTTGTTTTAATTTATCTGTTTTATAGCACTTTGTGCCTTGTAAGCCGCCCTGAGCCTGCGTGCAGGGAGGGCGGGATAAAAATGGAATGAAATAAATAAATAAATGAAGGAACAGATGAGTGGGGTGTACAGGTTGCACCATAGAAAGTGGAATGTTGGTTAAGCATACCCTCCGGCTCCGCCTATTCAGTAGATACTTCCTCACTTGTCTGTTTCCAAATTGTACCCAATACATGTACAATTAATGTTCAAGTAAAACCTTTATCACACCACTATCTAATCTGTACTCTAATTCATCAGTACTGTGTGGTATATAGCGCCTATATAGGCCCTAGCACAGAGTAACTGAATAGGCTTCTGTTCCAAAGGTTAGGTTGGAAAATGTTATGTTATCAGTTGAATACTGTTAGCAAAGATCTGGACTGGAATTTAGTTAAAACTTGTATTGAGCCATAAACTCTATGGATAGCAATGTGATAACTGTCACTCTTAGATGGCTTTAAAAGTTGGTTAAAGGTCCTAGAAGACTACTGCATTCATCCCCTGCTTGTAGGCTTGCTGGAAATGTCTCTCTGGCTGCTAATGGAAAGAGAGTGATGAACCAGATCGACCTGTGGCATAATCCAGCAGGATTATGCTTACATTTTTCAATGCCTGTGTCTATGACTCAGATGACAGATCCTAGTCATGGAGTCAAGCTCTTTACAGTTTATGGATATCCTATATGAATGTAAACTTTCTCTGTATGTATGTGCTCTGCCCACCAGATCCCTCCAGAAAGCCACTGCATGATCAGTAAATATAAGTGTGATTAAATCTTTAAAGAGGAGGGACGGTGGCATGGTCTAGCCCAGTCTCATCAGATTTCGGAAGCTAAGCAGAGTCCGTACTTGGAAGGGAGATCACCAAGGAAGACTTTGCAGAGGAAGGCAGTGGCAAACCACCTCTACTTTTCACTTGCCTTGAAAGCCCCTTGCTAAGATCACCATAAATTGGCTGCGATTTGAAGGTACTTTACACACCCAAACCTTCAACGGGAGGGGGAGTCTGCAACTTCCTCGCATTTTATAGGCCCAGATGGGTCCTCTTTTCTTCTATGTGACGGGATGGAAATGGCCGTCTCTGTTTGCACAGCCAAGATCACTCCAGGTTCTCTCCTTCTTAATGTCTAAAAGCTTTGTTTGCAGAGCCAAGACCAAATAGTTGGTAGAGCTGTTAATTCATCATTGCTCTCCTGAGACGATAACTTCTGGCTACACAAGCAAGGAATTGCTTGAGACACCCTCTGGTCATTGCATTTCTTTTTGTAACATGGCGTTCAGCCACTCACCAGAGATAACTGTGCTGTTGCTCAGGCATTTGGGGGAGGGGCCATGGCTCAGTGGTAGAGCATCTTCTTGGCACGCAGAAAGTCCCAGGTTCAAACCCAGCATCTCCAGTTAAAAGATCTGGTGGTAGGTGATGTGAAAGACCTCTGCCTGAGACCCTGGACTGCAGCTGTCACTCTGAGCAGACAAAACTGACTTCAATGGACCATTCAGTATAAAGCAACTTCATGTCTGTTTGCTTATTATTTTATGACAATTAGATACGACAAGGACAACTGATCTTCTCAGGGATTGTTGTATCTCTTTCAGTTCCCTTTAAGTTTCTGATTCACCTTATAAACAGCAACAACAATCCTTTAACAAAGAGGTTGAAGGGAAAAAACCCTTAGGGACTGTTAACCCAGGCGTATCAGCCAGGTCAATAGTCCAGATGCAGCTACTCCTTTTTGTGTTCCTGTGCTTTGAGTTAAGTGAGGAATGGTTCAGGTAGCTGCATTTTCTTCCAATCTTTAACTCAAACGTTTTGCCCATGGTCACCCCTGCTGGGCTTTTGTTACCTCTAGGATCTCCTTTGACAATTCTTTGCAACGTAAACTAAACAGCAGGCTCATTATGACAATATTGAATATAGTAGGCATTTGATGAGAACAGTGAGAGTTCTCAGCTACAAGGATGTGGGACTTATTTCAGTAGACAACAAGAAGAAATATGGCAAACAGCATGTTTTCTTTCCTGTGCTTCATCGTCATCACAGCCAGTGCTTATTGGCATACATACTCTGGTTAATATTTTTGAGCCAATGAAAACATGTAAAAGATCACTTTCCCATTAGACGCCTTTTTCACTTTCAATGGGAGTGATCCTAAGCAGATCCACTGGGAAGCAAGTCCCATTTTATTCAATGGGGCTTACTCCCAAGAAAGTGATTTTAGGATTGCAGCAACAGGCACTTATTTTTCAACATTGCTACTTTTATCTTTTTTCACAGGCTCTAAAAATAAATACAAAAGGCAGAAAACAGCTTACAATGGGCAGAATGTCCAGAAAAACATTATAAAATGAATATACCACCAAGAACCAAACAAAACATCACTTTAGCATCACTTTGTCTGCCTTGTGTTTTGCTGCCAATCAGCCCGTTGCCAGGCAAAAGGTGGACTTCGTCTTTTTTGCTTGCATCTCCCCCCATCAGCTCAAACCCATTGCACCTGTTTGAAATGTAGGTGCCCTTCCTGGGTGAGCTGTGAGGCAGTTGGGAAAGCCTTCACAGGAGATCCTGTATAAAGCATCAGAGGTGCTTTATAGAGTTTCTGGTGATTCCAAGAGTGCCGTGATGTCACTCCTAGCTTCTCACCATGCACAAAAACGATAATTTAATTTTTTCCCTCTCCCTCTGCCTAAAGGATTTGTGGCACGAAAAGACAGTTACGAGAGGGAGATCTCACACCATAGGAGATTTGGCAACCCTGCTGGAGCACCCTGATGTCCATCGATCTGGAGCTGCTGTTGTTTGCTGCTGTTTGTGCCACAGGCCTCCATTGTGGTGGTGGTGGTGTTACTGGGTCTTTCCTCCCTGTCTTCTGGTGATCCACTTGTGGGGGGTGGCATGTTGGGGAACCATGGTTGCATTAGTGGGTGGTAGCTGGCTACATCTGTGTCTGTCACTCACAAGGACTTTATGTCAGCAGGATGTCACAAATTGGAGAATGTTGCTGAGGTTAGACCACTGGTGCCTGTTCCATAGCAACCCCCACCGGTGTAGCTATGCTGTAGCCAGCAGGCTTTCAGAACTGTTTTATGCTTCAACCAAAGTAAGGATGCATAAACCCATCGATGGCAATGAGTTTAAGTGTGTTGAAATATCTGCTGGACTGTGGACAGTATTCTCTCTATGTTGCTGCTGCATGAAAGGCAGGACATTGTAGTATAAATGAAGTACTGCCAAATATAGTATTTCTGTATATTTTGTGCATCTGTGGAACAAAAATGACAACTCCCAGATTTATAATATAAAACAAAGTTAGCAAAAAACCCAACAAAAATAATTTGGATTGTGTTGTTTTGTAGCTTTGATTTATTTAAAATCATTGGGAAATTAATATAATCAAAGAAGAGAAGAACATCCATTTAAGTTTTTGGATTATTGCTGGGATAAATCATTATGGTTGATGCAAATGATAATGTTTTGTTGGGTGACAGGAGACAAGGACCTGAAAGTGGAGGTGTGAGGGGAAAGGTATTTTTATGGTCCATTAAAAAAAATCAGTAACACAACCACCATCCTTTCTACATAGTCAATCACTGACACTCAGTCAGTGGCTTGGGTTGCAGATGCTATCTGTGCATGCTACCTGTGTCTCTTCCTTGGTGTGGCACACTTCCTATGTTCTAGGTTATTACCCAGTAGGGCTTTAGTTGGCAGGTGGTTCCCACCTTAAAATAGCCTCTGCTGGAAGGACTTGAAAAGTACTGAGTGCGGAGGCTCAGCATGGTGAAATCAACTCAAGTTTATTAGGTTACATCACAACAGAAGATGAACTAGCCGGTCCGAGGCCAGCTTATATGTGTCTCCACACTCACACCCAACACACCCCTAATTCCCGTGATAGGCCGTATTTACACGGCCCAAGTTTCCATACGTCCCTTTCAGGATCTGGGCGAACCTATTGGTCCAAGCTAGGATCCAAGGTGGCTATTGTTTTCGGACCAAAGGTTTGTAGGTCTGCCAGACCGCATGGCCAGGCTAGTGTAGCCATGGCCATCTTAATACATAACACCCTGGACTTCCGGTTGATGGTGGCGCGCTAGCAGACTCACCTCCTGGACCTCCCGGAGATGAAGCTGCGCTCCAGCCGACCGAGGTGGTGGGTGCACAGGCTCGCTTACCCCCCCAGGGTCCCGGCGAAGGGACCCTGGCCATGGAACTTATAAGAGGTTGCCTATTCGATGGTGAAATGCCGGAGAATTGAGGCGCCTCTTCGTTTTGACGGTTCTCCGTGCTGTGAGACAGAATGGACTTAGGGGGACGCTGACCGGGGCAAGCGTAGGGGTTTGAGCAGCAGAAATGAAAGTTGAAAGCGAGGTCAAACGACCAATTATGAACGTGAGTCAGCTTTGAAGCATTCTTCAAAGGGAAATGATAGCTCCCCACCCCACCGAACGGGAAAAAGGGGAGCGTGGGAGGGACGCCTCCCATGCACATGAACTTTTGAGCGATTGAGGGGGGGAGCGGAAGAAAACGCGAAGGAAACTGCCTAGAAGTACTTACCAAAGCGAATCTAAGCAGTCACGTGCACATTCAGATACTTTTTTTTAAAATTGCGAAAGTAAGCAAACGATAAAAATAGTGGGGAAGGACAGAGAAAAACTTTTGAAAGCGAAAGGGTCTGAGAGCCCGAAACCAGAAGCTACCAGTGAGGTGGCAAAGTCTATAGCAGAATATATGCGCCCTCTGCTGGAACAGCTGAATAACTTTAAGGAACAGATGTCTATAGTGACTCAAAGTATTACTGCACAACAAACCCAGATAAACAATATACTGCAAATAATGAAGCAAGATACTGAGAAGGTAAAGGAAGTGGCTGCAACTACCCAGAAGGTGAAGAAGAAAAAAGGGCAAAAGCTGGAAAGGAAAGAAACCTCCATGGAAGATCAACTGTTGCAAGTGCAAATGGAAAAGGCCAACATGATTCTTCGCTTCCAGGGCATGCCAGAGAACAGGGAGGAGAATCTTAAAGAAGTTATGAGTGAATTACTAGCCCCAGTGACAGAAATGAAGACAGAATTGTTGCTGAACGTTTACAGATCATATTCAGGCTATATAAAGAAAAATAATCTGCCTGGGGAAATTGTGGTAAGATTCTCGAAGAGGCATGTGAGGGATGCAATCCTGAAAGCGGTCGCTGGAATACCCCTGAAAGTGGGGGAAATTACCATCAGAACGCTAAAGGATATGCCATTTGAAGTAAGACAACGGAGAAAGAAGTACAAAGAGCTTGTGCTTTTTCTTCAGACAAACTCATTTGGATATAAATGGCTATTTCCAGAAGACGTCACTTTCAAGATCAAAGACAAAAAAGAAAAGATTGACTCTGTTCTGAAAGCTCAAGAATTCCTAAGGGTTCATCTGGGAAGACCAGAGGACGGGAAAAAAGAAGAGGACAGAAAGTCTAGTGGCGAGCTGGACTCGGGTTCTTCCGGGGAGGACTCTCTGACAGAGCAAGGGGCAGCTGCTCCAAAAAGTCCTTATGAGCTGCGGAAGAGATGAGGAAAGGAGAAGTGAAGGCTGAAGGACTCTGAATGTGCCTTTGAGAACTTTGAAAGGGGATGATTGGGGGTACTGTTTCTAGACAGTTAAATTTAAGATTTAAAGAAAAAGAAAAAGGAAAGTAATATAAATGGTTGACTCAGTTTATAATAATCTAAATGAAATGAAGATGTGTTGTAACTAAGCTAGTGAGGATCTCCTCTCTTGGGTTTTTAGTTAGTAGTGGGTTCTTTGCTTTATCCTATATATGTAGTCCCCCTTCCCTTTTTTCTGTAGTAGTTTTGTAGACTTACAAAAAATAATAAAAAATCCCCTCCGGGGGCTCAAAAAAAAATACATAACACCTTGGAGGATGAGTAAGCTGTGAGCCCCCCTGAGCTGTAGGCCTCATTCCAGAGATGGACTCTGTCCTCTCCTAAAAACAAACAAACAAACACATCCTTTTCTGCAGCCTCTGTGCTCTCATCCCAGCACTGGGGCAACTGCTGTGAGGAAGGCAAGCTGATTGCAGAGAAGAGAGAGTAGAACCACCATAGCAGCCACCCAAGAAAAGTAGCAAACTGGTCAAAAGGGGGTGATAGTGGTGGTTTTACTCCAATTTCTTCACAGCCACCTGGTCCTCCTCCGGGCATGCTGGCAATCTTACTCCTTCACCTGACCAGCTGTGCCTCTTGATGAAAGGCTTCAACAGGAAGGCAAAGAGGAAATCATTTCCCCCTCACTCTAGATATGAAAGGGCTGGCTAAGGTTGGACAGTGATGGGAAGAGACAATCCTACATGCGCAGAGGTATTTCAGTAGTATAAAAAATTGTAATTACATACAATATTAATAGTAATATATTATTGCATGTATGTGTTTAGTGTGGTGATGCACAGGGCATACAGAAGTCATGTGACTCTTGGATACTGGCAATTACAAATGTGGCTCTCCATGAGCCACAAAGTGAATTCCACTGACGTAGATGATCATTTAGGCTAGAGACAGTTTCCCCCCAATTTGAAAGCAAATTTGCAGTGGATATTCAGTACAGTTGTTTCTAGTAATCTGGATATGAAGAATTTCATTGTGTCAAACACCAGCAAGTCTTTGACCACAGTCAATAGTGTGGTAAAAGAAACAAAGACCTTTGCTTTGGAAGGCTTAGAATATATGGGAAAAGAGATACAATAGTTACTAGAGGAAGTGAAATTATGGGAAATCACTATGGGGAAATAATGTTATAATTAATTTAGATTATGGAAAGTTACTATGGGAAGTGAAATCTTTGAAAACACTTTTAACTCTCTTAAAAACGTATCTTCTGTTTCTCTGTCCTTATATTGTGGGTTTTTCAAGGCACTAGTTTGTTTCTTTTCACTGTAAGCTACAAACTGTAAGGGTTTCATGATCTGGGTTTGTCTATTTTGTGCCCATAAATATAAATATATAAGTCCAATCCTAAATAGAATTGTAAGCCCATTTACTTCAATGGATTTAGAAGGATTTTACTCTGTTTAGAATTGTACTGTAAGTCATAAATAATAAGTATGGGTAATAATAATCACCCACCATGCATGGAGCTTGGTGGGTTAATTCTATGCTGTATGAAAGTCATTGGTCATTGATAAACATGGAGGTGAGCAATTGGATATGGGTGTGACCAGCTACTTCATAAAACTCAGAAGGTATTATCCATGTTTGCCTTTGGTTTTTTCCAGTTTGGTGTAGTGGTTAAGTGTGCGGACTCTAATCTGGGAGAACCGGGTTTGAGTCCCCACTCCTCCACTTGCACCTGCTGATGTGACCTTGGGTCAGTCACAAGCTCTGGCACAGCTGTCCTTGAAAAAGAGCAGTTTGTGTCAGAGTTCTCTCAGCCCCACCCACCTCACAGGGTGTCTGTTGTGGGGAGGGGAAGGGAAAGGAGTTTGTAAGCCACTCTGAGACTCCAAGTGAAGGGCGGGGTATAAATCCAATCTCTTCTTCTCTTCTCTTCTTCCATATGTCTCCAAATCAGTTCATTAGAACTCCAAGTGGAAATGTTTTGTGTCCAATATAATGGAATTAAAGTACCCTAGGTCTTTTCATTGAAGATTATCTTTGGCAACCTGACAAAATATCATGTCTTAAGGCCTTGCATTTGAAAGAGAATAATACATCAGGCACATTAAGGCTTTAGCTGTCAAATAGACTAATTAGCATGCTTATAAAATGATACCAGAGCCATGTAAAAAAAAACTTTACAGAAATAGTCCGAGCATTGAGACCACCTACTGCAAACACATCTGCTGTGTACTGACATATCCCTCATCTCTCAAAAACAGAAAGCACTTTAAAATAAGACCACAGAAGCTTACGTAACCATCCGGTCTCATTGTCATCATTATGGCCACAGAATTATGATGGGAAATTCTTCATTAGTTTTCTTCTGAATACATTTCTGCCAGAAGCAGTGGGGCTCCAAAATAAACTTGAGAACTTTAAGATTTGGCTCAGAAAAGTTTGGGTGCAAAAAGTGGGTTGTGCTGGCTGATGATAATCTTGAAAGATCTCAAGATGCTTTACAAACATATGTATGTATTATGTATTTTCACAATGCATTTAAATTGCTTGATTTGTGGTTCACTGATTGCTATAGTAGGCTCATATTGTTACCTATTAAGATTTGCAGCCCCATCTTCATAAGTGACTTATGACATATCATTGCTCAATTATATTCTTCTGCTAAAGTGTTGTTGAAATGAAATCACAATTAAATTAGATAAAAGTGCAAATGTAAGTAATGTGATACTTATTATTGGACCAGTTTCTGCAGCCAAGGGTGTTGAAGTTTTCAATGAGATGTTTTGCAGTAGAGAGGAGAATTAAAATAAATAGAGAACAAAGTGAAAATTCTGTGAAGATTTTAAAGCCTTTGTCAGATTAGGTTCTCCTAGCATGCTGAACCCCATTACATTGGTTGTAATCTACAGAACAACTGAATTGGTCCCTGGGCCTTTATGGTTTAAGTGGTTTTTGTACTGGATGTTTGGGATTGGACAAAGTGACATTAAACAGGAATATACCTGTTCAGATTTATAGAACTGGGCTCCCAAAGACTCAGGACTTAACTGAACTTTTCTTTATACATCCCTCCGTCAGATACAGATGTGATCTATGAGTTCCATCATCCCTGGAGAGGTAGTTTAGACCTTCCCCTTTTGCTGCTTTCCCGACTTGGCTGTTTCAGGTCATGAAAATGCACAGGAGGCAGAAGGTCTTAATCTCCTTCTGTCCACAGACCATTGTCCAGGTCTGAATTTTGTATGAGTATTCCTGGGGAACACAAAGCTTTCAAACCCAGGAACATACCCAGGAAAAGAGTATAATTTAGTTAGGTCCTCAGTTATCTAATACTTCGTAAAAGCCAAAACTGGTTATGACTTTCTGAAACTATTATAGTATATTCTCCTAGGGGCTGTAACAATGCAAACTTCACCTAAATGACTGGTTTGTGGAGACAGACAGCATGTGTAGTATCTGTGCATAGCTGCAGAGACAGTCAGAATGGTTTCCCTTGCTAATGATACAAAGGCATCATGTGTGATTTGAAGGTGAGGGGATTTTGTTTTTTGTTTATTGTTTTTACTATTGTTGTTGTTTGAACTGAAATTGGTCGTAAGTAGCCTTGAAAATAAAAAAATAATAACCCTGTCCTGCTATGTCCTCCACAAAGTTTCATTCCAAATATTATGTGTACAAGGTTGTTCCAGTGCACTTAGTTCTATAGTGGTCAAAAAGGGCATTAGCTTTGCTCAATGCTGTTGTCAGCATAGCAGCAGCACTGAGCTACACCACTATACAAGGTGGGTGTCCTACAGCTCCCTCCACCTGTGCAAACACCATGACTGGCAGCAACACTGCAAGCAAACAGCAGTTGTTAGGTCCCTCCATATTTTTTTCCCCTGTACAGTGCCTCATAAGGTTACATTGCAAGACGGCGGTCCTCAAACCACAAATCATTATTTTTAAAATTAATTCATTAACTTTCTCCCCAGTGAAGACCCATAGCTGCTTACTCTATTCCTTTGTTTTACCCTCACAAGAACCCTGTGAGGTACAGTTGGAAAATTCCTCAAGGTTTTGGGGATGGAGCATGGGGAGGGGAGAGAGCTCAGCAGAATATAATGCCATAGATATCACCTTCCCAAACCACCATTTTCTCCAGGGGAACTGATCTCTCTAGTCTGGGGATCAGTTGTAATTCCAAGAGATCTCCAGGCCAGGTGAGCAACCCTAGATAGTTTAAGCTGAGTGTGTGTGATTCTTCCATACTGCTTCCCTTTCCCTTGATGGAAACTGATCTTGGGTCTAAATCATGGTCTCCTGGAGGGTTGGTATGGTTGCATAGTTGCTGGGGCGACAGGAGGGCCTGCTGCTTAGCCTTAGCTGCCAGGTGGGGCTTGAAAGAGCATGCACACCGCTGCTTCCCCAGGACATATTTCCTATTCAAAACGGAAGCCCCTGCAATGTCTTAGGGATGAAGCCCAATGAAAGGAGCCAAGTGTGACTGCTGGGGCATGCTGACAGGGCTTGAAGGAGGGCAAGAAACTCTCCTAGGGAAAGCAGTGAAACCCGGCTTTGTTGCTTTTCTTCAAGCATCATAGCAACATTCCTGGAGGGCTCGCAAGAGCTGTGTGCTCTTTCCTTGGACATTCCTCCTACCCAGAGGAGGCAGGTGCTCTTCTTCCCTAAGGCTATTAGTGCCAAAAGAACTTGAAGGAGTTGCATTTTGCTTTCCTGTCTGTGTATGGCACCTTCACATGGGCCCATGGGCAGTGTTCCCTCTAAGATGAGTTTGTGTGAGCTGGCTCACAGTTTTTTAGCCTCCGGCTCACACATTTTTGTCTTAGCTCAGGAAGGAGGGCTCCAGAGCAAACTGATTTATGCAGAAGCCAAACCGCTCACTCACAACTTTAATGCCAGTAGCTCACAAAGCAGAATTTTTGCTCACAAGACTTCACAGCTTAGAGGGAACATTGCCCATGGGATGTCCTTTTGTTCAAGGCTGCTCCCCCCAATTAAAACTCCAAATAAATGTTTTATTTATTTATTGCATCTGTATCCTGCCCATTTCTGCATGTGGCTCGGGGCTCACAAAGCAGAATTTTTGCTCACAAGACTTCACAGCTTAGAGGGAACATTGCCCATGGGATGTCCTTTTGTTCAAGGCTGCTCCCCCCAATTAAAACTCCAAATAAATGTTTTATTTATTTATTGCATCTGTATCCTGCCCATTTCTGCATGTGGGCTCGGGGCGGTGGGTAACATCATAATTTCATTTACAATGTAATTGATAGAATTCTACTTACAGTATAATTAATAAAATTTTAAATTATTAAAAATTTAACTAAAATAGTGACACAATTGTAGCAAAGTGCAGACATTTAGTAAATTATTCCTTCTGTTTGTAGGCAAACATTCTTAGGATTGCTCTGTCTGTCTGTCTGTCTCTTGACTCATTCCAAGACTATTATCCATGCAAAGCTCTAATACACTACTATTATTTACATGTCTGAAGCCCCACCTCATCCATTTGATGAAGCAGACTCCAGTCCACAAAAGCATATGCTAGAATAAAAACTAGTTATTCTTTAAGGATTTATTTTTTTTTGCTGCAGCAGACTAACATAACTCCAGCTCTGGAACTATAGAGCCAGAGTGATGCAGTAGTAAGAGTTTTGGACTAGGATCTGGGAGACCCAAGTTCAGAACCCAACTCTGCCATGGAGGCTTGCTGGGTAAGCCTGTGTCAGTCATACACTCTCAGCCAAACTGACCTCACAGGTTGTTTTTTCTTCTGCGTTAACTGAAAAAAATATAGTTTTATATTAGATACATATCCTTTCAGTTTGTTTACTGATGTTTCACCACCTGCATCCACAAAGCAAGTAGTATTTCTACTACTTTTAAAAAACTCTATTGCCACTTAAGATTTGGAATTATTATTTTGCATATTATATATTGTTATTTTCTCATATTTGTCAATAAAGTTTGCGAACACCAATTTGTCAATCTATTTCCTAGGACTCTGATTCCAAACACAGAATTTATTTATGTTACTTCACTTACAGCATACCTTTTTCATGGAGACTCAAGAGAGACTGCAAAATACAGAAAACATTTCAATCAGGCAACAGCAATGCAATAGGACTAGGATGGAAAACAATGAGGAACTAGGGTTGCCAAGTCTGGGTTGGAAAATACCTGGAGTCTCTGGGGGTGGAGCCAGGAGAGGGTGGGGTTTGGGGAGGGGAGGGGCCTCAGCATGGTACAATGCCATAGAGCCCACCCTTCAAAGCAGCCATTTTCTCCAGGGGAGCTGATCTCTGTCGGCTGGAGATCAGTAGTAAAAGCAGGAGATCCCCAGGCCCCACCTGGAGGCTGGCAACCCTATGAGGAAGAGAGGGCCTCTGTCGAAATGTTAGAGTATGCATAGTTCCTTTCCAGCAACAGTTTAAAATTCAGAAACAGTAAAGCACAGTTGCATTTGACTTAAATCTTATTGGATCATGACCAGAGCAATTAACAATAAAGGGATACTTGACTTCCAGTTTATGGCGTCACGCTGGTGGATGCATCTCCCGGACCTCCCGGGAATGTGATCTGCACACCAGCAGAAAGGAGGGGGGGGGACGGGTTGCTACTCCCCCGCTCTTGGCAAAAGGCTCCTAGCCATGGGGCTTTTGAGGGGTGACCTCTTCACCAGCGCGATGCTGGGGAATTGAGGTGCTCCTCCACCCCGATGGTCCTGCCACTGAGTGTCCGTATGAATCTAGAGCCACTGACCGGGACAAGCATCGGAGATCGAGCGTTTTGAACGTGTGCCGGGCGAGGTCGTATGATCAACAATGAACAGTGAGTCAGGTTAAAGCAAACACGAGAATTAAAAAGAAAGCTACCCCCTGGGGCCTCCCATGCACATGAACTAAACAACGAAATACTAAGGGGGGAGCAGAAGAAAAAGCATTGAAATCTGTTTTGAGAGACTTACCAGAGACTTACTAAGAGAGACTTACTAAGCATTTGGGCGTATTTCAAAGACTTTAGCAAGTTTCCATAAAAGTAAACAATTCATAAAGATGGTGGGGAAGAGGGCAGAGAAAGACAAACCAGCAAAAGTGAAACCAGCTGGGATCTTGAGCCCTGGACCAGAAGAGGTCACTGAGTTCCCCAAAATGTTGGCAGATTCCTTGCGCCCTCTGCTGGACCAGATGACTAACATCAAACAACAGCTGATGACTCTAAACCAGAATCTTGCAACTCAGCAGCTCCAACTGACTGAGACTTTAAAAATAATGGAGCAAACAGCTGAGAAGGTGAAGGAAATAGATGCCAACACTAAAAAAAGTCAAGAAATGGGTGCAAAAGACCAGTCATTACCTGTCCACCTCACCTACTCTGCTGATGTTCAGATAAAACAGAAAAGGCCTGTGTCTTGACCTGAATTCTTCAAAGGAAGGGCAGGAATAGGATAGAGATATATGTGGACTAATAAGGTTTTTAAAGACTAAATATTAAGTGCGTGATTTTGGGCAGGCCTTGGTCTGGCTAAGGTGAGATCCATATTGGCATGTTGTAGTAGTACAAATGCAATCGAAGAGGGAAGAGATTGAAATGTGGGCCTTTGTAAAGCTCTCCAGCAAGTTTTGCAGACTTTTGCTAGGGGAGGGAAAGATGATGAGAAACATTATCATATATAAATAAAACTTCTGTATCCTTACAGCATGAGCTGGTCAAGGATGCTGTGTGTATCTGAAAGGCACAGAAACACTTATTTCCCCTTGAGGCGATCAAGTTTATAAAGCCTCAACATAACATCCACGGCGAAACAGCGAATAAATTCGGTGCAAAACCAGCCCTGGGTGGGAGGAGTTCCCATGGCAATAGGAGAGGTGGCGACTCTTCTGCTCTGGAAGCATCACCCAGATCACGAGCCACGTCACCAACGCAGGGCTGGAGGGGCTCCTCTCTGGGGGTCCAAGCTGACGGAGAGTCCTAACAAATGCAGGGCCCCAGCTCCGCAACGCCCCGCCGCGAGGCAAGCCACCGCCGCCTGCATTGCAAAGCCGCAGCCCAGTGCAGCACCATTCCCCTATTGACAGCTCCTGGGAACCGGGAGGGGCAGGCAGCGCGCAAGGCGGGGACGCTGGGAGCCACCGGCCAACCAAGCCTGGAAGAGTCCTGCGGCTACGCCCTCCTTTCGCTCGCCAGATCAGGCCTGAGCTCTGATTGGCTCTATCTGGCTGTCCGTCAGACTATCAAGCCGGCTAGGTAGGTGGGTGTGTTAGGCTGAGAGATTTGCTCTTGAGCCTCGGTAGGAGCGGTGGAAGGTGGGCTCTTTGCAGGGGCAGACAAATAGCCGCTTTACGAAACATTTTCTTTTTTTTAAAATGAGCCCGTTGGAAGGGAATGTGCAGCTGTGCGCGACAGCTGGATCACTGCTTGGCTTGCTTCAACAGTGAGTAGCGGTACTGGGAGGGGAAAGGGCATTATCAAATGCATGACATTTGTGCCGGCGCCCCAATAAAATTCCCGTCATTGCCTTTGGCTGTTGTGATTGCAACTCGTATGCCAAAGTTTGGGCGCTGGTGCTGATGGTTGCAGCCCTGCCGCTGCCCAATGCGGTGAGTTGGATGGAGGTTTCTTCTCTCCAGCTCCTCCCTATGGCCTGTCTGCCTGCATCTCACAGGTGAAATGAACTTCTGCCTTCTGAGGTGATCACGCTGCTCTGGTCCTCTCCCGTCTCTCCTTCCCCCTTCCCCTTTTCTTCTCTCCCGGTTTTCATCTGCAATTCCTTCAAGGAGCAAGAGTCCAAGCTCACCCTCTCACCCAGTATGAAGAGGTGCAAATCGGATGAGCTGCAGCAGCCAGAGGAAGACTCCACTGGGGCTGAAGATGTTCCCATTCTGGCTACCATGGATGCTAAGCCTGGGGATTCAGCTACTGCCCTGTCGGATTCAGGTGCATCTAATCCAAACCCTGCCCTGCATCCTATTACTCGGAGCAAGCCTCCTGATTTAAAGGTAAATGACTAAGCTGTGGCTTCATGTAATCCAAAAGGCTTTGGGGCTGTTGTTGTCGCTTCCCAGTGTCACACCAGAAGGGCCAACCAATAAATGCTTCAATTATTCACAATGGCAAGGATTTTATAGGTTTTGCAGACTGCTGTTCTTCCAAACACAAAAGCAGGCAACCAGATATTTCCTATTTCTAACTTGCCAGATGAGTTCTTGATGTTAAGTTTTGTGTGTCACGCATTTTCACATTGAATAATGTTGCTCCATCTTAGTCTTACTGCTTCATATAATACAGTGTCTCCCAGGGCTGCTGTGGAAGGAACCTGATTTGATCAGATTCACTGATTTTTTAAAATAATGTGACATAATGGTATAGACTATGAATACACTGAGCAAAGAGCTGGCAATCTCAGCAGAGCCCATGTTCTGTCTTGTGGTCCCTCCTTGAAGAACTGTGACTGACACTTGTTCTGTGTGGAAACTTATACCTTACTACATGTCATGACTGGGTTTAGTGAAGAATTGGGCATATCTCACAACACCTTCGTGGGTCTCAGTGAGAAAAATGGGCTATAAATAAAGTAAATAAATATTATCCAAGACAATCCAGACATGCAGCTTCATCCCCTGTGTTAGGAACTGGAGGCGAAAGCCAAGAGATGGCTCATTCTTTTGCAGTTTCTGTGTGTCTTAGCTTCTCATAATGGACATTGTCACAGCTAGGATTCTGAATCAAAATGAGCTGTTGGAGTGATCTTTCCCCATTGCTTGATCTGAAGCTTCCTTTACTTTGCACCCCATGCGATTTCTTATGTGATTACATGTTTTACCCAAAGAAGTTTAAATCAAATAGAACTGTATTCTTAAGTATAAACGGCACGACTAATTTATGGTGAAATGCCTGTAATGGTTTTGAATAATAAGCTGTGTTTGAAGAATACACTTTTGGGGGGGATGATGGTTCTCATTAACCTCTTAATCTGTAGGGAGTCACTTTACATCTGTAAAAAAATTAGGTGAATTGTCTTAATTTCCTTGGTAAAGTGGTTTGAAGTATATAGAAAGAGAATGCTAGTTGTTAATCAGGACTGCAGTGTTATTGTAGACTTGCGAATAAATCATTAATCAAGTCACCTATGGCAACTGCAGGCTCACCATGAGGCAGAAAACCTGTATTTATTTAGAAAAGGTATGCATCACTTCTCCAGAGACATGCTCAAAGTAAAAACAATGCAGTACAACTTTTGTAAATGGAAAGAGAGTGGTTTCTTTTTGTATACTTGGTTATTTCTCATTCAGGCGATTGGTGTGCCGCAGATAGCTGTCACAGGTATGTGTGGGCCTTAGGGTTAGTACAGTTTATTATGGGCTAAGTAATTTCTGTGGACTTATTTGTAAACCATGGATGCAAGTAGTCTCTTACTTGGTGTTCATAGTTGTCAGTGATCAGAGTTGGAGACTCTTGGTGCTGTTCTGATAGAAACAATTATGCAGAAATAGCATGGAGAATAAACAGGTATTGTTTGCCATTCTTCACATCCTCTTTTAAAATCACTTAGGGACTCTGCAGGTTCTCTGGATCTGTACACTGAATACTGGAAATGCCTGGAAACCTCTTTGGATATGCCCCTTTGGTTTCTATATCCCCTATATTTCTTCCTTCTGTTCTCAGCTCCAACCCCACATCCCATCTTTTCTGCCCAACATCCTCTCCCTGTGCCACATGTACTCTCTCTTAGGTAAGAGGGATTCGTGACTCTACTTCTTCCTTTTAACAGTTCTAGTCATTTGAGCCCTTTCTCTTCCCATAGAATAATAGTAATATTTAGTACTTCTATAGTGCTTTCAGTGTTCCTTCATATATATTATCTTGCAATTTTTGAAATAGCCCTGTAAGGTAGGCAAGTATTGTTATCCTGATGTAAAAGGTGAAGAACAGAGGATGAAAGAGAGAGGCTTGTCTAATCCCATCTAGCAAGTTTAAGTGGTTTAAGTTGGAGACTTCCTGGACCACAGACCATTTTCTTAGCCGCTATTGAACTTGCTTTTTCTTTAAGACCTGCTCCTAAAGCCCTATTTTGGTGCCTCTGCCTTCAGAGCCCGGATTGGTGGTAGCCAGGGACAGGGTGATGGCAGTGTTCTTTCAGAAACATTCATGTGGCACTGTATTATCCTCTTGGTGCCAAACTAAATGCAAGTTCTCTTCTCCTGAGCTTTTGGAGGATGCTTTGTTTTGTTGCTGCTTTCTATTCTTCCCATTTTAAATTAATTCTGTGATTCTTATTTATGTAGTTGTGCTCCAGTTTCTTGGATAATTTAGGTTATCATAAGCCACCTCTGAGGCTTATTCAGTGGAAAAGAAAGGTATATAACAGAGACATGTGAAATGACTTGTTGCTATTGGTGTCCAAACTCTGCATTAACTTTATTTTGGTATCTTCTAAAAAGAACCATTTAAACCCAATATTTTGATTTCTCTCATACTTCATAGGAAACTACAGTTCCTGTCAGTGTAATTCTGCTCATAGGGTTGGATCCAGTGGTAATTTGCTGGTAGTGGAAGAGGGGGATTTTTGCGAATTATTCCCATCTAGCTCCTTATGATGGTCCTCCTGAGGGCCTCCTGTCCCCCAAGAACAGCATTTAAGGGAATTCAGTGGACTGCTGCAGGAAGGGAAGGAAGGAAAGTCCCATTCTGTTGATGCAGGTGCCGTTTGTTAGAGGAAAATTATCTCAGATCACAGAGGCCCCTTGCATTGTTAAAAGTGCAGCTACTGAAGCAATTGCATTAAGTTTGTCGCAGAGGAGTAGGCTCTATGCCCTGTGCATAACCTGTTTAATATATTATTATAACTTATTTCCACGACCACTAAGGAGATCAGCAAGGAATGTTCATCTCCTCTGATAGGATTAAGCACATAGTCAGAAATGTTACTGTGTAAAATGGCCCCTTCTCACTCTCCCGGCACAGTTTTTATGTGTGGCTTTGCTAGAGCCATTGAACAAGTACACCCACAGGTGCTAGAATATATATATAAAAGGGAGGGAGAGAATGTGCTGGTGTAGAACAGGCTGCTTAATAAGTTCTACTGCAGAATCTTTGGTGCTGCTTAGGAACACGAGAGGTATGAATGGTACTAATAACATTTGGGGAGCCAAATTAAATTTATAATGGGATGCTGGAAAAATCAACTTTCTAACTAGGACACTGACAAAATTGTAATTGGAAGGAAGACTGAACACCAATGTTGTAGTGTTACAGTTTTCCTAAAAAGAATAGCATCCAGGTTAGATGTGGGATTCCCCTCGCCCCTGGAATGCATGTAAAAATGTTCTTGTCTACTTGTGACAGGACACTGGTAAGTAATAACAATGAGTACTTTGCAGTTGTTTGTAATAACAAGTAGCAATAATGATGCTTAGAATGTGGGTTTTTTAATCTTGCTTTGCAAAAATGAATGAGCATCTGTGATCTCCATTTTATAGCTGTAAACACGAATGGAGAGAAGCAAGAAACACAGATGGCTGTAACTCATTGTCTTCAAAAGTACTGCATTAGTTTACACTAGCCAGAGAGCCAGCTTGAAATTGTAATGCTTCAGCAGAGCTCTTTTCTCTTGTTACAATTTTGATGTGCAAAGATTATGTTACCTGCAATCCTCTCAATGTGTGTAATCACCATTTTGTGTGAATAGAGTAACACACATATTTTATAGAAAATACACGTGTCGCCGTATTTATACAAAATGAGGACTGTACATATTGAGTAGAAAGTCCCCTCACTGTAAAATCAACGCCCAGGTCAAACTACTGGATCTAGAGACACCAAATTCGGGTAGAGCACTCCGATCATGGCATAGGTGCTCGTTAAGAAGGGATTTTTAGAAATTTGACCCTTAAGGGGGTTAAAAGGGGTAAAATGTGCTCCCCCCATTGATTCCTATGTGGCTCCGAGGCGGCTGCCTCCTTGCACCCCCCATTCTCTGATTGGTCAGCTGCAGAGCTCAGTGTTCTGAGGTAAAAAAAGCCAACAGTTACAGGAGTCTGCAGACAGCTAATGACAGTTGAGGAAATTAGGAATGGCCAACAACCACCTGTGAGGTGCAATAATGCTGCTGGCCCAGCCTCTCAGATGGCTTCCAACACACTCCCCCCACCTCCTACACCTAACAGGCAGTTGTCTGTCAGGTGCAGCAACGGTTGCAGGGTGCTTAAAGCCATGAGGGAGTCTGCCCCAGCAGTAACGCCTTAGTGATCCTGCTCGCCCCGCCTCCACAGTGGTTTCTAATACTCATCCTGCCCCCCCCTTACAGGCAGCTGCTATTCAGGTGTAGGAGAGGAGGTGGGATGCTTACAGCCGCCGGGGAGGTTTGCTCAGCAGGATTGCCTTAGCTCTGCTGCTGGCCCAGCCTTTTCGATACCTTTAAATACAATCCTCCCCAACACCAGACAGGCGGGTGTCTGTCAGGTGTAGGAGCAGGGCCAGGGTACTTTAATCCATCAGGGACACCGCCCCAGCAGAATCACCATCACGATGCGGCGGGCCCAGCCTCTCTGATGGCTTCCAACACACTCCCCCCACCTCCTACACCTAACAGGCAGTTGTCTGTCAGGTGCAGCAGTGAGTGCAGGGTGTTTAAAGCCACGAGGGAGCCCGCCTTAGTGATCCTGCCGGCCCAGCCTCCACAGTGGCTTCTAATACTCCTCCTCCTCCTACACTGGACAGGCAGCTGCCTGTCAGGTGTAGGAGAGGAGGTGGGATGCTTACAGCTGCCGGGGAGGTTTGCTCAGCAGGATTGCCTTAGCCCTGCTGCTGGCCCAGGCTCCCTGATGCCTTTAAATACAATCCCCCCAACACCAGACAGGCTGGTGTCTGTTAGGTGTAGGAGCAGGGCCAGGGTACTTTAATCCATCAGGGACATCGCCCCAACAGGATCACCTTAGCGATGCTACTGGACCAGCCTCTCTGATGGCTTCCAACACACTCCCCCCACCTCCTACACCTAACAGGTGGTTGTCTGTCAGGTGCGGCAGTGGTTGCAGGGTGCTTAAAGCCACGAGAGAGCCCGCCCCAGCAGTAACGCCTTAGTGATCCTGCCAGTCCCTCCTCCACAGTGGTTTCTAATACTTCTCCCTCCTCCTCCTCCTACACTGGACAGGCAGCTGCCAGGAGGAGGCAACTTAGGAATGCGGCAAAGACGTTTGCACATAGTACTCCTGCAATGCACTGAGCTGTGCAGGCCAAGTGCCAGCAAGATCACCCTGAGGTGCTCAGAACAACACAGTCTCCATATGAGCAAAACAATCTAGGAACACAAGTATAGAAGCCATCACTTTCATGGAAGGTGGCAGGAATTGACTTAACAGACAACTGCTTCTTAAATGGACAGTTCTATGTTGCCTGCTCCAGAGTGAGCTCATCAAGCAGCCTGGTGATCCTAGCACCTGAGGGCAGAACCACCAATGTGGTCTACAGAGAGGTCCTTCGGTAGAGAAAAAAAAGTACGTATGTCTCACTTCATTTTTTACACTACAGTCTTCTCCAGTAGAATTCCTACAACAAATGTTACATTTCAAACTTCACATCATTGGAATTATAACTGGATTTACAGAACTTAAATACCATAGCTAAGAATGGGTATCAGGCTAGTAATATATGAAAGAATGCCTCTAAGCACGTGTAGGGTGACTTAAGTATCCACGCATCTGGAGTTAGGGCGCAGAACTTCCATACAGAAGTTCTAAGTTTGAGCGATGGTGGAACAAAGTATCGAATCAGTCATAGTGGGAGTACAGTCAACAATGATTTTAGGACTATTATCTTGGTCCCATGCTAAATTTCAATTTATGCCAGTGAGGCACAGGCTGCCACTGATGGTTCCAGGGCATAGGGTCTTAAGCCTATATTCAACAGTTAGGTGCGGCTCCTCAGTCAAACGCCTGGTGGAAGAGCTCCAACTTGCAGGCCCTGTGGAACTAAAAGGTCCTGCAGGGCCCAGTGCAGTGAGTTCCAGGAGCTCATTCCACCAGCGCGGAGCCATCACAGAAAAGGCCCTGACCCTGGTTGTAGCCAGCCTGGCATCTTTAGGACTGGGGAGAGCCAGATGATTTTGAGACACTGAATGCAGTGCTCTCTGGAGAACATGTGGGGAAGGGCGGTCCCTCAGATATGCAGGCCCCTGACCATAAAGGGCTTTATAGGTAAGACCAGCACCTTGATGCAAATTTGGTATGCTATAGGCAGCCAGTGCAGTGCTTTCAGCACAGGCTGAATGTGCTCCCACACAGGAAGACCCAACAAAAGCCTGGCCACTGCATTCTGCACTAGCTGTAGCTTCCAGATTTGGGACAAGGGCAGCCCCATGTAGAGAGTATTACAGTAGTCTAATCGCGAGGTGACCATCGCATTGATCACTGTTGCCAAGTCGCTACGTTCAAGGAAGGGAACCAGCTGCCTGAAGGGAACCAGCTACTTAAAAGTGGTAGAAGGTTGACTTAGCAGTGGCTGCTACCTGGGCCTCTATCACTGAGGCATCCAAGAGCACTCCTAAACTCCTAACCTCCAGCACTGGCACCAGTGTATAGAACAGCTGCTTGGAACAGGCTGAAAATAGTAGATTTGTAATTAAAGGATCCCAGTTGTAGGGATATGACCTCAGTTCAGAAGTTCAATGAAAGTGAAGTATTGTTTCTTAGACTTTACTTTTCTCAGTGTTTTGTCCTTATAAATAAAAGTTTCTTGTTTTGATTAACCCTGTGGGCTGCTTGTGTAAGGAAAAGAAGTGCACGTGCACACACCCAAAATCTAATATCTATATATGTCTATTAGAGCCTGCATTGTGGGGAAGGGGGGTATAAATTTGATAAATAAAATAGAGGATATGAATGAATGGTGGCAGTGAGTGATTGGAATAGTGTTTGAGCCCCAACCCCAATAGCTCTGTGTGATTATTAAATGGGGCTGGCCTACCCTGTCCAGGAGAACCATTGAATGTTAGAGTTGGAAGGGACCTTGCAGGTCATCTAGTCCAACCCCCTGCACTCTGCAGGAGCATAGCCGAAAGATAGCCCTACAACATACCCGAAAGATGGTCATCCAGCCTCCTCTTGAAAATGTCCAGTGAAGGAGCATCCACCACCTCCTGAGGCAGTCTGTTCCACTGCTCAGCAGTGAGAGAGAGGACCTGAGGTGTAAGATGGTTGTGACTCTGTAGATTTTAAACTCATGAAGGGTGGCACGTGTGATGTCCTGACCTATGTATAACCCATAACCTGAAGAAGAGAGGTTGTAGAGGGTGGCAGGCACTCTGTGTGAGTGGAAAAGGGGCATCATATCAACCCCTAGGAACAGCCCCCTATTAATTTCCTTATTTCTTTCACTGATAGATGACAATTTGCATAAAGCAAATGGCATGCAAAGAGGCAGTCCAAACGAGTCCTCCTGCAGCCGCATCCTTTAATTTTACCATCCTAAAAGGATGGATCTCTTTTTAGAGGGTTACGTTATATATGGTAGAATTATACAACCTATCACACATCTTGTTGTTGTTCAGTCGCACAGTCGAGTCCGACTCTTCGCGACCCCATGGATCATCTCCCGCCAGGCCCTCCTGTCTTCCGCCGTCCTCTGAAGTTGGCTCAATTTCATGTTCGTTGAATCAATGACACTGTCTAACCATCTCATCCTTTGCCGTCCCCATCTTCTTTGACCTTCAATCTTTCCCAGCATCAGGGTCTTCTCCAGTGAGTGCTCCCTTCTCATTTGGTGGCCAAAGTATTTGAGCTTCAGTTTCATTATCTGGCTTTCCAGGGAACAGTCAGGGTTGATTTCTTTTAGGATTGACTGATTTGATCTTTTTGCAGTCCAAGGGACTCTCAAGAGTCTTCTCCAATACCATAGTTCAAAAGAATCTATTCTTCGGCGCTCGGCCTTTCTTATAGTCCAACTCTCGCAGCCATACATGACTACTGGGAATACCATTGCTTTGACCATGCGGACTTTTGTTGGCAGGGTGATGTCTCTACTTTTTATCATGCTGTTTAGTTTCGCCATCACTTTCCTCCCAAGGAGCAGGCGTCTTTTAATTTCATGGCTGCAGTCACAGTCTGCGGTGATCTGGGATCCCAGGAACGTGAAGTCTGTCACTACTTCCACGACTTCCCACAGTTATTTCATCCTTGATGTGGGGCTTGCACCTCAAGGAGGTGTGCCATTTTAAGGTAGGTAGGAACCAGCTGCCAACCAGAAACCTCATGAGGCAAAGGCTTTGCCCACTTTCCTGAAAATGGGGTAGGTGTCACACTGGGGAACAGTGCTCAAAAGAGCCACAGGTGGCATGTCAAAGAGCTACGTAAGGCTCCCAGGCCGTTGAGTCAGTATCACTAGTTTGCTGACGTTCACTTCATATGTTACAGCCCTTCATACGTTACATGTTTTTGCTTTCCAGGGCATATTGTAATTTGCTGAAAGGGAACCTGTGAGAAAATGGCGCACAAACTGAAATTCTCTCCTGCTGCCTCCAGCCTTTTGGGATGATCCCTTATGCAAAGGGATTTAAGTCCCTAGCAAATGGGTGGCTATCCAGCCACTGAAGCTAGCTTTGTGTCTCCCCGGAGGGGAAATGTTGGACTTCTTTCTCAAGGTGTATGTTCTTTTTCACATGTTACAACTTGCGGTAGAAAGTGCAAACCCACTCGCTCACCTTTTGCACTGTTAATCTATAAGTGTTGAGCTTCCTTGGTTCAGCCTGTTTTCAGTGACGCCAAGCCAGTCCTCTTTTGTTATTAGGTAGATTATCAAACCAGTTTTCATCAGTGGTGATGGGCAGATGTGCCGATATGATGCTGAAACAAACACCCACATGCCCATGAGGACCCAGAACTGATCCCCAGAGATGTCATTTAATGAACAGCCCAGCATGCTGGGTCCTCATGGGCATGTGGGTGTTTGTTTCAGCATCATATCGGCACATCTGCCCATCACCACTGATGAAAACTGGTTTGATAATCTACCTAATAACAAAAGGTATTACTGTAAAGATTCACAGGTTGGAGTGCAGTCTCCCTTGCTGCAGAATATCCAGCATTTTGTGTCCTACTGGAGCCTTAGCTGGAGAGAAGAAAGCTGTTCAATATAATTTCAACAAGTGGGGCAGCAGGGATGCATTGCAGCTTATACTCTGTCTATGTTCAGGTCATCTGCTTATGAGTAAGCTGCACAGAGAAGGTGGGGGAAGTCCTGGCAAGAAGCGACCACAGAAGGATGACCTAATTCTGCTTAAGATGTGTTGGATGGAGCATAGTTATGAGCTCAGCAACAGGCTGGCTTTGTTCATAATAAATTCAATGAGGAGAATACACATCTAGTTGGTTTAATGTGAGAAAAAAGAAAAGACGAATGTCCTGTGGGTAATTGGTTTTTGACTGCTGGACATTAGCCAAGTTTTTAGCTGGTCTGCAATCAATATGAGTTTGGCTGTCTTCCCCAAAACGTAGCTACATATCATTTTTCCAGGGATCATTTCATTTTCTGGGTATCATAAAAGCACATTGCTAGTAGCAGACAGAAAGGCCAGATGGGATTTCTGAAACCAAAAAATGCACCATTCTGCATCATTAGAGAGGAGAGCATTTTCTTAGTGGAGACAGGACATGTACCCTGTGCTTCTACAAAGTAAGCAGCTGTTTCTGGCTTGAGGCAAGCTGATTCTACAAAGCAAGCAGCCATTCTCAAATGCCTCTGAAAACTTATTTGAGGATTGAGATGCACTCTGTTTCTAGAAAGCAAACAAACATTCTCAGTTTCAGTTCTGCTAATTCCATTTAGGATGAAGATGGCATCTTGATACTTGGCTGCAGGCAAAGCTTCATCCCTTTGTCCTCGAAGAAAATTCTCCAGTCCTCTGAGGAAAGAAGAAGCAGAGCAATCCAGTTTCCCCAGCTGAGTGCTTAGGAAAGGAATAGGGTATATTAGAGGCTCGGACATCCCTTTCAGCTTTGCCTTTCCCTAACCAATCAGGTATGGGGCTGGCTATCAATGTTGTCAAAGGCAACAATTTTAATTACTACTCTGGCAGTAGTGATTCACTGGGAAGTAAAAGACCACTACCATTGAGTGGCAACCGAAGTCAGATGTCATGAGACATTGACAGAAGCATGGGAACTAATAGGTTAACGCTGTGAAGGCATCTGTCTGCTGATGACGAAGAAGAGAAGAGATTGGATTTGTATCCCACCCTTCCCTACCCAAAGGTGTCTCAGAGCGGCTTACAAACTCTTTTCCCTTCCCCTCCCCACAACAGACACCCTGTGAGGTAGGTGGGGCTGAGAGAGCTCTGACAGAAACTGCTCTTTTTCAAGAACAGCTCTTATCAGAACTACGGCTTGCCCAAGGTCATCCAGGCAGGTGCAAGTGGAGAAGTGGGGAATCATACCCGATTCTCCCAGATTAGAATCCACGCACTTAACCACTACACCAAACTGACACCAAACTAATGGGCCAGCAGCATCTAGTATAGCTATAGACTATGAGAACTGCAGCTTGTGCTGGGTATTGCTAGCCAAGTAGGAGTCATTCATGCCCCTGCACAAATATAACAGCCCCATGCCTCCGTCAGCTTGTGATACATACCAGTATGGGTGTGCACATATGTTTTCATGAAATTTAGTGCATTTCTACATTATGTTCCATTTTACTTTTGCCTGTGCATATTTGCATCTGTCTTAATAATGCATGAATTCCTGAATATTTAAGATAGCAAAGTGTTATGGTATGGGTGTATCCTACTGAAACATAATTTGAGTCCTGAGTTAAGTCAAGATTGGATCTCATACAAATTCAGTGTGAACAGCTTTACTATGCTTTCCTCAGCTCAGTAGTGCAAAGAATGTTCTTTTATGTAATCTTTGAACAATGTATGACTGTTATGTGTTATAATGTGCTGGCATAATTCTTTGCAAGCTGAGCCTTTTGTGCTAGGAAAATCTCTCCTAGAGTTAAAACATGGGCTGGGCTGTTTGTCCTTTTTGTATGTGTTGTCATTAATCCTATTTCCTGATACTGCTGAGATGGGAACCGAGAAAGCAAATCTCCTGAAAAGTCCCTTTCTTCCCTTTTTCTTCCATTTACCTCCCAATTAGCTGCAGAACCTAAAGTTCTGATGCTATTTTAGAACTATAGATATGATGAGTGTCTCATGGTTGTCTAGTAAGGCAGTATCATTCCTTGTATGGCACCCATAATAATTT
>NW_015171510.1:916004-938938 GCF_001447785.1 Gekko japonicus | reverse complement strand
CAGACTTGGATTAATAGTGTGGCCTTGGGCAAGTCACACTCAGGCCAAGTTTCCTCGCTGTATAGTCAGAATAGTTGGTTAACTTTGCATACCTGTTAGCAGGTAAACCCTTAACATTAGTAGAACAAATTTTGAGTCCAGTGAAACCTTTTAAGACTAACAAAGGTTTATTCAAGGTATGAGCTTGTTAAAACATGTTTTAAAATACATTTGTTAGTTTTAAAAGTGCCACTGGACTCAAAATTTGTTCTACTGCTTCAGACCAACACAACTGCCTGCCTGGATCTACCTTATTAGTGATGGTGGCAAAACAGGTCTTGAGGGTGGTTCAGATAATAAATTTACTGAGTTCAGTCCTCCTTCACCTCCCCAGAGAATTCAAAATCCATGCTGGTCAGGCTTAGGCTTCAAAGGAAAGAAAAGGAATGTTCCTCCATGTGAGCCTTCCACTCCATCACCACATCTTCTTTCCCTGTAATCAAATTTGCTTTGTGGGGAGGACTTGCAGTAAAATCTCTGATCCTAGATGCTGCTGTGAGCTTGTCAACAGTGGGAGGGCTTCTAATGTCCTGGCCCCACTGGTGGACCTCCTGATGGCACTGGTATTTCTGGCCACTGTGTGATACAGAGTGTTGGACTCGATGGGCCTTTGGCCTGATCCAATATTGGCATCTGTTATGTTCTTATGTCAGAGTATGTTGCCAGAGTTGCCAGACAACACAGGAAGTGCAGTACCTGTGGTTTTTGATCATCCTACTAGGGTTGCCAAGAAATGTGTGAAGTATGTTTCCCATGGCTTCTGGTAGTTCTGTACTGCCATGCATGTGCAACGTATAAGTCCTTGTGGAAGACTGCCACAAGCCTGCTTTACCACCACAAAGGTAAGTTTGCAAAGGCAAACCAAGAACTCATCAGAGGGATGCTTATTTGCAGTGGTTGGGGACAAAGCCTCTAGCCTTCGATATTCCTGATCATAGTTTTGGGAATGTGGCAAGTTCTAGGCTTGGAATAGGAGTTAATTAAAACAATTTAATTCCAGCTTTAATATTTAGCAAATCAGATCAGTACCTGAGCCCATTTAAATTGGGTCAGTTTCTCAGATATGTTTCTAGATAAGGTTCATGGCATATTTCAGAAAAAGTGGACAAACTACACCAGCTTGGTGTAGTGGTTAGAAGCACGGACTCTAATGTGGGAGAACCGGGTTTGAGTCCCCACTCCTCCACATGCAGCTGCTGGTGTGACCTCGGGTCAGTCACAAGTTCTCTCAGAGCTGTTCTCTCAGGAGCAGTTCTTGAAAGAGCTCTCTCAGCCCCACCTACCTCACAGGGTGTCTGTTGTGGGGAAGGAGATTGTAAGCCACTGAGGCTCCTTTGGGTAGTGAAGGGCGGGGTATAAATGCAATCTCTTCCTCTTCCTCTCTCTTTTTCAAAGATTTTAGGTATGCTGAAACTGACTCTCTTATTTGTCAAGTGGTATTTCTAAGTTCAGAACAATATATTTAAATAATTTCTATGCTGCCTTTCCACCCAAATAGAGTTTTGAAGGCAGCAAACATGAAAACATTTCAACATTAAAACAGCATTTAAAATAATATATACCTCAAATAAACAATTTAATTAAAAACATATAAACAGACTGTAATGATTCCTTGTTTTAAGAGTGTGTGTCTCTCTTTAAATGTTTGGTTGGAGTGCAGTGTTAGCAGAGTAGAGATTGAGGGAAACAAGTGTGGTGTGATTGGAGGATGAGAGTGTGTGTGAGGAGTTTTTGAAGTGAATCTGTGTGGGTGTGTTAGAGAAATCAGTTGGAGTTTTGAGTTGGAGTCAGAGTCATTGGGTGCGTTCAGACGGGGGCTTTACATCGGTTAGGGTTCCGGTTGCAACCAGTGTACTCACCGGCGTTCACACGACGAACATCTGCCTCCTGTCCCTAACCGGTGTAAGGCCCTTTAAACGGTTGTACTCTGCCACTAGGTCCCCAAGTGGTGGTATCCAGAGTACAACGGTTGTAAACGGTGCACCCCGGCGTCTGATTGCTCTCCAACGTTGCAGAGACACTTCCGTCGGAAGCCTGAGGCTTCCGGCTTTCCCCCGCCATTTTTTTAAAAAAAGTAAGCAATATGCGTTTGTTAAGGGGGAAAAAAAGCCCTTAGTTTAACTTCCTGGAGGAGTCCGGGACTACAGGGAGGCCAGGTTGGGCTTTAAACTTTAAAGATAAGTCATTACCTTTAAAGTTTAAATGTAATGGGGGGGGTTTGAGCATGCGCAAAAATCGCCACTCTGTGAATGGCTGCCTATGTGCATGCTCAAACTGTGCTTTAAAAAAAAAAAAAACGCTGACGCCCGCAGCGTGTGAGCGGGCGTCCACCGGAGGGATCTTGGAAGATGGAGGTAAGTGTGATCGCGTTTATGCCGGCAGAAACGCCCCGTCTGAACGCACCCATTGAGTGAGCTGATAGAGTCTGTGTGGAAAATTAAAGAGTTTAGAGTGCAGTATATATGTCTTCAAAAGTGAAACTCTAAAGATCTGAAAGAAAGTAAAAAATACAAAGAACGTTGCCAGTGTGGCTATTCAGTGAAAGAGTGATTCCTGTCAGAGAGGGATCTTATGATCAAAAGGCTGTGTGTGATACCTTGCCAGTTTCTTTTACCAGTTTCTCTTCCCCATAATAGTTACAATTAACCAGCAACTCGTTTTTGTTCCAAAATTCAATAAATCATATTTTGTTTGAGTTTAACACAGAATTCAGTTCAAACCTTCCTCAGGGCCACATAGACCTTTGAAAGCCCAGACCCTCATTACCAACAATAGCTAATGAGAGAAGATTTGGAATTTGTTTAAATTCCTGGTGGCAGCAGAAACTACCCTGTTTGTGAACACCAAGTATAATTTAAAGTGAAAACCAGTCCTTCCCAAATAAGAGTGCATCACACAGGCTAACACACTTAAGACCACTAACACACTGTAAGAGAGGAGGGCCAAAGAAAACAAAAAAAATATTTGCCCACTGGTGGAAGGCAACAGTAGAGACAGACAGATGAATGTTCCTGGAGAGAGAATTCTTAATTTGGGTGCCACAGCTGGGAAGGCTCTTTCTCAGGTTGCTCCTAACCCTAACCCTGTCTAGCCTCAGATGGTAGGAGTACCCAAAGCAGGACATCCAAAGATTACCTAAGTGGATGGGCAAGTTCTTATGGGAAAAAGTAGTCTCTGACCCCAGCTCCTGCCAACCAGTTCGCCCGACAAGGCAGGATACAAATTGAAATTAATATATAAATAAACATAGCAATTCGAAAGCAATAGGTACCGCTTCGGTGGGAAGGTGACAGCGTTCCATGCACTTTGGCATTTAGTCATGTCGGCCACATGACCATGGGAATGTCTTTGGACAGTGCTGGCTCTTTGGCTTGGAAACAGAGATGAGCATTGCCCCCCCAGAGTTAGATTCGACTAGCTTTTGAGCAAGGGAAACCTTTACCTTTAGTCCTTAAGGTATGCTGGCCCAAACCATATAGGGCTTTAAATGTCAATACCGCACATTGAATTGGACCTGGAAGCAAATCAGGAGCCAGTGTAGGTGGAAGAGGATTGGAGTGGTATGGTCCCTATGACCCACTCCAGCCAACATTCTGTACCAACTATAACTTCTGGACAGTCTTCAGTGTCAGCCCCACATAGAACACATTGTAGCAATCTAATCTAGAAGTTACTAGTGCATACACCACACAGTGGTAAGATATTTCCTTCCCAAGGAGGGCTGCAGCTGTCTCACCATCTGAAGCTGGTAAAGGCACTGCTGCCACCTGTTTATCCAGCAGGAGGCCTGGGTCCAGGAGCACCCCCAAGCTGCAAACCTGCTCTTTGAGCGGGAATGCAACCCCATCCAGAACAGAAGATATCCTTCCCCCCACCAGTAGCACTTCTGTTTTGTTGAAATTAAGTTTCAGTTTGTTAGCCCTCATCCAGTGCCCCAGCACTACACTATGAAATGTACCTTTGAAGTAGAACTGAAACCAGCACAGAACAGTGCCTCCCAATCCCAGCCCTGAAAGGCAGTCCAGAACAGTATCATGACAGATGGTACTGAAAGCTGCTGAGAGGCACAGGAGAATTAACAGGCTTGCACTCTCCCTGTCCATCACCCAGTGCAGGTCATTCACCAGGGTGACCAAAGTGGTTTGGTTCCCATAACCAGGCCTGAAAACAGATTGGAACATATCTAAACAATCTGCTCCACTCAGGGACCCCTGAAGTTGGCAGCCACCACTCATTCTGCAGTTTCTGTCAGAGTTCTCTCAGCCCCACCTACCTCACAGGTAGTGTCTGTTGTGGGGAGGGGAGGGGAAGGGAAAGGAGGTTTTAAACCGCTCTGAGACACCTTTGGGTAGTGAAGGGCAGGGTATAAATCAATCTCTTCTCTTCTTCATTCTGTCACCTTGCTCAAGAAGGATACATTTATTTGAGACTGGATGGCAGTTATTCAACTCTCCTGGATCCAAAGTAGATTTCTTTAGGAGTGGACACACCACTGCCTGCTTCAGGGCAGGGGAGACCAACCCATCTCTCAGAGAGGCAGGCATTTATTGTCTCCCAGGCCCATTCCACCAGACCCCCCAAAAAAACAGGTTTAAGGAGGCAGGAGGGGCAAGGGTAGTACAAGCGTGTGGTAGGTCTTCAACTTCCCAGAATCCTGTCCACATCCTCAGACTGGACAAGCTAGAATGTATCATACACAACTGGACAAATTGGCACTCTGGAACCATCCAATCCAGTTGCTGCTAATGTAGGGTCCAGGTCAGAATGGATGCAAGAGATTTTATTTGCAAAGTGCTTAGCAAAATGATTGCTGTGGGCTGCAGAGTAGTCTACCTCCTTTAGACCAGAACCCTGACCACAGTTCCACAGGTCAACACTGTGGGAGTTCAGTGGTGATGGAGAAATATTGTTTCTTTGCCACAATCACTGCCACATATTTATTTAATTCATTTATACCCCACCTTTCTCCTCAGTGGGGACCCAAAGCATCCCCCTCTCCTCCATTTTGTCCTCACAACAACCCTATGAGGGAGGTTAGTCTGAGAGAGTGGGACTGGCCCATGGTCAGCCAGCAAGTTCCTATGGCGCAGGGGGGGATTTGAACCTAGGCCCGTGTACTAGTCTAGCACTCTTAACCACTACCCCACATTGGCTCTCAAAGTAGGCTGTAAAATGAGCTCTAGCCTGTGCCTTGTCAGATTCATCCCAAGTCTTTCTCCACTATTGTTCTCACTATCTCCCTTGTCTTCTCATCACCCACACCCCTTCCCCAGTAAACCAAGGGGCTGCCTCGGCTGTTAGGCCTGAGAGAGGGCACCTAGGAGCAATCATGTCAATTGTGAACAAGCAAACCCAAATAAAGCAAAAAAATGCTGATGGTCATAATTTCAAAATGGAGGATAGCAACAGTTTTCTGCCCTGTTGCTGTTTTCTTTTAACACAGACATGGCTGTAGTAGGCATGGTCCAGTTCTGGAGAAAAAATTAGCTGGAAATACATTTTGAAAAACTATCAGAAGCTATTTTTATGTGATTTTTCTTAAAATGTGGAAACAGGTAATACGAATCATTGTGTTTCAGGATACATTTGATTCATGAATACACTGTTGAGCTTTCTGAAGACTTTGGGACTGCAAAGAAATGTTATGGGTTGGGTGATATTTTGATAGAAAGTGGCATTTTGGAGTATGGCTTTCTTTCTGCTGCAGCCCCGAATGCCCCCTGAAATGCAGTTCCCCTTGTGGGAGTCCTTGTGCCCACAGATCCATGACTCTATATCCAAGCCCATGTCTGGTATATCATTTGCAAAAGGAAACATTTACATAAAGTAACTCTGCAAGCTATGTGGCAACTACTGCTTCCTTAGCTGCTGTCATATCTGCAAGAGGAGGATTCAGGTTTCAGGGCAGAATTAGTGAATGCATTGAAATTAGCCCACAAGATTATAATGCCCTAGTAAAAATCCTGTCATCCACCTGACTTTGCAATTTATATTACAAAATTAAAGTCATTTATATGCAACAAAAATTAAAATGTCATTGTTCAGTACTGGTGGCTGTACATGAATGTGGTATGCTTATTGATCCTGTTCCCAACCCAGTACAGTGGTGTTTGAGAGCTATACTTATTCACTTTACAGGAAATGCATCTGTATTTCCACCATTACAATCATGCTAATCATGCCAGATGGGGTTATGCAAACCTGGCTGACATGAACCAGCAACTTTAACTCAAAGATGAGTTGATATAAGGGAACTTCATTGTGAAAGGAGCAGAAGAGAAATTCACCCAAATGGCTCCTGATCAAACTTACAAAAAGCAACTGGCGGAAGAGGAGCTAGTATTACAGGAAGCACAAAAACCGCACAAAATCTCAGGACCTGCATTGCAACCAAAACACAGGAAGTTTTTGTGATTGAGAATGATTGCAGAATGATTAACCATGAACCCATTCTATCATGGCTGGAACGAGATAATGATGAAAACAATATTGTACCAGAGTACAGTACCACAATATTGTTCTGCAGAGATTTAACATACCTGCACTACAGCTCCATGTTTTGGTCATCAGAAAATTGATACTAGGATTTCATGACAAATGATATTTTAAAAAATCTCTCTTGAATGCTGGGGGGATGGGCCAAACATGAGTAAACAGTCTTGTGAAGGTTGTCTTGGATGATGGTTGTGTGAAAGTTTTGCTGCACGAGTCAACCTTCTCATTGTTCTTTGAGGTAAGGACAAGAAGGCATTACAGACACACGGAAATGTACTTTTAATTATTGTATGTCAGTAATTATGGCAAGGAGATGATTCTACACAAGATATTACAACATGAGCACTGTTCCCTCTAAACTGAGTTAGTGTGAGCTACAAGACTCCACAGCTTAGAGGGAGCATTGAACATGAGTTCATAATTGTGTACACTAATGACAATCTAAAGATAGCAATCAAAATGAATCTGGCAGATGCGTTGATAGCAGATGGGTCCTATCCGCCAAAGATAACTTTTAATGGAACATCTGACCTGATGATAGTTGCTCTAGTTTTGGTGCTTGGAAAGTGAGAGGCAGTCAGAAATCTTGGTGAGTGCAGATTCATTTCTGGAACTTGCTATGAATATGAGAAGGCCATTTGACAGAATAGATATTTTTGATCTGTTTAGAAAAATATGAATTAAGCTGGTATGGAGACTTTTGAAACATTCTTGTCCAGTCGGAAGAGTAGTGGAAGATAGGTCTGTACCAGTTCCCAGCAAATGGACTGACTTACTTTCTGCTCCTGTGAACAAGGCAGACCTAGCCTGTTTCCCCTCAAACTATCTCCTGCAGGCAAAGTAATCATAGATGCTGATGAATTCCAAGAAGAGAAAGTACAAACATCAAGCCCTGTTATAGACATTCAGGGGGTATAAGCAAGACATGAGGAAACTGATACCAGGCTTGTGCTGTTCTGTGTAAACATCAGTGCAGAGAATGGTGCAGTCTTAGCATGTGATAAAGGTTTTGGTGGTGGTGGTGTATTTTAACAAAATCAAAAATACAAGATTGGATGAAGGCAGGTACAACCAACCTTCTCAAGTATATTCATGTGCATGATATCAAGAAGAAAAAAATATACCAACCTCTTTTCCATGCGACCACAGGATTTGATACAGTATCTAACAACATAGCCTGAAGACCCTGTGAAAAGTGTTCAGCACAGATGCTGTTCCTAAAATTCAGGAGTGGAGAACTAATACATGAAATATTGAGGGATGCAGAAGGGTTTTTTGTTTTGCAGTTTGCACTCTACTGAAAGCAAGCAACTGTGATCCGGCTTGAGTTTAAACTGTTTTAGAAAATTCAGATTACCAGAAATATCACTACTTCTGCTGTCTGATGCACTGAAGTTTAATTTTCAGTTAGCACATTGGCAAACCATGACATGGAAGCAAGCGACCAATCCAAAACCTGTCCTGTCTCTTAAAACAATGAGCTGGAAAATATAAGGTTCTCCAAAAGCTTGAAACACTTGCTCCAGTTCCAGCTTCATGCAAAGAGGGCGCATCAGGGTGAGTCCTGCCAGCAGCCACGGGGCAATTTGCTAGTATGTGACTTAGAATCATAGAGTTGGAAGGGATCTCCAGAGTCATCTAGTCCAACCCTTTGCACAATGCCGGAAATTCACGAATACCTCCTCCTCCACACCCGCAGTGACTGCTGTTCCAAGCTCAGAAGATGACAAAAACCCTCCAGGATCCTTGGCCAGACAGGAGCGCCCACCACCTCCTGAGGAAGCCTGTTCCACTGAGGAAAAGAGGAAATAGTGGGGGAGGGGAAAATAAGATACCCCCTGCAGGTCTTTGCCAGTCCCTGGCTTGTTTCATAACATTTGTTCCTGCAGAAAGAGGAAATTGACATCCAGTGAAACATGAACCAATGAGCATGAACAAATGTAACAGAAAAAAATGCTATAACTGAACAAAGTTTCATGTGCAGAAAATGTTTCATTCTTATGACACTGTGTGTGTGTGTGTGTGTGTGTTCACATTTCTCCATTTAGTAATAATTATTAATTGTGTACTCTACCTTTTCTGCTCAATTTAAACTAATATATAAATAATATGTTCATATGTAATATTTATAAATATTTATTTTCATGAGAAGAATCTATTAAATAGTTTTCACAGATACATTGAACATTCTCTGCTGTTTGTCCATTCTCTGCTGTTTGTTAATCATGTTAGCAGATATTGAGAATGTAGTAACTGTCATCATCAGCCTCTTTATTGTCATCCACATTTTTGGAAAGTGGCGATTTTGCACAATCCTATGCAGAGTTATCTAGTCTAAGCCCACTGAACTCAATGAGCTTAGACTGGAGCAACTTTCAGGACATCTCAAACAGAGTTACATGATTCTGTGGCCATTGACTTCAATAGACTTAGAAGAGTGTAACTCTACTTAGGGTGGCACTGTATGCATAGGATTGCATCGTTGGCTTTAGTTTACCAGCTGGTTTACCCCCCCCCCAATGCCTTTACATTCCCATTTCCTAGTCTATAGCAGTTCAGTGGTTCATGTGAGAAATAAATACCATGTTGCGTACTATAGGGGAAAGAAAAAACACTTCTCAGTCATTATATACATTGATCAGGTGGAAAAACAAAATGGGAGTATTGCAGTACTTTAAAGGCTAACCAAACTTTATTCTAGCATAGGTTGTGGAATACAGCTCTCTTCTTCAGACACTATATAACACATGAAGACGTGGACTCTGTTCCATAAATAGCTATGATGGAATGAAATGTTAGTTTTTAAGGTGCTGCCAGACAAATGTTTAAAACAGACTAACATGGCTATCCCTCTGCAATTATTACTATGATCAGGAAGAAACAAACGTTAATCTACATAAGGTTTTAAGAGAAGGTTCCAATTGACTGTAGGATTTTCTCTCTCTCTCAAAATTCTACATTGTTACACAAGCATATGCACTTTGTTTTGTACGCTGCATCCTAGTGCTGGAATCCTGAGAATCCTAGCTTTCATCTGGAAGACTGGAAGCAACTTTCTAGTCCTCGTGTTGCAGCAATCAGTACTGAAAATCTGATAGTGAAAATTCTGAGACAGGTATTGATAAAGAGGAACCTACAATCATTCTATATTTTAGCTTCCACTTTTTCGAAGTCCATGTATCAAGACTTCCCTGAGACTGACTCACAATTTTCACATTTGAGTGGTAAGATTTCAAAAATAGAAGACTGTAGAAGTGCAGTGTGTTCACCATCTGCAATCCAGCATCTGCCATGTGCATTAAAATACCGTGCAAATTATGTTAATTAGCTGCAGTACTCCAACTCATGATATATTTTGAATGTGGTGCAAATCTGTGAACAAATTGCTCAAACTTGTCTGATGAGGTGGGGAGCACCCCTACTTCAAAACCTGGATGGTAAAGGAAAGCCCTTCCCAAGAGACCATGGATAGAATTAGAAAATTCGTTTTGTAACTGTTTTAAAACCACTGAATGTCTTTACCTCTGTGACCATTTCAGAGAGGTTGTTTCAGAGTTTTACTTCTGTAGAGGTTATAAACCTACTTCTGTCAGGAGTCATTAACATCTAGTCTTCTAGGATAGCAGGAGTGGGTGGATGTGACATTTTGCCCTTTACCCATAGAGATTAGAATGTCCAGTGTCAGAGCTCTTGCATAGTCTGCTTAAAATGTACGCCCAGGGCGAAAGTAATGTATTGCTTTTCAGGCTAGGAAGGTTATTGCCAAGGTGAGCTAAGTCCCCCATGGTTACCTGACTATATTTGCTGTTAAGCAGCATAAAAGGTACCAGCTTGGTCTCTGGAAGGGCATGATTAGTGACCACCCTGTAAAATTATCAGCCACTGTCTAGCTTGTCCCTTCTCTTGCATGCACAGTTACAGATGGGTGCATTTGAGTTTGTGCTTCATAACTTCCACTAAATGTCAATCTAATCCGCCAGTCATCATGACGATGGTACAGTGTTTGGGAGTGTGCCCTTTGCCACAATTCACACTGGCTAAATGTTAGAACCAGGCTGCCCAATCTTACTGCCTTTTGTAGTTGTTGGGGTGTGTGTTGCAGCTGCTACCAGGGCCTGTGGTTGTGGATTCAATAAAATATGCCAGATATAAATATTTTATAGTAATCAGTGATTGCTGTTCTGGTCAGCACTACCCACTTGCCCCTAAAAATTAAGGGGATCTCCCTTGGTTTACAACTCCTACCTGGCAAAAAAACACATTTAAGTTTGTGTTGTATGTGCTGGTGTTAAGGAGTGCTGGGCAGCCATAATTTATGCCCAGTACCCTTTTGCAGAGATTCGCCATGCCAACATTTTCTTACAGTTGGTAGCGGCATAAGCATCCTTTGCAAATAGTATGGCTATTTATGTTAGTTATTTTTGCCCTGTGTTTTCTGCCAGTGGCTGTTGAGGCAACGATAAAAACAATTTAAAGCAAGATCAAAACAGTAACATTGCCAGCATTTGTCAAAAATAACCATTTATTGAAATAGCATTAATAATAACAAAAATCCTATTTCAAAATAGAAACAGAACTAGTACCACAATAGCAATATGAAAACAGAAAAGTGACAGCAGCAGCTAAATAAATTGGGAGTGCTAAATATACTATAAGCAGCAGTAGAATAAATACTTGCAGGTTGAGGTCATTATAAGCATTAAAAACAACCACAGTCCAAACTTAACAAAATGAAGAAAAAGCCTTGATCAACAAAAAGGTCTCAAAGGTCAATCCCTGGTATCACCAGTTAAAAGGAATAAGTAGTAGGTGATGGGAAGATCTCCACCAGAGGCCTTGGAGAGCTACTGCCAGTTTACAATGTGGACCTTTGTAGTGATAATCCAGTGGTCTGACTCATATAAGGCAGCTATGTGGGCACCCAGGACCTTGGCAAACGATCTTAGTCAGATTGTCCCTCTGCAATTCATATGGAATCCAAAATTATCAGGCTGGCTGCTGGCCGTGAATTCTTTGAGACAGAGGGACAACTATCTGGCTCATGCAGATGCCTCCACTGTATGTAGAGTGCCATGTGTGAATCAGTTGTGATGCTGGGCCACTGGCAGCCTAGAAAGCCAGCCGGATGGGGAGCAGGAGGCTTGTGTCACCAGGTCTGGAGCCTGAAGAATACAGTAAAGGTAGGGAAACAAGAGCTAGTAGCGGTGGCCAAGCTGACAGCTGCCCGTGCAAAACCTAAGTATATTCCAGACGCTTTTATAGCCTTGCCAGGTCAGGGAAGACCAGTGATTTGCCATGGTGGATATATTCACCCCATAGCCCATAGTTTTCAATCCCAAGTGGCTCACTGAAAAGGCTATAAGAACATAAAAAGAGCCCTGCTGTTCCATCCAGTCCAGCATCTCGTCCCACATTATGGCCAAGGAGCTCCTCTGGAGGTCCCACAACAAGGCATAGAAAACAAGGCCTTCCCTTGATGTTGCCTCCTGGCTTTGGGATTCAGAGGCTGACTGCCTCTGAACATAGAGATTCACTTTAGTCAACATGGCTGGTAGCCACTGATAGATGATATGCCATGAATCTGTCAGACTCTTGGACAAAGTTACTCTCAACAACACTCACTGAAGGTGATTTGTTTATTGAAGAGTAAAGATGTTCCAAGCTAAGAACATTGTTGAGTCAGAACTGAGGTTCTGGCACTAAACCCCCCAATTATACCTGGTTCAAATGTAGACCCCTCCAATCACACTGCCCATTCATTCCCGCCTAACCAGCGTGCTTCCAACCCCCCCCCCCCCGTAAATTATCTGTTTGTTATCTCAGCTAAGTAAGCACAGAGACAGACCAAGGCCATCTGGGTGACATCCTCGGGGAAAGGGAGGTATCTTCAGAAAGTTACATGAGATGCATTGCCCTACAATAAAGCCATTCTCACTCTCACCCAGTGCATACTCCCCCCTCCTCTGGAATTTCTCCAAATAACATGGCAAAGGAGACAGCGAGTTTGACAGAATCTGTCTAATCTTCTTTTAAAGCTGTTTATGGCTGTGGCCATCACTACATCCTCTGGCAGTGAATTAATCACTTATTGCATAAAGAAGTTTTTCCTTTTGTCTGTCCTGATTCTGAACCTACTGTCTGTCAGCTTCATTGGATTCCCTCAAGTTCTAGTATTTTAGGAGAAAGAGAAAAAGTTCTCTTTGTCAACTCTCTGCACGCTGTTTATAGTATTATAAACCTCTATCATGTCCACCTTGGTCGTCTCTTTTCTAAACTGAAAAATCCCAGACACTTCAGCCTTTCCTCATAGGAAAGGTGTTCCAACCCCCAATCATGTTGGTTGCCCTCCTCTGTACTTTTTCCAGCTCTGTGATGCCCTTTTTGAGATATGGTGACCAGAACTGCACACAGCATTCCAAATGAGGCCACACCATAGATCTCTACAGGGGCATTATTTTATTGGTCGTTTTATCTTCAATCCCTGACATGGAGTTTGCATTTTTCACCATTGCAGCACACTGGGTTGACACTTTCACTGTGACCCCAAGATCTATTTCTCTCTGAGTCAGCAAGTTCAGACCCCATTAGCCTATACTTGGCAGTTGGGATTTTTTTGTCCCGTTGTGCATCACCTTCATTTGCCACATTGTGCATCAACTTCATGTGCCACATGTGCATCATTGTGCACCAACTTCAGTTGCCAATATGCCACATTGCCACATTGTCGCCCATTCAGTTTATGGAGATCCTCTTGGAGCTCTTCACAGTCAGCCTTGGTTTTCACCATCCTGAATAATTCTGTGTCATCTGCAAATTTGGCCACTACACTACTCACCCCTTGTTCCAGATCACTGATGAATAAGTTAAATAGTATCAGCCCCAATACCGTTCTTTGAGGGACTCCACTGCTTACTTCCCTTCATTTATTCCTACTCTTTGCTTCCAGTAACTTAACCAATTTTTAATCCATTAGAAAACCTGTCCTCTTATCCCATGCCTGCTAATTTTACTCAGGAATCTTTGGTAAGGTACCTTCTCAAAAGCCTTTTGAAAGTCCAAGTATATAATACCTACTGGGTCACTGTTATCTACATGCTTATTCACTCTGTCAAAGAACTTCTAAAGGTTGGTGAGGGAGGACATCCCTTTGCAGAAGCGATGCTGATTTTCCCTCAGCAGGCTTGGTTCCTTTATGTGCCTAATAATTCTGTCTTTGATTACAGTTTCTACTAATTTGCCTGGAATATCCATTAGGCTAAGTGGCCTGTAATTTCCTAGTTCCCCTCAGTGTAACATTTGCTACTTTCCAGTCTCTTGGTACAGTGGCCAAATTTAATGATAAGTTACATATACAGTTTAAAGTCTCTTGATCAGAGGGTCCTGACAAAGCTGAAATATACCATGTATGCATCTGTACTTGCACATGTTCAGTAGCACTATCCAACATGCGGTGACAGAGTACACAGTCTCCCATATCCTGCTGCTTGTACAGCTTACGTTGTGAGGCCGGAATGAACCAGATCTCAGAGAGCTCCTATAAAGTGGTGTTCCTATGACTGGTCATATAATTTCGTTCTCTTCCAGTTCTCTAATTTTGGTGAGCCTGGATTCCACTCTGCATGGAAATTATTCTCAATGAAACAAGCAAGATTTTTTTTGATACCAGTGTCATTGTGGCCAACAGAACAATGGCCTTTCATACTACTTTCATAAATACTACTACTACTACTTTCAGAAATATACATTGATGGGGTCCAAACTGGTGGTAACTGACCAGGAAAGAGATCTTGGAGTCCTGGTAGATAAGTCACTGAAGATATCAACTCAGTGTGCGACTGCAATAGAAAAGGCAAATGTCATACTGGGGATTATTAGGAGGGGAATTGAAAACAAATCAGTCCTTGTATAATGCCCTTATATAAATCTATGCTGCAGCCTCATTTGGAATAGTTCTGGTCACTGCAGCACAAAAACAGGTATTATAGCATTGGAAAAGGTGCAGGAAAGGACAGCTAAAATAATTAAGAGGATGGAACACCTTCCCTATAAAGAAAGGTTAAAGAGGTTAGGGCTCTTAAGCCTGGAGAAACAATGTCTGAGGGGTGACATGATAGAGATTTACAAAATTATGCTTTGGACAGAGAAGGTAGAGAAAGAAGTATTTTTCTCCCTTTCTCACAATACAAGAACTCATGGGCACTCAATGAAATTGCTGAGGAGTCGAGTTAGAACAGATTAAAGGAAGTACTTCTTCACCCAAAGAGTGATTAACACATGGAATTCACTGCCATAGGAGATGGTGGCAGCTACAAGCATAAACAGCTTCAAGACGGGACTGGGTAAACACATGGAGCAGGGGTTTATCAGTGGCTATTAGCCACAAGGTATAGATGGAACACAAGGTATAGATGGAACACTATGTCTGGGGCAGTGATGCTTGGGGGGGCAACTTCTGGAGTTCTGGCCCTTCTAGTAGACCTGATGGCACCTGGTTTTTGACCACTGTGTGACACAGAGTGTTGGTCTATATGGGCCATTGGCCTGATACAACATGGCTTCTCTTATGTTCTTATGTACTTCTAGTTATCATAGGGATTGTAGCTTGTGGGGAAATGATGTGATCTACATCCCAGTACCACTAGTTTTCGTATCAAAAACTGTCAAGGCTGACTATTCAAACTATTTCGCAGATAAAGTCTTGTTGCTCTGCCGTGACCTCCCCAGCACAGTTGAGACAGTGAGTGAACTCGAGGCTCCATGCACATCTTCTAGTCAGATTATGGATTATTTCAGTCTGCTCAGCCTAGAGGAAGTTGACAAACTGCTCATAGCAGTATGCCCCACCATGTGTTGCCTTGACCTGTGCCCATCATAGCTAATCAAAGGGTTTCAAGGTGCCCTAAGGGAGATCATCAACAAGTCCCTCTCGGAGGGACTGTTCACTAGGGCATTCAAGGAAGTGGTGGTCTGTCCTCTCCTGAAAAAGCCATACCTTGATCTGGCTGAATTGGCAAATTACCGGCCGGTTTCCAATTTGCCCTATTTGGGCAAAATAATTGAGAGGGCCATGGCAACCCAGTTACAGAGCTTTTTGGATGACACTTCCATTCTAGATCCCTTCCAGTCTGGATTTTGCCCAGGCCACGGGATGGAGATGGCACTGGTTGCCCTCATGGATGACCTCCGGAGGCATCTGGATTGGGATAGATCGGCAGTACTGTTGTTGTTGGTTCTTACCTATAAAGCCCTTTATGATCAGGGGCCTGCATACCTGAGGGACCACCTTTCCCCACATGTTCCCCAGAGAGCACTGTCCCTGATGCTATTTAACATCTACATGCAACCCTTGCCCAGATTGCCCAGAGACACGGGCTGGGATGTCACCAGTATGCAGATGTCACCCAGCTCTATCTGCTGTTGGGCAGCCAGTCTGACTTTAAAATGGAAGATCTGGACTGGGCTTTACAAGCCATGGCTGGATGGCTTAGACTGAGCTGATTGAAATTGAATCAGACAGACAGAGGTCCTGTGCCTGAGTCGAGGCGGCCTGAGGGTGGGAATCCCACTCCTGACCTTCGATGGGGCTCTGTTGGTACCAGCGCCAGAGGTTAGGAGTTCAGGAGTGCTCTTGGATGCCTTCTTAACAATAGAAGCCCAGGTAGCAGCCACTGCCAAGTCAGCCTTTTATCATCTGATTAGGCAGTTGGTTCCCTTCCTCAAACACAATGACTTGGTAACAGTGATCTGTGTGATGTTCACCTCGAGATTGGACTATTGTAATGCTCTCTACATAGGGCTGCCCTTGTCCCAAACCTGGAAGCTACAGCTAGTGCAAAATTGTGCAGCCAGGCGTCTGATGGGCCTCCCTGTGCGGGAGCACATGCAGCCTGTGCTGAAAGCACTGCACTGGCTGCTGATAGCATATCAAATTTGCTTCAAGGTGCTGGTTCTTACCTATAAAGCTCTTTATGGTCAGGGGCCTGCATACCTGAGGAACCACCTTTCCCCACATGTTCCCCAGAGAGCACTGTGCTCAGGGTCCCAAAACTGACTGGCCCCCCTAGGCCCCTAAGACACCAGATTGGCTATAACCAGGGCCAGGGCCTTTTTGGTGGTGGCTCTGTACTGGTGGAACAAGCTCCCAGAAGACATCAGGGCCCTGCGGGACCTTCTGCTGTTCCACTGGACCTGCAAGATGGAGCTCTTTCACCAGGCCTTCAATTAAGGAGCCACATCAAACAACTGAAAAGCGACAGAGCCCTGTGCCTTGGTTTTAACATCAACAGCCTGTGCCGGCCGCACAAATAAATACACCAAGATGAGTTGAGTATCAGGTTAGATCACCTGAACATACCATTAGGATTGTTACCGCCATCTTTAAGCATTATTATTAGTATTACACTTACTTTTACTAGCACTTTATGATAGCTTTATTGTTTTATGATTGGTTTATGACTGTTTTACAATTGTTATTTATGTGTTTTAATCTTCTATGTAAGCCACCCTGAGTCAGCTTCGGTGGGGTGGACGGGGTATAAATTGAATAAACAAACAAATAAATTCACCCACAAAGAAACTGCTAGATGAGCATACTGTAGGCTAAGCAAGATGGGGGAAAATTAATAGCATTTCTGAAAAATCATCTGGCTTTGCTGATGGGCTTTTTAGCAGTACAGAGAATCTTAACTTAGATGTTGCATGCTGTCTCTTTCCGTTTTTAACCAACTTGATGTGCCAGCTGTCTAGAAAACGTAATTCTCAAACAGCAAGCCTGTTTCCCCTGATATTTGTGCCACCCTTTTCTCCATCTGCTGCTAAGCAAGAAACGTCCGCCTTATTATTTTTCTACTATTTTTCTACCTCAGAATAAGCAACATGTTAGAGCAATTTACCCATTCCAGAGGAGCAGCTATGGGTCAGTTGCCGTAAAAAAATGGCAAATTAAAGACTTAACAGATTGATTGTGGAATGTGTGTTCATGGATCTGCTGTGGATTGGACAGGTGTTAGGGTGTGCAGCTTTGCTCCTATGATGCTGAAGAGTCTCGCCACATGCTACAGTGCTCTGGCTGATGCCTACTGCTTGCCCTGCAGCACAATGGGGAGGTACATACTTTGACCAGATACTGAAAATGAAAATGACAAGGGTGAGGGGAGAAGAGGGGGATGGAAGGAGGAAAGGGGAACGAGGAGGAGGACCTCATGACACCTCACATGTAACTCCACTTGTATTAAATATGTTCTGGAGTGGGCATTTGATCTTTGCTATGACGGACACATTTCCCTACCAGCATCTGGAATGATGCCTCTGATTATTGCTTCAGACAGATACCCCACAGGGCATCACTTCCCAACTGAAAAGTGTGTGTGATAGAGCTGCTTACGTGAGAACTAAAGAAAAACCTATGTATATACATATTATCCTTCAAAAGTGTATAAATGATATCTTAGGTTTTGGCAGAGAGCTTAACTCTGTTATGAAAAGCATTTGGCTTAATCCAGTATGTCAGTTTTACTTATAGAACATGGAAGGGGGAGTAGATGTGCAGAACATAAATACATTGCACCCAGGGACAAGTTTCAATGTGTGCAAAATCTGCAGAGGATGTGGCCTTCCTAACTCACCCTCTCCATATTTCCTAGGCAATGTTTCCTACCCTTTCCACTCTCCATTTATCTTTCTGAGTCCATCAGCTCCACTTTACTACATCCCTCTCAATATACAGTGGGTTTTTAAAAATCACATCTTCATTGAACTTTCTCAACAAAGAACTCAGAGTGGTATATGTGTTCTCATTTTCTCCTTATATGACCTTGTGAGGTAGATTAGGCTGAGAGAGAATGACTTGCCCAGAGAGCCTCATGACTGTGAATTTAAACAGGCTTTGCCACATTCAAACTCAAGGCTGGGCTGAATTGGGAATGACAGCAAACTGAGCTCCCTGTGTATTTGTTCGTGTGTCTGCTTAGTCTCATGTAAAGTGAAAGATGGCAAAGTCTGTTTTTCACATAATGTTAAGAACATGGGTGAAAGGAGCTCATCTCAGCTCCTCCCTTTTCTTACTTTGCTACTGTCTATTGGTATCAGAGCCAAACTAGGAGAAAAAAATTAACAGAACGTAGTGAGATAAGAAGGGGCAGGGGTTAACTGCTCTCACCTGTGCACTCCCTTTTCTGGTAAAATTGACTCTGATTTTTACAGATGAATTTGCAGACACATTATTTATTTATTTTTTTCATTATATTTATACCCCGCCCTCCCCGCGAGCAGGCTCAGGGCGGCTTACAACAAGGCACAAAGTGCATACAGTATAAAAAGATAAAATAGTTAAAATTCAGTACAATCAGGATGCAAGAATAGAAAGATCCAAAACATCTTGCATATCAGAAGGGGGAGGGCCAGGGCTGTAGATAGAAGTTACTCGGCCCTCCGGCGGTGTCGCTCTATAGTTGAGCGGTGGTGGTAGTGGCAGTGGCGGCTCCTACTCGAAAGCCTGGTGGAAGAGCTCCGTCTTACAGGCCCTGCGGAACTGCAAAAGGTCTAGCAGGGCCCTGATCTCCTCCGGGAGCTCATTCCACCAGATAGGAGCCACCACTGAAAAGGACCTGACCCTCGTTGCCACAAAGCCTGGCCTCCTTAGGGCCCGGGGTCACCAGCCGAAGTGCTCTTTGGGGCATATGTGGGGAAATGCAGTCCCTCAGGTATGTCGGACCCTGGCCATGTAGGGCTTTAAAGGTAAGTACCAGTACTTTGAAGCAAATCTGGTATGCTATAGGCAGCCAGTGCAGTGCTTTCAGTACAGGTCAGGTGTGCTCCCACCTAGGGGCGCCCACCAACAGCCTGGCCGCAGCATTCTGCACCAGCTGCAGCTTCCGGATTTGTGACAAAGGCCGCCCCATGTAGAGAGCGTTACAGTAGTCGAGCCTCAGAGTGACCTGATCACGGTAGCTAGTTCATTGCAGTCGAGGAAAGGAACCAACTGCCGTGTAGGCCGAAAATAATAAAAGGCCAATCTATGCAGTCAGGGCCACCGCCGCCCCCCCTGTTATATTACCATCGCTCGGGGGGGGGGGTAGGGCCCTAGGAGGGCAGGAAGAAACATCTTTAAAAATATAACATCTATCATGGAATGCCTACCGGGGGATGTTTGGTTTGTGGATGTGGTTGTCCTCTCTGAGATTCCGGAATGGATGATGTAGTTTGAGCACCTTAATGTTTGAATGGTTTTACATTGTATATTATGTTTTAAATGTACTAAATTATTTGATGTTTTTATCAGCAAGTTCTCTTGCCATGTAAGCCGCCCTGAGCCCTACGGGGGAGGGCGGGGTATAAATTTAATAATAAATAAAAATAAAATAAATAAATCTGGCAGTGGCTGCCACCTGGGCCTCCATCGTTAAGGTGGGGTCCAGGAGCACTCCCAGACTCCTAACCTCTGAAGCTGGCACCAAAGGTGCCCCGTCGAAGGTCGGAAGCGGTAGCCCTAACCCCGATCCGGTCCGACTCAAGCACAGGACCTCCGTCTTCGCCGGGTTTAATTTCAGCCTGCTCAGTCTGAGACGCCCAGCCACAGCTTGTAAAGCCCGGTGCAGATCTTCTGGGTTGGAGTCCGACTGGCCGCCTAACATCAAATAGAGCTGTGTGTCATCTGCATATTGATGACACCCCAGCCCAAACCTCCGGGAAATCTGGGCAAGGGGCGCATATATATGTTAAATAGCATCGGGAAAGCACCGCCCCCCGAGGTACCCCACATTCAAGTGGGTGCCTCTGGGACTGCTGTTCCCCTAGCACTACCCTCTGTCCCCGACCTCGGAGGAACGAGGCAAGCCATTGAAGGGCGAGCCCCTGGATCCCCACATTGGCAAGGTGGTGGGTCAGCAGCTGATGGTCGACCGTACCAAATGCAGCCGACAGGTCTAACAACAACAGCGCCGCCTCACCACCTCGATCCAGATGCCTATGGAGGTCATCAGTAAGGGCAACCAGCACTGTCTCCGTCCCATGTCCCGAACTAAAACCGAACTGGAATGAGTCAAGAACAGAAGTGTCATCCAGAAAGTTCTGTAACTGAGTCGCCACCGCCCTCTCAATCAATTTGCCCAAATAGGGCAAATTGGACACCAGCCAATAGTTAGCCAATTCAGCCGGGTCCAGAGTTGGTTTTTTCAGGAGAGGGCGTACCATCGCTTCCTTGAGTGCCTCGGAAACCGCCCCTCCATGAGGGACTTGTTAACAATCTCCCTCAAGGCACCTCGAAACCCCTCGTGGCCCACTTTAATGAGCCGGGGTACGGATCAAGGCCGCACGTGGTTGGACGCACAGATACGAGCAATCTGTTGACTTCCTCCAGGCTGAGCTGGTTGAAACACTCTAAACCCGGACTCGAAGACGCGCAAGGGGCCTCGAGTTCGCTAACTGTTTCAACTGTGGCGGGGAGGTTGCAGCGGAGTGTCAAGACTTTATCCGCAAAATAGCTCATGAAAGCCTCACAGCCAATGTCCAGTTCCCTACTGTTTTGTCTTGCCTGTGGCAGAGCCGTCAAAGACCGAATTGTTCTAAATAATTGGGCTGGGCGTGAGCTTGTGGACGCAACCCTGGCTGCATAGAAATCTCTCTTTGCAGCCTTGACTGCCGTCTCATAGGATCTCATAAATGTCCTATAGGATGCTCTTGTAGCCTCGTCGTGGGCTCGATGCCACCGTCTCTCTAATCATCTTAGCTCTTGCTTCATCAGCCGCAACTCCTGGGTATACCGGGGGCCAGCCTAGAGCAAGGCCGCAGAGGGCGCCGGGGAGCGATCATGTCAATGGCCGGGGAAAGTCGACTATGCCAGTCATCCACGAGCTCATCCAATGAAGCGCCAGGGGGCATCAGATCCCGCAGAGCCAGTTGACACTGCACTGGGTCCATTTGGCTCCACGAGCGAGCTAAAATCCGCTCGCTGCCTATACGGGGTCAGGGCAGGATATTCACATGGGCCTTTAGGGCATAGTGGTCTGACTATGGCACTGCTTTCTCAGTGATCCGGTCCACTGTAATCCCCATCATGAAGATTAAATCGAGCATGTGCCCAGCCTGATGCGTAGGGGCTGATACACATTGGGAGAGTCCCAGCGATGCCATGGACGTCACTAGGTCTGTAGCCCGGCTAGAGGTCGCGTCATCGCCATGGATGTTGAAACCCAAGACTAATAGTCTAGGGTGCTCCAACTCCCAGCCTGATACGGCCTCCAGCAGGGACAGCAGACTACTGGCCGGCGCGTTAGGCGGACGGTACACCAGCCAGAGTGCCAAACTCTCCTCGGCCTCCAGCACCAGACCAACACATTCTAGGCCCACAATCTCCAACGTGGGGAGCACCCTGAAGGAGTAAGCCTCTCGCATAAATATCGCCACTCCTTCCCCCCGCCCTCTAGTCTGTGATTGGTGTAGGACTGAAAACCCCGGTGGGGCGAGCTGGGTGAGAGCTACCGTCTCCCCTTCCCGCACCCAGGTCTTAGTCACGCATGCCAGGTCAGGCTGATGTTCTATGACAAAGTCCCGAAGGACTGTTGTCTTGTTGTTAATAGACCTGGCGTTGCACAACACCAATGACGGAGGGGGGTTACTAATCCTAGCCCCACTGCCGACATCCTTTGGGATGGGTCGCAGGCTAGAAAGACACCGAGCCCTTTTGTTTCTCAGCGCCCTTCCTTTGTCACTCCGCCTGGACCCACCGCTATTCTTTCCCCTCCCAAAGAGCACCGGGATCTGTTGTCCTGGCATTGCTGCATCAGCCAGTCCACACCGTAGCTCCAGATCGCTGTCAACAAACTATTAATAAATACACAAACATTTCCCCATCATGTTTAGTCTGTTCCTGAATCATACTGACCAGCACACAGACTTCAAATCAAATGGATTGGGGGAAGTAATAACAAACAGGAGAAAGTGAAGCACTGAAGTTCATTCAGTTCATTTATCATTGCTAGCAATGGCATGATACATCATGATTCTGCACATAGAATTGTTTTTCCCCACATGTGAGTTTCATATGATGAATATTTTGTTTGCATGCCCCAGTGATGAGATATAGTATTTATTATGCCTAGTTAGATAGGTTTCATGTTATTTTAGCATGATAAATATCTATATATCTAATAGCAAAGTTGCCCCCGGAGTGCGGATCGCTAAATCAGCGCTCCGGGGGCAGCTGGGGGGCCGGGGGAGGTTTGTGCACACGTGGACCAGTCCCCACGTGTGCACAAAAATCTGAAAGTGTGTAAAAATTATTCGGGGGGGCTTAATTTGACAAAAGTAAAAAAGAGCGTTCCCTGCACATGCGCAGGGAACGCTCTTGGAACGAGGGCTGGAGTTTGCCGCCGCCGCGAACCCAGCCAGCCCGGAGGAAGAGC
>NW_015171510.1:877472-915379 GCF_001447785.1 Gekko japonicus | reverse complement strand
CGAGTTTCGCGGGTCTTTTCTCTTGTCAGTAGATACCACACAAGAGCACATGCCAATAACTTCCACTTTGTATAATGTCACAAAGTATCATCATGAGTACTGGGACTCAATAAATGCTAAATGGAATAATCAAACTGACCCAGGTGGCCAGGTGGTTATCCAAACTGGTAGGTTAGATTATCCCAAGTGAGAAGAAAGTTTAGGAACCTGCCTGTGTACATTGCATGTGCTATTTGCCTAAAATGTTCATTTCACATATTATGGAAACTGAGTCAAGGTTAGTCATTTTTCTCTCTTCTAGTTTGAAGTCAGTTGTTGGGTTAATCATATCTAAGATTGGCAGGTTAATGCCAGTGCTCTTGAAAAACGTTTTTTCCATTTTGGGGGGGAGAAAAACATCTTGAAGATGCAATCATATCATAAATCAGAGTTTTAGAGTAATTGCAATGAATAATGGGCCCAATTCATTAAGACCTGGTGCTGCTAATCTTTCTTCTATCTCTGCAAGATATGTTGTAAGTGAGACACACCCTGCTTTGGGACTTGCACTGAGACCCTTTTGAGCAATCCATAGATCAAAGTTATTAATTAGGGCAAATTTGCATACTTTGATGAAATCACAAATCCTTGTTATGTCAGTGCTCGTGTATCCCATTTTTCAAATAGAAATTCTGAGATATACAGAGACATGATATGTTATAGTCAAAATAACCTATTCTTCCCTCCCTGTTCCCAGCCTCCTTTTTATGTCTTGGTTTAGTCTATTTTTAAAATATGGGAACCAGGCATTTCTGTCCCCAGTGTGTTTGTTTTATTTAAAGAGCAAATAAAGAATCTAAATCCACATTCTGCCATGATGGCAGAAATCTGTGGGGTTTGTAGTTGTTATCTACCTAACATACCCTCTGTTTCCATAGAGACTCTATAAATAGAATAAACTTTAAATCATGATTGTTCAAAGCAGTAATTCAATACAATCTTTTAAATAATATTTTTCCCAGGTAAGAATCCCTAGGCCACTTTAAATCTTAATTTTTGATTGACTACAAGGGAAAGCTGAACCTATTTGCCCTTTTGCAATGCAACTTGAGTGGCTGCTCTAGTGTATTCTTTCTAGCTTTTAATGAGAGGATGTGAATAATCATCATGAACTCTTGTTTTCTATTATGTCTGATGTGAGAGTCCAAAATCGTAGTGTAAAACTTCAAGACTTATTTGCTCTCAAAAGATGGCCCAGTTAAGGGTAAACTGCAGCACTCAGGGTATCCTGAGTCTTCTCATGGGGATAAATTCTTGTAGATCCCCTTAGGCCTATGTGGCAATACTAAAGTTGGATCATATACCTTGTAAGCAAACAGAACCAGCCTGCCCTAGCTTGTCTGTGAGCTCACTCCTTTGTTACTGTTACTCCAGGCTGCTGTAGTGGCCTTTGGATGCTATTGAGCAACAGTAGGGCCTGCCGATACCCATGCACAACATTTATGTACTTTGGTGGAGCCAGGTTGACCAATAGCTTCTGCTGCACTGAGTCTGTAGTGTTAAATTCTATGGCAACAGGGAACCTTAGAACTGGGGTCTTGCTAGAGATGGGGTTATTTCTATAGCTTTCTGCTCACACTTTTAAATATGTATGCCTCTTGGGTTAAAGTTGCTACAAAACCCCTTTACTTTGCATGATTTGTCCCACTTCACTTTTGCCCTTCCATAATGTTTTCTGTCTGAGCAACAGTACATGTCCTATACCTTTCTTCCTGACCCTCTGCTGTGTATGCCAGTCTCTGCCTGTTCCATCTCCTGCTTTCTGCCTTAGTTTTGGAACCTTTGGTACTTGCCCTCCTTTTCTGTCCCTGTGTTTGCTTTCACCCTGTTTGCTTGAATTCTTGGTTTGTTGGACTGTGTTTGCCTGTTTGACCTTGGTGTAGTTATGAAAAGATTCATGCCTTCATGGGGCATACCTGATACTTGATCCTGTATGGAAGCACTGGAAGTCCAGTCTGGAGGACTATTTTTGCACTAGTACTGGAACACTTAAGTTTGGTCCTTTAAACTTGTCTCCAGTGAAGATTCATTAAATTAATTGGAACTAATTGGAACTAATTAGAACAGAGGGCTAATGCAGAACTTGTCAATGGGCTGCTTAGGTCAGATTTTCCTAAATGCTCTGCAAACAATAGTTCCTGTTGTGTCACCAGTGGGCAGATTTTCAGAAAAGCTCAGCATTGCTTGGCATTAAGAACATCGTATAACCAGGCTTAATATGATTTGTCAATAATGAAACTGCTTTACAGTTCTAATCTTTCTACAGTAAAGAAACAAGACCTGAAGTAATGTATCTCCAAGAAACTTACCGACTTTGGAAAAACTGAATACGTAGAATTTCCTTGCAGTTTCTCAAATGATCTGATCATTTTATAAAATTAGCTAAACTTGTTCTTGTGCTTATTATTGTTTATTTAGTTGTGTTATTTATAGTCTGCCTTCCTCACGTGGTCTCAAGGTGGATCGCACATAGTGAGTGAGTCAGTTCAGTCAACAAAATGGGACATTTAGTAACTAAGAACATAAGAGACGCCAATGTTGGATCAGGCCAAAGGCCCATCCAGTCCAACACTCTGTCACACAGTGGTCAAAAATACCAGGTGCCATCAGGAGGTCCACCAGTGGGGCCAGGACATTAGAAGCCCTCCCACGTTTGACCCCCCAAGCACCCAATACCCACTGCATTAGGATATTGGAAGACTGGAACCACCAGAAGGAATAGGAGCATAGCATAAGCATGAATACGACACATTAAGTAGTACAGAAAGTACATAATAGGATCCTACTTATAATACATTATTATATACAGCAGTAAAGACCACAAGTCCCAATCATTTATCCAAGTAAGTCTGTGAAACCATTTTATATTGTGCAGCCTTATTACCTGCATGGAAAAGCCCTCTTGAATAGTTCAGTTTTGCATCATTTGTAGAAGGCCAGAAGAGTGGGAGCCTTCCTGACCTCTTTGGGTAGGCTGTTCCACAAGGTGGGAGCCACAATGGAGAAAGAATATGTACAGGCAATTGTGGATTTTGCCCATTTTCAGGTTAGCACCTGCGGGAGCCCCTGCTAACGTGAGTGGTTGTTGGGGAGAATAGAGACTGGTGGTCCCATAAATAAGAGTGGCCATGAAGGGCTTTATATGTGATAGCCAATACTTTAAACTGAGCTCAGTAACAAATGGGCAATCATTGGAGGATTTGCAGAATGAGAGTAATATGCATGTTCTGTCTAGCTCCCACAAATTGTCAAGCTGCAGTTGAAGTTTCCAAATCGATGTGTTCTGATGTTAATGTGTTCGATTGGAATGGTCTTTAATCTTACAGTATATGATTCTTGACTATGAACATTTACTTCTGACAGAGTTTTCCTGTTTAGTCAGACCATTTCCCATATTTACAACATACTGATGAGCAAGTGTAACCTGGGTGTATACAATATTGTAGAATGCAAACGGGATTCTTAGAATGAAGGGTCTGAAGGCTGAAATAACCTCTAACCCCAAGCTGGATCCTCAACACTCCTGTCTCCCAAAGCTCCATGTACATAATTTACAAATGTACCACAAACAAGTGAATCACACTGCTGTGCTTAGCTGGGAGATGGTTTGGAAGAACATTCATTCTTTGTTGGCAATCGTTCTGGGTACCTTAAGATGATAATTTGACATCGTAACTGATATGATACAGCTACTACAGAGTAAGTTTTCTGATGGATATGCCAAGATCAACTTTCTACCTCTGGCTTAATACTAAGAACATAAGAACATAAGAGACGCCAATGTTGGATCAGGCCAAAGGCCCATCCAGTCCAACACTCTGTGTCACACAGTGGCCAGAAATACCAGTGCCATCAGGAGGTCCAGCAGTGGGGCCAGGACATTAGAAGCCCTCCCACTGTTGACCCCCCCCCAAGCACCAAGAAGACAGAGCATCACTTGCCCCAGAGCCCCTAGCTATACCTTGTGGCTAATAGCCACTGATGGACCTCTGCTCCATATGCTTATCTAATTCCCTTTTGAAGCCGTCCATGCTTGTAGCACCCACCACTTCCTGTGGCAGTGAATTCCTCCTCTAATTTCTTAAAGGAGGAGATTGAGAGAGCTGATTTCACTTTGTCAGAACTTTCAAATTGTTACCTCTTCCCCTCCACGTCACCTCTAAATCACCCTGTGGTGATGTTACTTGGCCAGCCATCACCTTAAACTGGTCTTATGACTTTACCGTATGTTGAGAATGAAGCAAGAGCTACTTGGTGAATCTTCCCTGAAGGAAATTTGTTTAAGTTGTAAGCAGAGCTGGAAAACATTTCTCCTTCCTAGGGGACAGCATCAAATTCTAGGTGTTTGGGTGATGACCATTCCAACCAGCTAGCATCTGGGCTCTAGTTCTGGCAGTCTTTCATGTCCCCCAAAATTTGGAAGTTATGGCCTACCTATTAGGCTATAACTAAGGCTTTAAACCTCTAAAGCCCCTAAGGCTCTGAAGAAAGGGAAATCTCCTACTTTCCCACTAAACCATTTTTAACAATGTATTCTATGAATTAAGCCCTGGCCTGCTTATTTACTTATGCATGGGATTTGGTTACATTTCCCTTAGCTTGTATAAACTGCATCCTGGGTAGGCTTTCCTTCAATATTGGTAACCTTAGCTCGCATTGTGATTTGGCAGAAGCAACATAGCAGCACACTGCATTTCTCGGGACTTTCTTCACTGTCAGGCCAGTCAAGGTCTGCTTTTGGCAACAGACTCTGCTGCTTGTGCCTGCATGAAACTGGCTAAAAGGAGGGATTCAGGGTTCAAAGGGTGAAAGAGTCTGAATGGCAGGAGTGAATATTTGTGTGGATACTTATAGTTGCCAGGTTCAACTGAAAGAGAGTGTCTCCTTTTAAAGTATATTTACTTGCCTTGAGGAATGCTGTTGCAAATTGAGAGCCATTATTAGCAAAAACTGACTGGAAACTGACCATGGTATAGCTACCATATTAGTTACAATGAAGGACGCTGATCCTGTGAGTTGCAGCAATCTCCTTTGAGATGTCCAGCCATAGCATTTAAGTTACATGCAGAATGAATAATGCATAGGAAGAACAAACAACCCTTATACTTGAGCATCCTTGCTGCCCCACAGGAAATGTATCTCAATTGGTGACAGATTGCATTACTACAGTTGTTCCTGTGGTACTATATACTATAGATTTAGAGCCAGTGTGGTGCAGTGGTTAGAGTATCAGACTAGGATCTGGGACACCCAGCTGTGAATCCACGCTCTGAAATATGTTGGGTGACCTTGGGCCTGTCACACATTCTCAGCCTAAGCTACCTCACAGGTTGGTTGTGAGTATAAAACAGAGAAGGGGTTAATGATGTAAGCCATTTTGGGTCCCCAGTGTGGAGAAAGATGGGGTATAAAGGAGGTAAATAAATAATAGATTTAGTCTTGCGGACATAAAAATCTTTATCTTTATCTTAACTCTTTAATATCCTTCCATAGTAGTTCCAAGACCAGGGCTATTTGGGGGCAGGAAAGCACAGGAACAGAGTTCCTTCCCCGGCCTGTCCAAGGGCCAGCTTGCCCTGGCTCCCTGCAGCCACAGGGCACCCGGGCAAGCCAAGGGAAGGCAGTGTAAACTCCCTCCCCTCCCCTCCAAGGGCTGGGGGAGGGGAGGGGAGGGAGCTGCGGGGTGCCCGGGCAAACCAAGGGAAAGCAGTTTAAACATCCTTCCCTTCAAGGGGGGCTTGCCCGGGCTCCCCACAGCCGCGGGGCACCCGGGCAAGCCAAGGGAAGGCATGGGGTGTGGCCTAATATGCTAATGAGCTGCACTGTCAGGGGTGTGGCCTAATATACTAATGAGTTTCTGCTGTTGGGTGTAGGATATTATGCTAATAAGTTCCTGCTGGGCTTTTTCTACAAAAAAAAGCCCTGTCCAAGACTAATTCATAGCATTAGCAAGCAGGGATGTTCATTCATTCCCAAATAAATGAATGCCCTCATCCCACCCACAAAGGAAGCCAAACTAAATTGATTCATCAGGACAATGAAAAAGAAGGGGAAAGGCACCAAATAAAAATTTATTCCTCCCCCTGCTCTTTACCCCTTCTTGTACTCTCCTCGAAGGGAAACAAAGATGAATGTAATTAAAACAAACAAGTATAAAAACAAATATGAAAGATGCATAAAATGAAAATGAAATGAAATTTTTCAAAAAAGTGCACAAGCTAGGAGAAGCAGTACGTTATAGTAAATTAGCAGAGTGGTGCTGATGAATGGTAGGTAATTCTTCTGCAGAAAGGGCATCACTTTCAGTAAGAGCTGTCAGCTCCCTTTGGTTTGTGGTCTTTAAATGGAACATACTGTGCCCCAGATTGTAGTCTGTGAATAGGTCCATGATTCTAAGGAGCTACTACACCAGCTGGCAGCAACAAAATTTGGCAACAGTATTATGACATTATTATGAGCTACTTTCCCCATCTGTGTTATTTAAGATAAACCATATGCAGTCCAGGCTACAGCAGCTGTTTCCCATATTTTTGTCTGTTTCCTCCACACAGAAGATACAACAGATGTCTGAGGGATCTATGTTTGGCCATGGCCTCAAGCATCTTTTCCATAGCCGCAGACGGTCCCGAGAACGGGAGCACCAGAACTCCCAGGAGTCATCTCAACAGCAGCACCATGGCATGTCTGATCATGACTCCCCTGACGAAAAAGAACGCTCTCCTGAGATGCACCGAGTCTCCTATGCCATGTCTCTCCATGATCTCCCAGCCCGACCCACTGCCTTCAACAGGGTATTACAGCAGATCCGCTCCCGTCCTTCTATCAAGAGGGGGACCAGTTTGCACAGTGGCAGTCGCCGAGCCAAGAGTAGCTCCCTGGAACCCCAGAAAGGCAGCCCTCATCTTGTCCGCAAGGCTCCCCAGGACAGCAGCCTCACAGCAATACTTCATCAACACCAAGGGCGGCCAAGATCTTCATCTACCACAGACACTGCTCTCCTTATGGCTGAGGGAGGGACTGTTTACCTCCTCGCAGAAGAGTTAGAATGCCTCACTGATAAGGTAAGACTGAAGAGGGGCTCAGTCAAAGACTGGAAATATGAGGCTTCCTGCACCAGGGAAACCAATTTGCATTAGACAATTCTATATCATTATTATCCTTGTCTTTGATAAGGAGATCCAGCCCTGGAATCCAGAAGGTGCCATCATCAGTTTTTATGTAGAGATGCAAGGATAACTAGGACAGATTGCATGGCTGAATCTGTATTGATTGATTGATTTTATTATAATTAGTGTCTCTGAGAAGCACCTTCTTGCTGAAGACAGAAGCAGCTTCCTCTCAGGTGGATTTCCTATTAGGAGGTCATGTGGAGTTGCCAACCTACAGGTAGGGCTTGGAGATCTCCCAGAATTACAACTGATCTCCAGACTACAGAGATCATTTTCCTTGAGGAAATGGCTGCTTTGGAGGGTGGTCTCTATGGCATTATACCCTACTGAGGTCCAAACCCCACCCTCCAAATCTGCAGGAATTTTCCAACCTGGAGTTGGCAACCCTCATCATGCCTCAAACAGCCATCAAAAGTTCTGAAAAGTGATCTTCCTAAATAATGACTGAGAACTGTCTTCAAATGTCTGCATGAGACCCAGTTTGGTGTAGTGGTTAAGTGCGCGGACTCTTATCTGGGAGAACCAGGTTTGATTCCCCACTCCTCCACTTAACTGGGAAAGGCCTGATGGAAAAACTGCAGCTGCCAGGCTTCTGACTGGAAGATATTGGCCTTCACATATACAGGCTGTTTTGAAGTAGCTACATTGGCTGCCTATTGGTTTCCAGGTCAAATTCAAGGTGTTTTTGACCTTTAAAGCCTTAAATGGTCTGGGGCTGAGGGACTGCCTCTCTCTTTACAACCCCCCTTGGCAGCTGTGATCATCATCTCGTGGCATCCTGGTGGTGTCGGGCCTTTGGGTTGCACGTTTGGTGTCAACCAGGGTGAGGGCTTTTTCTCTCATAGCCCTGTCCTGGTGGAATGTCCTCTCAGATGAGACCTGGGCCCTGCAGGATCTCCCTAGGTTCCACAGGACCTGTAAGGCTGAGTTTTTCCGTCAGGCCTTTCCCAGTTAAGTATATCTAGGAGGATTACTACTACTACTACAATGACTACGACTACTATTATTATTAGAATTAGAATTAGAATTACAGAGTTGCAAGGGGCCATACAGGCCATCTAGTCCAACCCCCTTTCAATGCAGGATCAACCTAGAGCATCCCTGACAGGTGTTTGTCCAGCCGCTGCTTAAAGACTGCCAGGGAGGGGGAGCTCACCACCTCCCCAGGCACCTGATTCCACAGTTGAACAACTCTTATTGCAAAAAAGTTTTTCCTAAGATCCAGCAGGTACCTTCCTGCCCTTAATTTAAACCCATTATTGCGAGTCCTTATCCTCTGCTGCCAACAGGAACAGCTCCCTGCCCTCCTCAAAGTGACAGCCCTTCAGGTACTTAAAGAGAGCAATCATGTCCCCCCTCAGCCTCCTCTTCTTCAGACTAAACATTCCCAAGTCCCTCAGCCTTTCCTCACAGGGCTTGGTCTCCAGGCCACCGATCATCCTTGTCGCTGTTCTCTGCAGGTGATCCATTCTGTCCACATCTTTTTTGAAGTGAGGCCTCCAGAACTGCACACTCCAGGTGCAGCATGACCAGTGCAGTGTACAGCAGGACTATGACATCTTGTGAATTGGATGTTATGCTTCTGTTGATACACCTCAAGATCACATTAGCTTTTTTTGTCACTGCATCACACTGGCTGCTCATATTTCACTTAAATTATTGTTATTAATTTCATTTCTCTACTAGTCATAGCCAAAGCTCTCTGGGTAGTTTACAACAAGTATGAAACTGTAAAATTCAATAAATAAAAATATTAATAATTAAAAATTAATTTAAGATAACATGAAAACATTAAAAGACAATAGAAACAGTAGAAAACAGTTAACAGAGGCACCTGGGTTAATGCTGGACCCACTGCTATCAGTTGTAAAATGTTTGCATTTTATACTGTTTGAGAAGATAGCTTCCATCTTCTTCTATTTCTAGTTGTATTCCAAGATAGTTGTTGATGTTTCCTAATTGTTTCACTTCTACTTCTTGAGTCAGATGTTGAACTATTTTATCACAGTCCTTATCTTAATAGCATACAATCAGGTCATCCACATAAGTCTCTTTGTTGTCTCCATGTCTTGAGTATAGGCAACATTCTGCCTTGCCTTGCTCAAATCCTGCCTTGGTTAGCATTTAATGAAGTTCCTCATTCCAACATCTTGCAGCTTGTTTCAGCCCACAGATGCTCTTTTTAAGTTTACACACGAGTTGCTTGTCTTTGGAGTGTTCAAATCCTGGTGGCTGTTCCCTGTAAACATCTTCCTTTATTTATCTGCGTAGAAAGGCAGTCTTTATGTCCAGATGCTCCACATGCATCTTCCTTGCTGCTGCTATGCACAGGAGCATTCTTATTGAAGTATGTTTCACCACTGGTGCAAAGATTTAGTCATAGTCTTCTCCACACTTCTGAGAGTATCCTTTAGCAACCAATCTGGCTTTGTATCTTTGTGTTTTGCCTTCTCCATCATGCTTGGTTTTGAAGATCCACTGGCATACTACAGCCCTCTTCCCTGGAAGCAGTTCTGTAAGTGTCTATGTTTGGTTCTTGATCAGAGATTCAGTCTCTTCTCCATTTCTCTGCTTCTTTTGCAGGCATTCTTGCTATGTCTCTTTAATTAAGTAGGTCACAATGTATCTTGAGTAGTCATCAATAAATGTTAGCACATATTTATTCCCACTAGGGGTCTGAGTTTTCATTGGTCCACAAATATCAGCTCTAAGGGTCACTGTGTTTGGCTTGTGCCACGTTCTCACACAGCACACACACCTTTCTTCAGCCGCACCAGCAGGACATCTGCTCATTTGCATGCCTTTAGATAAATTCTGGCTTTCAAGTTAACTAATTACATAATTGTCCCTGTATCCCAATCTCATGTGCCATAGCCTGGTGCAATCTTTGTATTAGCATTGCTTTGCAAGGTTTGCTTTCTGCATATAAGCATCAAGAGTGTCCAAATCCTGATTCACAATTCCAGTTGTAATTAATTCTCTTCCCTGTCTGATAAAACATCTGTTTCCAAAAGATGCTGTCATTCCTTGCTTTGCCAGTGCTCTTACAGAGATAAAATTATTTGGTAGCTTCAGGACATAAAGACAGTTTGTAATGAGGACCTCTCAAATTTCTCCATTTGGGAGCTTGCATTTTTTTGTCCCAGAGCCAATGCCTTCAGCCATTACAGGGCATCCATCTGAAACAATTTCTCTTGCTTTTGCTTATCCAACGTTTTAAAAAAAATGCTTTATAAGCACACATGTGTTGTGTGCAGCCACTGTCTATGTACCATATATCATTTCTTGTGGCTCTTGGTGATAATATAAAACATTTCTTTATGGGCTGCTACTTAACTTTAATCAGAGCCTTTTTGCTGCTGTTCCCCCCTCCTCCTTTGAGAAAGGCTTCTCTCTGGTTAACTTTACAATAAATCCTCCTAATGTGGCCTCACTTTCCACAGAGGTGAGAGGTTTTCTTGCCTTTGTTATTTATATTGAAAGCCATTTGGCTAGTCTCTGCTTTTCTTAATTCCCATCTATCACATTCCTCCTCAGATTGATTGATAAGACTTTGGAGCAACAAATCATTCTTACTCAAGTTGAAACACTGTGTTTTCATATGATTCTGGCAGGTTGATTAAAATTAACACAAGCATAGCTGCATCTGGAATTTCTTTCCCTGCAGCTCTCAATTGCTCCGCTAATTCCAATAACCTTGTCAAGATGCTGCCAGAGGTTCCCACTTTCCTGCATTCTTATGCCAAACAAGCATTTCTGAATACAGGATGTAAGGAGGATTTTACATACGATCTTTCCCATCCAGCCCAAACAGCCTTAGCTGTTGGCATCTTAATGACTCTTAATACCCATCTGTTAAACCAGTGATAATAGCACCTCTTGCCTGGTTGTTCTTAGCATTCCATGCGGTCTGTTGCTCTGCACACTGGGCTGGGTGGTGAGTCTAGATAACAGTCTAGAGGCCTTTTTCAAGGTGGTGGGTCTTCATTCTTTCTCTCAAAATTGGATGGTTGCCCTCCATGAGCCTATATATCAAGTGACCATGCTGTGCACCACAGGAGGTCACCAACTTTGTTCCTTTATTCTTGCCACCTCATGCCAAAGAGCCTCTGGTGTTCTCTCTACCTTTAAAATCAGAGACGTGCTTAATCTTGGCCCATAACCCCAGTTGACAAATTAACACAGCAACAATGTGCAACCTGATTAAAGAGTACATAAAAGTTCATTTAGGAACTAACATACTTGATAGAAAAGAGGAGAGACAGAAATAGATTCCTAACTACATCTCTAGCTGAGAGAGAGGGTAAGACTAAGTATGGAACTTTTGAGAAGAAGCAGGAAACTGTCCTAAGAGTAGTAATCTGGAAACAGACAAGGAATGACACTTAAAAGACAGAAGGTGCTTTCTTCACTATCCTGTCTAGTGGTCTTCTTGCTGCTCCCTTCAGGGTTTTCTTCTGATATCATCCAGTTCACTATGTGATTCCCAACTGGTTGGGATGGCCCATTTGCCTGTCATTGGAAAGCATTGCCATTACTCCCAGCTGACTTTGTTTGCCTAATGAGGACAATGCATCATGAAGTCTGATTGGTCTTGGAACTGAGAGGCAGTTTGGTGTAGTGGTTAAGTGCACAGACTCTAATCTGGGAGAACCGGGTTTGATTCCCCACTCCTCCACTTGCAGCTGCTGGATGACCTTGGGTAAGCCATAGTTCTGCCAGAGCTGTTCTTGAAAGAGCAGTTCTTGAAAGAACAGTTCTCTCAGAGCTCTCTCCGCCCCACTCCTCCACTTGCAGCTGTTGGATGACCTTGGGCAAGCCATAGTTCTGTCAGAGCTGTCCTTGAAAGAGCAGTTCTCAAGAGAGCTCTCTCAGCCCCACCTACTTCACAGGGTGTCTGTTTTGTGGAGGGGAAGGGAAAGGAGTTTGTAAGCCTTTCTGAATGAAGGGTGGGGTCTAAATCCAATCTTCTCCTCCTCCCGCCATCCCATAGTGAACTTTATGGAAAAAAGGAGACTTTCACCATGCATCTCTCAGATGCCCTAAATAATGTTGCATCAAATTATATCATGTTTTTCCAATGTAAATTTCAGTGGATAAGAAATTACATGCACATTTCCAAGAGAGCATCAGAATATTCTGAATCTGATATTCCCTTAAGGAGGTTTAGAAAAGGAAATTAGAAGTGTCTACACATTTCATTTTATCTCTGTCTCCAAGAATTGCATTACTGGAGAGAGCAGCATATGATCCTTACTGAGACGTGTTCGCTCAGACAAGATCTGGTTGATGCTCAGGTTTCATAGCTGAGGTCCTGCCACAGAATCAGTGAGGACTTTCAAAGAAATAAACCTGGAAGGACCTACTCATAAAGTCAAGCTATCCAGAGTGCATTTGCAAAGACTGAGGGAGATAGAATAGCAATTACCCCCAACATAATGCTTGGTAAGCAGCCAGTCTTTACTGAGCACACTTTTTTTTGGTGCCTGGAGGATGCCTGGGCACGTTTCTGGGTGAAATGAAGGTGGTGGATGTGCCTGTGAATATGCTAAAGGAAGGGATTCAGAGGAGTTTATGAGGAGTTTTGCAAATCCTGAGTAAGGGGTTTCACAGCTGCTTATGACTATACTGCTACAAGAAAATAAATTGCCTGGTTCCCTGAGGGTCAGCAAGATCATGCCTCTGTACTGAAGTCTTGGCATTTCTTTGCATGTTGCCCTGTGAGAAAGATTTTTTTTAAATTCAATAACTCCAGCAACAAGGGAAATGAAGGTCAAGGACACACCTGCTTCTCTTAGAAGAACTTGGATATTGCTTGCTAGACCATTCAAGCATTTCACCTGCAGCAGGAGAAGTGCATTCCTGGATGTCGAACCCTCAATGGAGAGCAGTGTTCCCTCTAAGATGAGTTAGTGTGAGCTAGCTTACAGTTCTTTAGCCTCCAGCTCACACATTTTTGTCTTAGCTCAGGAAGGATGTCTCCAGAGCAAACTAATTTATGCAGTAGCCAAATTGCTCAATCACAACTTTAATGTCAGTAGCTCACAAAGTAGAGTTTTTGCTCACAAAACTCCACAGCTTAGAGGGAGCATTGCTGAAGAGGTACTAGGACTAATGCTGGTCAAGTGTCCCCACCTTTGAAATCAGTATGCTAAAGGTTCACTTTCCTAAACAATTGTAAAATAACATGTATTATAGCCCAAGTATCCTTAGACACTGAAGAGGCTCAGTGCTGTTGAAGATGTTAACAATGTCCTGGGCACAAGGGCCCTTGGAAAATGTATTTTCCCATGGGCCCTGCATTTTAGTGCTTGGGATGCTGCTTCAACAATTCTCAGACATATTAGAAGTCTGATACCATCCCTTTCCTCTGGCTTCCACTGCTGCTTTAGGTAAAGTTTCAGTGTGAAAGGCAAGCTGTGGCTGGCTCTGGAGTTGGCACTGAGCCCCCTTAGGAACTGGGCTTCAGGGTCTTAAGGGGACTTGGGCTTGGCTTGTACTGGGCCTGGGATATCTGGAGAGCTTATTTCCTAACTCACCCCACCCCCATTCTGAAATCTGCTGCCATCACTTGGTAGGACCAAGGTCTAGATTTCTGTCATTCAGCCAGCTAGGCAAATGGCTGGAGTTAGAACCACTGGGGAAGTTAAAGTGATTTGCTGTGCAGTATTGGCCATGTCACTTTTCTGCACCTCTGTTGTTTCTCCAAGTTTTGTCTTTGAAGGGCTGCAGCATTCTAAGGCTGTGATTCCATTTCAGACCCTCTAGATAGGTTTGTGCATTAGCTTTAATTGCATTGCTTACAGTGCACTGCTTGTCATCTCTTTTGTACTATGTCTCCATATTTAATGGACAATTTTTTTACCTGTGTCTACATGTGTTGGGTTGTGCTGGAGTAACTGGCTGTTTTGGATAGATGGGCAAGGTATGCTTAACTGTCGGAAATGTAAATGTGATGTACCTGCACATGAAAAAAGAGGCACGACTGCAGGCATACATGTATGCAATCAAATAAGAGGTAGATGTCTGGTAGATGCCAAGGGAGCTGTCTTTTTGCAAACAGGCAAATAAGAAGGAGCCTTGGAGACAGCATTGGATTACACAAGCCATTGAAGCTTAATTATGACTTGTTCAGAAGGATAGTCTGCATAATGATGGTGGGCTGAATCTTTCAGCCTGCCCAAGTTGTTAGATCACTGGAACACAGTTCATGCCACATCAAATTCTGTCATTGGCCAGTAAGCTGTGTAGCTTCCATGCAGCAAGCAGTCATCTTCTCTATTTAGCAACTGTATTCTGCCTTCAGAATTGCATCAGTATTTCATTGTGACAACTGTCATAGCTTCATATGTAATGACGGGCTAATATGAATGTGGGTTTGGAACATCAGGCTATTATTTCTAGACAGTGGCTTGTGAGAGTACTGTACAAAGCATAAACAGTGGTTGGAGCATGCTCTGATTGATGAACAAGTTTTTCTCTCTGCATTTCCCTATTTGAATCAGTCTGCTTTTTTAACAGAACCCGAAGAAGCAGTTTATTGAGCCCTGATTTGCCCTGTCTGTGGTTTTACTGTTGAACTCTGGATCCCGTGTTCCCTTGCCTTGAAGACAGATTTCCCCAAATAATATCCCAGAGGCATCTTGATTCCTTTTCTCCTGCTTCTGGCTGCCAAGCAACATATCCGTCTCAGTGTCAGAAATAGAACTTAGAAGTCTTGATTCTCAATTCTCTCTTGCTTTATATCTCAGGAAACCAGCAGCTGTTTTAAAACTGGAGAGCTTCAGGTCCCTGCCAAAAACGAATCTAAGCTTGGAAAGGCATCAGGGGCACTAGCTTGCTTATTTGACAGGGATAAGCAAGAGCTGAAGTTTTCGCTGATTCTTTTCACGATCATCATCATCATCACAGCAGCTAGACATTCCACTTGGGATTAGAGCCTGGTTATGTAGTGGAGTGTGCCAGCACTGTTTTCTCAGTAGTTTTTCTTAGGAGTGAAACTGAGTAAACCAGAAGATGCTTGTGCTCTGGTCCACTTAATGTGATCAAGCCATTAATTTGTATGGAACAAAAGGGAAAAGCTGTAATTCAGAAATAGGATAATAGTTAAAAAATGTTCTGGGAGGTTCCCTTGTCTCCTGGTCCTTGTAACATTTATGTTGTTATTAAACTATCAGATTGAACTGGAACTACTATCATGACTATAGAAAGGTGTAAGCTGTTCCTGTTTCTCTTTAGAAGTGATTGCCTGTACATAGCCAGAATTCAGCATGGATGAAACCTTAAGCAAAAAAGAGAAAGTTTTTGTGTTGCCTCCTTCCTAAAATTAATGCCTAACTTTGGCTGCAATCCTAGAATCACTTACCTGGAAGAAAGCTCCACTGAATAACATGGGACTTGCTTCTGAATAGACATGCCTAGGATTACACCCTGAATCTGTCAATATATCTAATTTTCAACATGGTGAAATCTTTGGATACTTAAATCCATAGATTTGACAGAACAGACAAAACTCACCTTGAACAGACAAAACACATCTTTCTACAAACCTGAACAAAATTCCAGGGTTGCAAAAAAAAAAATCTGAATTAAAAAGCAGCACCTGTACTTTAAGAAATAAATACACACAGTGGCCATTGCTAGGTAACCATACATTATTGCCAGCCTTCAAGCCTTGGTTTCTGTCAGTAAAAGGCAGTGGGAGGGAGCAGGACCCTTTCAGCCTTTGAAAGAGCACTCAGTGGGGCCAGACCTAGCAGCAGCTGTAATACAATTCATTACCACATGACTTGCACATCTCACCTAGGGCCAGCTGCTTGCTACTGTTCAACAACAGCCACCCCACTAAAGCCAGTGTGATGTACTGAGTAGATTTTCAGAGTAGAATCTGGGTGACCTATGTTCAAATCTATGCTCTGCAATGGTGATCACTGAATGACCTTGGGCCAGTCATACTGTTTCAGCCTAATCAACCTCACAAGATTCTTGTAAAGATAAAACAGAGAACAGGAGAATGATGTGAGCTGGAAACATTGTAGAGAAAGACGGTATAAATAAGTAAATGATATAGCTGAAGATAAGGGGTGGATAAAATGTAGACTTGTTGGTGGCTGGAAAGGAGAAAAGGAAGCAGGGAAAGGAGAGGATATGGGGGCTGCCAGGAGGAAGGAAAGAGGAAATAGCATAGGTAGGGGATTCATTCGAAAGTCCAGTGACCCCCACAAGTCCTTGCAGGTTCAACACTGCACAACTGGGCCTGGCCCAGCCAGTACCACACAGCTTGGCCAGAGTTTTCCTGGGGAGAGGCTGTCAGAGGAAGGGAAGGAGAGAAAGTTGCAGATGGGGGGCAGATAAGGGTAGGTTGGCTGATGGATGGGGAGTAGGGTTGCCAGCCTTCAGGTCCCAGCAGGGGTCCCCTGGTTTCAGGGGCTTCTTCCCCCTGCAGACAAGCTGGCTGGTGGGAGAAACCCCACCACTAAACATGGACGTTGCTGTTCTGTGTCCCTGAAATGATGATGTCACCTGGAAATGATGCCATCGCATCAGGGATGCTCTGGCTTTTGGGCAAACTCTATGGTCTAAGCCCAATTTTACCATAGAGTTTGCCCAAAAACCAGAGCATCCCCCTGTGCGATGACCCCAATGTGATGACATCACTTCCGGGTGATGCCATCGTGTTATGAACATTGCGTGATGTTCATTCCCCCCTCCTGAAATGCCCCCCAAATCCTCCCAGCAGAGGAGCAAGGGGTCCTGGCAACCCTAGTGGGACGAAGGAAGCATGAAAAGGGGAGAGGCTGTGGGAGCTTTCAGGAAAGGGAAAAAAATTATAATGGGGGACAGGAACATGAGATGCCTTCCAGAAGTCCTTAAGGGTGCCTCTGTGTGTTCTCCACTGTCCAGTGAAGTATCAAAATATATAAACATAGGAACGTATACTGCTGTCATTCCTGCATTTTCAGGTCTCCAGTTGCATGGGTCATTCTTAGCCAAGATTCTGCATCACTGCTCAATTTGGCCAAGGAAGCTAGGCAAATAGGGTAAGAAGCTGCAATGCAAATTACTATTATTCAGAGCAATTTGCTGAATGGATTTTTATGCTGCTAATTGAGAAACTGAGATTTAGCTGTGTTGATTATGGGGTAGTATAACCTGTCAAATCCCTCTGTGCAATACAGTGGTGGGGCAAAGAGGTAGTGTGAACCAAGCTATAGACGTGGCAGGCTGACAACTGTCTCCATGAATGGGGTTGTGCTTTTCCCAACAGCTGTGCTTGCAGGGAGAACTGCTCGCTTCCTGTACATTCAGTTCAATTCACATTAATATTTTCTACTCATGCTCGTGTACACGATGGCATGTGAAGGATCTAAAAGTGTGAAGAAGAAATCATTGTGGTGGTGTGTTGGAAAATAAGAGGCTCCTGTCATTAGGCAGCAACTAAGGGAGAAAGGATTTCGTTCCTACATTGACAACTGCTATCTTTTCCTTGAAGGTGCTGGCATCCAAACTGGAGACCTTTATGTATACAAAACATGTTACACCCTCTCCCACACTCACTATAAAGGCACCTAGGAGAAGGTGATATGTTTTTGTAGATTTCTGTATCAAACAAATAGTCTAATACAAAACTTCTCACAGTCTATTGTGCTGAAAGTTTTGTTCTGGGGCATTTTTATTAGTTACATACTGATTTTCATCTGATCAGTCCACAAGTTCAGGGCAGTTAACAAAAGGGAACCGGTAAAGCCAATGAAATACATACTTAGTGACCCTTTAATACAAGCCGTGAACTCTAGAGTCTTAGAAACTGAAATGAACTCAAAGGGAAGAAGTGGCTCTTCCCATCTTTATACATTGTTCTATTTTACAGTTCCATTAGGGGCATTATATAATATGTTTTTAATTGGTTATGATGGATTATTTCAAAGTTTTCTTGTAAATGGCTTTGAAATATTTAAAGGTTGCAGGATATGGATGCCTTTAAAAGTAAAATAATGTGCTGCTAACAAACCATCTTCAGTAGGAAGCAGCCAATGTTTTGCATCATCTGAGGTTTCCAAACAGTCCTAGAGGAACGCTCAGGACAGCACTGCACTGGTTGCCTGTAAAGGTTTTCTGCCCACCTTCAGCAAGATCCTCTCACCAGCATGCAGCTCTGTCAGGAAGCAGGGACAGAAAGTCACCTTATGCACTCCCCAGTTCCCCTTTGGTAGTCAGGTCCATGGGGTCGCAAAGAGTCGGACTCGACTGTGCAACTGAACAACAACAAAAGTCATCAGCACCTCTCCCCCCCCCAATTAATTGCCTCTGACTCCTGTGCTGCCCAGAGGTACAACACCCATGGGTTTTTACCAGCGAACCAGAGGTAGCAACGGCTACCAAAAGAGTATTCCAAACCCTGCCTAACAGGAAACTGGTGTGTGTGTAAAGGTGACATTCTGCCTCAGCTTCCAGGCAAAGCTGCGTACCAGTGAAGGGGATCTTGCTGGAAGTGGGCAGAAAACCCTTACAGGAAAACCAGACAGTACTGAGTGCAGAGGAATCTTGTGCAATCTGGAAGTTGGCACACAGCTGGCACACCGTCTCTTGAGTAAGATCCTGCACAGGAAAGATGCAGGTGTTTTTTTATTTGTTAGGGAGGTTTCTAAGTCAGGATGGGAAAGAAGACTAATGGCAAGCAGGTGCTGCATAGCACAGGGACTGAGGATGGAGCTTCCTTGCCTGGGCATGCTTAGGAGTGGGTGTGTACGACAGCCAGAGAGAAATCCCGAACAGTCCTGCTTCCCAATAGAGAGATGTTGTTAACATGTCACAGAGATTGCATGTTTTCCTTCCCGGTTGTAAAACAAACTCCATCTGACCAAAGGGAGCTGTTCCTGGCTGTTCCCTGGCTGTGTGGCTCCATCCTTCTAGTCCATCTTCATAAACTGTCAAGCTCTATTTGCCCATCTGCCTCTCATCTGTAGCAAGCACATTATAGTAATCCATTTTAAAGGCCACTTGATGTATTACATTTTTCAGTTGCACACATAAAGATTTTTAGTACTTCTAAAATGTGTGAATGTGAAAATGAATGTTTACAGACGTGTATGTGTGCAGGTGCAGTATATGGTATAACTTTCTGTTGATTTTACAGTCAATTGTAAATATAGGGTTTTATATGTGTGTGTAAAGTGCTGTCAAGCTGCAACTGACTTATGGTGACCCTCTAGGGTTTTCAAGGCAAGAGACTAATAGAGGCAGTTTGCCATTGCCTTCCTCTGCATAGAGACCCTGGAATTTCCTGGCGGTCTTCCATCCAAATACTAACCAGGACCAACCCTGCTTAGCTTCAAAGATCTGGCAAGATGGAGCTAGCCTGGGCCATCCAGGTCAGGGCAAATATGGGGTTACCTCTACATTATGCGTCAAATGCATAATCTCCAACATTTCACAGTGGGGAATACACTTATGCCCAAGGATGGTACCAACCAAGGGCAGCTTCATCCTCATTGCTGAGGAGCCCCAAGCTGGCTGGGCCAGCAGGGATCTCCACAGCCAATAAGGGGCAACAGCTGTGCACCAAGCAGACACCGGGCACAGTTGCCGAACAACCCTCCTGACACTGAAAGGCGGCACCAAGCAACCTGATTGAAGGGAAGGGCAAGCGAGGCACATGGAGACTGTACACCCTCTGAAGCTGTCTGAGGAAGAAATGTTCTCATGCTGTTTTGCAAGTCCATAGAACCACCCTGGATGAGACAAAGGGAAGCAGGGAGTTGTATAACCCTCTTTTGTTCTGAGGTGAGGGATCCCTGGAGGGCTTTGGCCAGCTGCTCCAGCCCAGTGTTTCCCAACCTTTGTGTCAGGACCCAAAAGTGGGTTGTGAAGCTTCTAAAAGTGGGCCTCAGGCCAGCCCTCCCTAATGGCCGCTCCTGCCATTTGCATCCTTCTCTTCTATCCTCTCCAGCTTCTTCCCATTCTCATCTCCCCCCCTTTCTTTGTGACAATGATGGGGGGGGGAGCCATCCGGCAACTGGTAACTTTATGGTAGTAGCTGAAAAAAGTCGGGGAGGTTGGAGAATAAGTGGGAGCTGTTCAGCATGCCATGGAAAAAACCAGAGGAGAATAGAAAGAGGAGTGTGTGTGCATGGGCTGTGTCTTGGTGCTGATCCTTCAGCAGCCCCTTCAGCAATCTCTTGCCTCACTGCCCTCTACCTGCTGTGGGAGATGTAGTGCACTGAGCCCCGTGCTACCACTTTCTTCACCACTATCTGCCACCTTTGTGTATCTCCTCAACCCAGCATCCCCCAAGCAGACCTTCTCAAACTCTGGCTTTGGCCTAGCTGGCGGAGGAGGAGGAGGAAGAAAAAAAGTTGGTTTTATACACCACCCTTCACTACCTGAAGGAGTCTCAGAGCGACTTAAAATCACCTTCCCTTCCTTTCCCCACAACAGACATCTTGTGAGGTGGGTGGGACTGAGAGAGCTCTGAGAGAGCTGTGACTGACACCCAGCTGCCTTCGTGTGGAAGAGTGGGGAATCAAACCTGGTTCTCCAGATTAGAGTCCGCCACTCTAAACCACTACACCAAACTGGCTGGGGTTCATAGTGGGAGCAGCTGCTCCTTTTGTATTGGTTTCTCAAAAACATCTGGTTGGGCACTATAGAAAATGGAATGCTGGAACAGATGGGGCCAAAGTCATAGTGTGCCTAGGGGATCAGAAAACCTTCAGCCAGCCCTGGATGGGTCACCGTACAAAGTAAATTTGGACTTGTCACCATCTCAAAAAGGTTGGGAACCACTGCTATAGCCTACGGAGGGAGCCTTCAACACCACAGATGGAAATAGAGATACTTGTGCATTTGTCTGCTGTATTCATGACCTCCACAATAGCCTGTTCTGGACTCTTTTTGAAGCAGAGGGGGTATTTGCTCCTGATACACTTGGGATAAGACATAATCGCCAGTTCAATATCAGCCTCACTAAGTGCAACATGTGAAATGTCAGGGATTGCGCATTTAAGAGCATGTGCAAGTGAGACAAGATGCATTTGACTTTGTATCCTGCAGAATGGCAATTCCAGCAACTCACAACAACCTTTTAAAAAAGGCATTTCCAGAATTTCCTGAAGAGGCACAAAAGAGAGACTGTGATTTATTAGGAGCAAGTGCTAGAAAATCAGGACTGTCTCTGGTCAGTAGGCACAACTGAAGGCTAAAGTGAAACGGACCTAAGGAGTTAAAAATGCAGTGACAGTCCCCCAGGGCCCCAGGTCTGAATGTGTTACAGATGCACATGTCCCATACTTTCAACTGTCTGTTTTTCCTGTCACCCACCATGCAGACCATTTACTCATTTAAAACCACATGTGAAATGCAAAACTAACTGTGCAAAACTGTTGGGCTTGAAACAAGCATAAATATTCAGCTGACTTGTGTCTTTCAACCCTAAGTTTGAATGCGCTCAGGAATCTCTAGCTGTGTCTCCCTGTACTTTTATGTCTCCCTGCAAAGCTATTGCTGACCAAATGCTAAAAGCTAATATTTTTTTTTTCAGCCAGCCCTGGATGGGTCACCGTACAAAGTAAATTTGGACTTGTCACCATCTCAAAAAGGTCGGGAACCACTGCTATAGCCTACAGAGGGAGCCTTCAACACCACAGATGGAAATAGAGATACTTGTGCATTTGTCTGCTGTATTCATGACCTCCACAATAGCCTGTTCTGGACTCTTTTTGAAGCAGAGGGGGTATTTGCTCCTGATACACTTGGGATAAGACATAATCGCCAGTTCAATATCAGCCTCACTAAGTGCAACATGTGAAATGTCAGGGATTGCGCATTTAAGAGCATGTGCAAGTGAGACAAGATGCATTTGACTTTGTATCCTGCAGAATGGCAATTCCAGCAACTCACAACAACCTTTAAAAAAGGGCATTTCCAGAATTTCCTGAAGAGGCACAAAAGAGAGACTGTGATTTATTAGGAGCAAGTGCTAGAAAATCAGGACTGTCTCTGGTCAATAGGCACAACTGAAGGCTAAAGTGAAACGGACCTAAGGAGTTAAAAATGCAGTGACAGTCCCCCAGGGCCCCAGGTCTGAATGTGTTACAGATGCACATGTCCCATACTTTCAACATGTCCCATACTTTTTTTCCTGTCACCCACCATGCAGACCATTTACTCATTTAAAACCACATGTGAAATGCAAAACTAACTGTGCAAAACTGTTGGGCTTGAAACAAGCATAAATATTCAGCTGACTTGTGTCTTTCAACCCTAAGTTTGAATGCGCTCAGGAATCTCTAGCTGTGTCTCCCTGTACTTTTGTGTCTCCCTGCAAAGCTATTGCTGACCAAATGCTAAAAGCTAATACTAATTAGAAGCCGAAAAGTTTGCTTAATTTGGCTCAGAGGTGACTTTTGAGCTAGAAGCAACAAAGAGAGATTAATTGCGGCATTTGTAGTTGAAAGGGTGTGGTGGTGTTTTTTGTTTTTGTTTTTTTTAAGAGCAGGAATCCCAAACAGCAAATGGTTACCTTTTGCAAAATCCTTGGTGCTAAAAAAATGACAAAATTTAAAATGAAGTTAAAAAACAAATTCAATTTTTTAAAAAAACAACAACAACCTTGACCTGATTTAAAATGAAGTTAAAAAACAAATTCAACAACCTTGACCTAACAACACTGCCCATGTCTCATCTCTGCCTATCTCATTCCTGGATTCATTTCTATAATAGTTTGTAAGGTCCTGATAATAGGGATGAAGCAGCCTCTTGGCTCCAGTTCCCTGGGCTTTAATGCCCTCCATGGCTGAGGTGCCTTGGATGATAAATGCCAAAAGAGCTTTTCAGGCTTGAAAGGGAGCTAAAGGTCTCAGGTGACAGGCTCCTGTTCCATGCTGATACCATTCAACGGCACAGCGACCTCCTGGCAGCCTGATTTATACCGTTAGAAGAAAAGGATCTGGAGGAGACACACAGATGCATCATGACAGGCTGCAATTGTTCCTTTAGTCGTTGAAATGAATTTCTTTCTGCCTCACTCTAAGGAACGAAATGTGATCTTCATCCTTTTGTTGCCTGATGAGGCAATGGAAACAATATCATTGGCATTTTTTCCTTCTCTTGTTTCGGTCGCCATTTGGTACATAGCAACATCGTGCATAGTAGATGCACATTAAAACATAATACCCTCAGCTGTGGGACTGGAAGAAAAGTCTTACTGGATTTTACCAACTGCCCATCAAGCCTGGTGTCATGACAGTGGCATCAATGGCCAGTTCTAGGAAAGAATGCAACATTCAAGGATACTTTCAGAAACAAGAACCTTAGTATAGTTCTCCAGTCCCTGTGGCTCAGCTTCAGCAGCATGATGGCTGAGAATGTATGTCCTGATAATTTTTGACTGTGCCAATTACCTTATGGACAAGCTCCACTGAAATCAGTGGTACTAACAAAAAGTAAACGTACTGAGAGATCAGGGTGTTAAACTTTATTATTGCTACTGTTATCATCTACATAACTGTGCAGTCTTTTTTAGCTTATTTATAATCCCCTGACAGTACATACCAATTAGCCTATATGTACTGTGTTTATTCCAAAAGCAACATGTTTATCCCCAAACTTTGGGTACACTGAAACACAAAGATGATCTCAGTAATATACATTCTGTTGGAAATGTTATCAGCATCAAGGCAAATCCATGCAACCCCCATATAACTGGTTCATTTTTGTCATTCAGCAATGAATGCTTATGTTTGTACCAATGTATTTTCGTTGTTGTTCAGTCACACAGATGAGTCTGACTCTTCACGACCCCATGGACCATATCATGCCAGGCCCTCCTGTCCTCTGCCGTCCTCCGGAGTGTGCTCAATGTCATGTTCATTGCATCATTAACACTGTTTAACCATCTCATCCTTTGCTGTCCCCTTCTTCTTTTACCTTCAGTCTTTCCCAGCATCAGGGCCCTTTCCATTGAGTGCTCCCTTCTAATTTGGTGGCCAAAGTATTTGAGCTTCAGCGTCAGTATCTGGCCTTCCAGGGACCCATCAGGGTTGATTTCTTTTAGGATTGACTAATTTGATATTCCTGCAGTCCATGGGACTCTCAAGAGTCTTCTCCAACACCATAATTCAAAAGCATCTATTCTTTGGCGCTCAGCCTTCCTTATGGTCCAACTCTCACAGCCATACATTACTACTGGGAATACCATCGCTTTGACTATACAGATTTTTGTTGGCAGGGTGATGTCTCTGCTTTTTATTATGCTGTCTAGGTTTGCCATAGCTTTCCTCCTACGGAACAGGCGTCTTTTAATTTCATGGCTGCAGTCACCATTTGCAGTGATCTTGGATCCCAGGAACGAGAAGTCTGTACATCATTTTTAAATAGAAGTTCATTGTATGGTAAAAAGCATTCACTATCTGTGTGTAAATAAATTATGTGATTCACAATTTTATATAAATATGCTTATTTTGCATTAATTTTGCATATTTTATTATTTACTCAGTATTTTGAGGTTCTGCAGAATCTGGAATTTTTCGTAGGCCAGGAAAAGAGTAAAGAAGAGGTGAGAGTCAGTAGGTGCTGAAGGGCTGCAAGACCCCGCATTGCGGCTGCCACCCAAAACAGTTAAGCATGCTTAAATCCACTGATTTCAATGGGCTTAAGTGTTGGACTGTGAGCGAGGATGGGCAAGTAGCCATACAAACTCTGCCCCAAGACATTCCCTGCATCTTTTTGGTCTCTCTGTCACAAAAGAACAAGAAAAATGAAAGCTGAGGTTCTGGATTCTTTATCAGATTTATGTATTCATGGAACTGCAGAAGCAAAACATCTGTGCAAGTATATTCTTAGATACGCAATTGGATGGGTGATCTACAGCAGTAGTAGTTTTGGCATTTCATGTAGCATCAGGCATAAATCCTTTGCTCACACAACCTGTGAGCAGGTATGTGTCTACAAGCACATCTGATGATGGCAATTGGTTCTTTTCTCTGTTCTAGGCACAGTGTGAAGGCTGTTGTTAGGGCTCTAGTTGTTACATGTCCTTCTTATGACACAGTGGTAATGCTCAAACCACAACAGACTTTTAATGGTTGGAAGAAAATGCATGACTACACTGAGTCAAACCACACCATACAGCAGCAGAACCAAGAACTAATGTATGCTCATTGTTTTAGTAAGTATTGTTTGAAATCAACAGGTGTTAGTTTTGTTCTCAGTGAATTTTTGGTGCATTGAATTAGCCTTTGGAAATCAGAACCACACTGAGGGTTCAGACCAAAGATTTTGGAAAGATTTTTCGAGATATAAATCAGGATGTGAACATATTCCAAAGAGTTGTCCTGAATCACTTTTTCAGCATGCCAGAATTCAATTTAAAAAGCAACTTGCTTTGACTTCAGAAGGTATAAGATTGATTGTGCAAACATTAGTACTGTTTAATTATCCCTTTGTATTGAGAAGTGCACAGATAAAAGGAGAGAGCCCCTTTAAATTGGGCTACTTGAGAATCAAGCATCAAGTGGAAGAAGGGGGAGTGGCCCTATGCAAAGTGGCTAGGGAAAGTTGCTCGGACTTGAGAAAAAGGGGGGGGGAGTAAGAATTTGAAGAGGCTCCCTAGAAGACAGTTGGGTCCGGTTACTGATCACACTGGCCATGGTGGTTAATTTGGCTTGGAACTGGTTAAGGATTTGCTGCTGTAACGGTGGGGACAGAATTGGTAAGGCTGCACGGGAAGAGGAAGGGATGCCCAACTGACATTCTCCCCCCAAAGACAGAGACTCTGCATACGGCAAGAAGCAACATAGGATAGGGGGAAAGAGAAGAGAAGACAAGCAAGGGAAGAGGCAGAAGAAGAGAGGAGAGAAGAAGAGTGGGAAATAAGTGGACTGTCTCTCCGTTTCTCTTTTGCCTTCTATGCCCTCTTTCTTCCTTTTTGGGTTTGGAGGGGAGGGGGGATAACTAGTCTGATAGCTGGGGAGGAGTATAAGCTCAGGTAGGGCGGCAACATTGTATAGATTTATACATGATTATACCACGTGGTTGACGGAACATAATAAAAAAGAGGATTACTAGGTTAAAGGAATGGGAGTACTGGTAGAGAAGTGTAAGAGGTTTGAAGGGAGTAAGTATTTGCTAGTTAGCCTCTTTCTTCTTCTTTCTTTCTCTTTCACCTAATCTGGGTTTTTTTAGTTAGATAGATTTAGATAGATAAGTTTCAATAAGATAGATAGTTAAGTAGTCAGTTAGATAGATGCAGATAGATAAGTTTAAATAAGGTAGATAGATAAGTACAAGAAATAGTGAAAATAAGAGTGGAAACAAAAAGCTTCTAAATAAAATAAAATAATAATGTCAAGTAGAACTAGGAAGGCATCTGCCCCATCGCCGGGACAAATGAAGGCGGTAGCAGCAAGCCTAGGTCAGACAGGTACAAAAGAGTTACAGGCATCTTTCAGGTATGTTGTAGGTATGTAGGGCTATCTTTCAGCTATGCTCCTGCAGAGTGCAGGGGTTGGGACTAGATGACCTGCAAGGTCCCTTCCAACTCTAACATTCTATGATTCTGTGATTCATACAGGAAAGTGTTTCACAAATGATGAATGAGGTAATTCAGAATGCCCTGCCCTTTTTGGTTGCTAAGGCAATGGAACCATTACAAACAAAACTCGATGCTTTCACACAACAAGTATCTTTACAAATCAAAGAGTTTAAAAAACAAATTCTAGAGAACAAGCAGGAGATATCAAAACTGGTTGCTTCGACCAATAAAATAGAAAATAAAGCAGAAGAAGTAGACTAACAAGTACAAGATTTAAAAATGAAATATGAAGCGATGGAATAATCATTAATAAATGTAGAGATGGAGAAAGCCACCCACATTCTAAGGTTTCAAAATGTACCAGCAAAAAGAGATGAGAACATAAAAGAAGTGATGGCGGAAGCTTTAGCTAAACATTTAAGTATAGGAACATCTAAAGAAATTCTTGAAGAGATGGAGGCGGTATACAGAAGAAATTCAACGTATGCCAAAAAAACCCCAAAATACCCAGAGAGGGCTAATGAGATAGTATATAGATGGCTACTGCCGGAAGGAATTGTGTTTACATACAAGGGCAAAAGACAAAAGATAACTTCAATATTTAAAGTGGAAGATTTTTGGGACAGTGTCCCGGTTCAGGGATCCCGGGACTTAACCCACACCCCCCAGAGACCCCAATGACCACCAACTCACCCAGGGAACTGGCAGACCAAGAAGACCCCGCCTTGTCGAGCCCCGTCAGCACAGCAGGGACACAACGGTCTGACCCCACCTGACCACGGAGCACAGAGCTGCAGGGAGCAGCAGGAGAGGCCGACGACGCCAGGGAGAGGCTGACGGTGGCCCCACGACCTCACGAAACCCTACACGCCAAAATAACTACGACCACACCTCGGCCACGGGGAAGGCGTCGGAGCTTATCAAGGGGGCGGGGCTGGGAGGAAGGAGAGGGAGGTGGGGATGGGAAATGGCGCTGAGCGAGGGAGTTGGCTATAAAGGAGAGGGAAGCGAAGGGGCTGGGGAGGAAGGATGTGCTCGGAACCACCTGACGCTGGCAGAGAGAGGACGCTGACAGGCTGGGGAACTGAAGCATGGAGGTAAAGGGACTTACGGAGTGGCATTCAACTTCGTCCCCTACCCATCTGAGGCCCCAATACTCCCCCTCTATTTTACAAGCCTCGTCTCTCAGAGCTGTCGGCCCTCCCCTGCCTTGAGACATCACAGCCATGGGAGGGTCTGCCCCTGGTGCCCGGGGTGGGCTTGACAGACAGATATGGGAGAGACCTGGGACGTAGAGATGGAGAAAGCCACCCACATTCTAAGGTTTCGAAACATACCAGAAAAAAGAGATGAGAACATAAAAGAAGTGATGGCGGAAGCTTTAGCTAAACATTTAAGTATAGGAACATCTAAAGAAATTCTTGAAGAGATGGAGGCGGTATACAGAAGAAATTCAACGTATGCCAAAAAAACCCCAAAATACCCAGAGAGGGCTAATGAGATAGTATATAGATGGCTACTGCCGGAAGGAATTGTGTTTACATACAAGGGCAAAAGACAAAAGATAACTTCAATATTTAAAGTGGAAGATTTTTGGGACATAAGGAAGATCATAAGAATTTATTAGAATGTAGAAGATTAGGGGAATGTTTTGTTGCAGCAGATAAGCAAAAAAAAGAAAAAGAAAAAGAGGGGTGGCAATATATTAGACCCCGCCTTGTCGAGCCCCGTCAGCACAGCAGGGACACAACGGTCTGACCCCACCTGACCACGGAGCACAGAGCTGCAGGGAGCAGCAGGAGAGGCCGACGACGCCAGGGAGAGGCTGACGGTGGCCCCACGACCTCACGAAACCCTACACGCCAAAATAACTACGACCACACCTCGGCCACGGGGAAGGCGTCGGAGCTTATCAAGGGGGCGGGGCTGGGAGGAAGGAGAGGGAGGTGGGGATGGGAAATGGCGCTGAGCGAGGGAGTTGGCTATAAAGGAGAGGGAAGCGAAGGGGCTGGGGAGGAAGGATGTGCTCGGAACCACCTGACGCTGGCAGAGAGAGGACGCTGACAGGCTGGGGAACTGAAGCATGGAGGTAAAGGGACTTACGGAGTGGCATTCAACTTCGTCCCCTACCCATCTGAGGCCCCAATACTCCCCCTCTATTTTACAAGCCTCGTCTCTCAGAGCTGTCGGACCTCCCCTGCCTTGAGACATCACAGCCATGGGAGGGTCTGCCCCTGGTGCCCGGGGTGGGCTTGACAGACAGATATGGGAGAGACCTGGGACTACAGGAGGAAGACCTAAGTGAAACTGAGGAAGATTGTCAAGATCAAGGTGAAACAGATTCAAGAAGGGAAAGGGGGGGGGGAAGCAAGGAGATTTACTCCCAGGAATGTAGTTACAAGATCACAACTCAGAAAAGAGGAAACAAAAAATAAAGATGAGCGGTCATAGGAGAATTAAATTATTATCAATAAATGTAAATGGGTTAAATGCACCACAAAAGAGAAAAAGAGTCTTCCACCAAATTAAGAAACATCATGGAGACATAGTCTGTTTGCAATAAGGAAGATCATAAGAATTTATTACATTGTAGAAGATTGGGGAATGTTTTGTTGCTGCAGATAAGCAAAAAAATAAAAAGAGAGAGGTGGCAATATATGTGTGAAGAGTTATCTTCACCCTGAATTAGTATTTGAATCCAAAGATGGTAGAATCTTGATTGTAAGAATCCGAAAAAGAGGGGTGGCAATATATTTGAAGACTTATCTTCACCCTGAATTAGTATTTGAATCCAAAGGTGGTAGAATCTTGATGGTAAGAATCCAGAGGCAAGCTAAACCAACTTTAACAGTGAATATATATGCGCCTAACCAGTGCCATGACAAATTTTATGACTCACTATGAGAGGCAATAGCAGCACAAACATTTGAAGATATCTGTATTATAGGAGACTACAATGCAGTTCTTGACAGATAATTAGATAGGAAAAACCAATTAGGGAAACAGAATCGAAGGAATGAACTTCCAAAAGCTTTTCTACAATTAACAGAAGTAAAAATTGTAGACGCTTGGAGAATAAGGAATATAGACAGGAAAGACTTTACTTACTTTTCCGCAAGGCATAAATCGTGGTTGAGGCTAGATATGGCCTGGGTATCAACAAATCTTATAAATGATCTTTTAGAAGTGGAAATACTACCATCAACCTTTGCGGATCATAATCCTGTTGTTTTAATAGTTCAAGATATTCCTAAAAGCCTCAGATAGACAATGAAGACCTGGCTACTTAATAATAAATATTTTGTAAAGGAAACCAAAGAAGAATTTATCGTTTTCTTTAAGCATAATATTCAACATGACACTCGCATAGATATAGTATGGGACGCCTTTAAGGCGTTCGCAAGAGGTAGACTAATTAGACAGGAAGCCTGGTTAAGAAAACAAAAGCGACTGAAATATGAGCAAATCGAAATGCAGATCAAAAAGGAAGAAGAGAAACTGAAGGAAGAACCATCTTTGGAATAGCTAAGATTCAAATTAAAAAAGCTACAACATCAAATGAACTGCCTTTTGACACAAGAATTAGCAAGGAAATTAGACTACATGAAACAATACTACTTTGAAAACGCAAGTAAACCAACCAAGTGGTTGGTATATAAATTAAGGAAAGAAAGAGATAAAAACCAGATTAGGTCATTAAGAAATGAACAGGGAGAGGAGAAATATAATTCTAAGGATCTAAAAACATTATTGAGAGTTTCTATAAGAAATTATATCAACAAAAGGAGAAAGACCAACAAGATATAAAACACTTTCTTGAAAAATATAATAAAAATAAGTTTACAGAAGATCAAAGGAAAGTCTTGAATGAACCAATTACGATATTAGAAATAATGGAAACAATCAGAAAATTATAGAAGAAGAAAACACCAGGACCGGATGGTATACCAAGTGAATTTTATGAGATCTTCGAAAATCAGATAATACTGCCATTAAAACTAACAATGCAGAACATCCACCCAAAGAAGAAAATACCAAAATAATGGAATGAGGCCCTAATTACATTAATTCATAAACAAGGAACAGACGAGAAAGATGTCAACAATTACAGACCAATCTCTTTATTAAATGCTTTAGCACGGGCCTGGAAAGACGGGGGGGAGTCAGGGAGAGCTTTCCAGGGCCTGGAAAGGTGGTGTGTGTGGGGGAATTCACAACTTACTTCTTCTCTCTCCTCCCGGTCGATTGAGGGGAGGGCTGCTGGGAGCAGGGGGTGGGGCTTCCTACATGTCCCCGCCCCTTGGCCTGCTCTCTGCTGGAGCGTTGCTCCGGTGAGCTTTGGGCCAAAATGAGGCCTGCAAGCAATAATAGAGTTAAAAGTACTACTAAAGTGAGAACTATTTTTACTGAACATAATTCCAGATGTATATAAAAAGCAGGATAAGTATTTGATTATACATGTAATAACGACTGCCAGGATTCTGTTCGCTAAATTTTGGAAATCAGAAAAAACTCCATCAAGGGAAGAATTTGTACAGAAATTGCTATAGCCGAAATGGATAAGTTAACAATATTGCTAACAATATTGCTGCAGGGAAAGAGGGAAGAAGCATTTGATAAAACTTGGGCAAATGTATATGAGTGGATTGGTAATATAACAAAAAAGTGGAACGGTGTATGAATTGAGATGTATGGTTGGTTAAATAGTTAGAAAATTCTATTGTAAGTTAGAAATGCTTTCAGCATATAGCATGAATTACGGATATTTGGAAAACTGAAAATAATAATTTTTTAAAAGATTGATTGTGCAAACCGATTTTAGCTGGGTTTTTAGTGTGCAACCTATTTGTCAGCAGTATGGAATACTTTTTTCTTGACAAAGGTTCTGCAACTTTAATAGCTGTTTGAGAGGCAGAAATTGAACTCGTGTCTTTTCTCTGTCGTTGGATCATGTAGCAACTGTTGAATTTCAGTGTATTGTGTAGCTGCTAAAGACACATGGGGTCTTTGCAATGTAAAAAACCCCAAATCTATTATGTGAAAGTGCAAATTCATTATCTGTTGTTTCATTCTGTTCTGCTACACCTCTCAGGAAGTTTTCCAGCTGAAGCTGGGTAACCATCTGTTCAGAATTCTCTACTTTGGATTTCCTGCACTGAGCAGGGGGTTGGTTTGGTGGCCATTAAGGTCCCTTCCTACTCTATGATTCCATAATGCTATTCATAGAGATTTACTAGAATGGTTGCACAGGGAGCATTATATTCTGCTACCTCCTAACAAAATGTCATTTTACAGAAGAGTTAAGCAACCAAATGCCCATTTTCACACTCAGAAGAATCTGCTGCCCTATTTTATGCAGTATGTTTTACAATTAAAGGTTTATGGGTCAGGACCTACCTGCCAAAATTAACAGCCCCTTAGATTGTAAAAAGAGTGAAGTTTTTCTTCAAAGGAACCAACAAATTAGGTTTAATGACTCATATTTTAGATGCGATTCCATTGAATAGTACAAGCAGGTTGTAAGAGGTAAGTCTGTTGTTCTGGTGTTAGGCTGGTAAGGACAAGAGTGAAATAAAGCCCATTGGGAAAGAACAGCAGAGCAGAAAAGAAGGCACCTCTACTGCAGTCCTATCAACATTGAACATTTAATCAACAAAAACTAAATATTGAACTCTAAACTACATTAAAGGTAAAGGTTTCCCTTGCTCGAAAGCCAGTTGAGTCTGACTGCTAGGTTAGCAGGAGCTCACTCCGTCACCTGGCACTAGGGTCTCGAACTGCCGAGCGAAGCTCAGTATCTTAACCTCTGAGCCGCCGTGGCATTAGTTAATCTTAATTGAGTTTGTGTTCTCAGAATTTAAGTTAAAGAATCTATGCAAATAAATCTTTATCTGGCCAACAGACTTGTACTGCAGCTCTCTGGCTGCTAGAATGCACCTAGGCTCTACAAGGGCCTTGGATAAATGTTCCCTTAATGAGTGCAATCTAAAGTGGGATTTAGCCTCAGCCAGAGTACTCCACTTTATTAATCTTGATCAGATAATCCCAAATGCATTCATCACGCAAAGTGTTGATTAGGCTGTTGAAAGAATGTGTCAGCCCTCCCTCAATTAATCAATTAATAATTATGGGTGCACAACAGACAAAAGAAAATAAAGTTCAGAGGTTTTTGTCGCTGAAAGGCCTTCTTAGAACAATGGGGGAAAGGGCTGGTCTAGAAGGACATTAATGCTATATCACTAACCTTTGTCATGTCATGCTTTTCCTGTGACCCATGAAACAGATCTCCTTCTGAAATTAAATGCCCGTCTCTTTGTTTAGTGATTCCTGTTGTTCTGGGCAGCTATGTAAGTGTACAGATGCATGTGTTCATGTACAAGCTCAGGGCAAATGACAGTGACAATTAGGGTTGACAACTCTGGTTTGGAAATTCCTGGAGGTCTGGGGGTACATCCTATTTGGGTTTTGGGATGGAAGGGACTGGCAGTTTACTGCCATAGAGTCCACCCTCCAAACTAGTCATTTTCTCCAGGGGAACTGATCTCTGTAGTCTAGAGATCAGTTGTAATTCTGGGAGATCTCCAGGCCCACATGGAGGTCGGCGACCCTAGGTGACATGGGGACAGGCCACCTGGCAGTCTAAGTAGACCGACATTGTTCTAACGCTAGCAAAAGTGAAAGGATTAACTAATGCTATAAAAACCTTGTACCGATATTCTTGCATATATGCTCATATGTCTTCATTATCTTAATTCTCGATCATGGATCCAGAATGTTTACACATGCACAAACCTACATGCCTTCTAGAGCACCCACAAAGTGTACACCGATTCACTGTATAACAAGAAGAATGGTATTGGTATCCATTCTGCATGGGTCTAGATACCCATGTTTGCATGGGTCTAGATAGTTTCTTGATGCCATAAGTAAATTACTGTGATCTCTCAGCTGTTACTCTCTTGCTAGCATTTGTTAGGTACCCTTGAAAAACTATTTCCCATTCTTTGTGCAATGACCTTGGCTGACCTAACTGTGAGGAGGCTGCAGCAGTAAAGATATTTGACTCTAGCTGTTCTCTCCCTTGAGAGGGATTCCTTGCATATGCTTCATAGAATCCACATCTACCTGCTGGTGCTTAAGCAAAAGTCTTCAAAATGAATGGGCTGTTAGGGGCCTAGAAGAGGCCATTCCTGGATCTGGTTAGGAAATTAAGACCAAAAACATGTGCAGTGTTCAGGGAAGTATGCAATAAGCATACTTTTCTATAGTTGTGAGTATCTTAACATTACTTGGTTGCTTTCCCATGAGGATATTAAACTCAGTGCCACAAGAGTGTGGCAAATCAGGAAGTAGGCTTGCCAAGTCCCCCCGGGAGGCCAGGAAACCCCCGCCCCAGAGCCCCGTTCCCCGCCGGCGGCAGATCGGGCCCCGGGGGGAACCCCACCCCGACGTGCGTGTCACCTGGAAGTGACGCGACCACGGCGGGCATGCTGGGGGCAGGGCCACGGTCATCCGAGGGAAAACTTTATGGTTTTTGGTGCGCTGCAGACGCCGGACGGGAGTTCCCTGCTCCAGAGGAATTTTCACTTGGCAACCCTATCAGGAAGTAATCTGGGGAAAGGACTTTTTCTTCCTATTAGACATAAATTGTCTTGGTTGACAAGGCATGAACTAAAAGTACCCCTGTCACGATCAGGGGCCTATAGTGGTGCAGCCTACAGGCTCTAGGGAGGCCTAGTGGCTCCAGAAAAGCCTGTATGGGAGTAGTCATCAGAGCCTATATTTCCCATGTTCCCTCTGGACCCTGTGATTGGGTAGCAGGAGATTTTGGAGGGAAAACTATATCAGTAGGTGTCCCAACCCCGAGCGGCCGGGACTCCTCCCAACCCCCCAGCCAGCCCCAGAGGCCCACCACTCACCGCCTCGGAGCCAGGGGGAAGACCAGCAAAGGAGGCCCGATGGCCAAGCAGTGGGAGCATTGGGCGCTGCCATCCCAATGACAACGAAGAACCTACTGTGCCAGGCAAGGCCTCTGGTCCACAGGCCCCGCTGGGACACAGATGGAGGGGCTGGAACTGACAAAGGAGAATTCGGCTGGCCCAAGGGTAGAGCAGATGACAGTAACAGTGGGGTTCGCGCCGCCACAACAGGAGCCGCAGTGGTCAGACCCACTCCAGCGAAGGACTGCGTGGCCATACACCACAACCCAGCCCCGCCCGAAGCTCTGAGAGAGCGTCGGAGCTTATCAAGGGACGGGGCCTAGCCAGGAAGAGGAGGTGGAGTAACAGGGGAGGGGCCTGGGAGCGGGGCCTGGGGATAAAAGAAGGATATGAGCCAGAGGGTCGGGGAGGAGAGGCTGGCTGAGATGACTCCGGAGGGCAAGAAGGAGCGAGCGAGACAGAGAAGGAGCGTCAGAAGGCAAACCGGGGCTGAAGGACTAGAAGGGTGACTCTAACCCTGTCCCCTGCCCAATCTGGGACCCTGGCCATCCCTCTTCTTGGGGCCCCAGTGACCAGAGTGACCGTAGTCTAAGGGAAAGGATGGCCACCAGTGGGAAGTCACCCGGGGCGGAGGCGGGACTTGACAGCAGGGGAACAGAGGATGGCGCCTGGGAAGAGGAGATAAAAGGCCTTACCCAGAGTGGGAGGGTGGTCTCTCTCTCAGGGAGCAGGGCTGGTAAAGCTGCTGCAGACAGAGGGATCCCTCATCCAAAAAGGGGTGAGTTAGACTGTGAACAGGTATCTAGGGAAGGCTAGGACTGTATAGACAGATGCGTTAGGATTTATTATTTTACTGATTTACCTGACTTTGCTCATTTTTCCTACTTATTATAGATCTAAAGTTGTTGTTAAATCTCTTAATAAAACTATTTGTTACTCTGCCTGGGTCCTCATGCCTCATTTGGTCATGTACAAGGAGAAACCTGTTGTAAAAGTACTGTAAAAAGGGGTAGGGTGGGTGCTCTGGGCCCTCACAAGGAGACCCATACCAGAGTGGTGGCCATTAGTGAACTTTCCTAGCCGCTGCCTGCAACAACCCCTTAAGCTGGAGTTACAGTGCAAATGTAAACCAGTTTATTTTACCCCAAAGAACGCTGACACGTACAGCTCTGTGACACTGCTGGTGCTTTTCTGTTGGTGATCTCTGTTAGGACCCTTCTGAACTATTGAATGGGGGTGGTAGGAGGTGGTGGTTAGACCAGATCTGAAACTGTGTTCCAGCCAGAAAGCCCTATGTTTAGTCCTTACAATTTTCAGTTAAAGGATGTCAGGGAGCAGCAGGTCTGTAGCCAGGATTTTTAAAGTCAAGGGGCATTTAAATTTCTTAGGGGGCACGGGCTAATCAAATTAAATGAATATCCAGCTCCTTCCCCACATCTGCCACCGCTTGGGGGCCCTGAGGTAGCTGGGAAGTTGTGGGGCCCTGCCAGTAAGTCAGGGGGCCGAGCCCAAGATGCCCCACTGTAGCCACAGGCCTGGGGGGCAGGTAATTGGAGAGATTTTTCTCTGCCTGAGATCTTGGAGAGCCACTGCCAGGATGAGCTAGATGGACCCTTGGTTCTTCTGTATCTTCACCTCTCTTTCTGTTCTGTGCTAGGATTACTGTGAGAGTACAAAGCTAGTCCTACAATTCTAGGGCTGGAAACTGGTAATAAGTACTGCTGCTTCGGTGCTGGGGAAGTACTAGGGTTGCCAGTCTCCAGGTGGTGGCTGAAGAGTTCCTGGAATTACAGCAGGTCTCCAGGTTATAGAGATCAGTTACCCTGGAGAAGATGGCTGCTTTAGAAGGTGAACTCTGTGGCATTTTACCCCACTGAGGTCCCTCCTTTTCCCAAACTCCACCCTCCCCAGGCTCTACCCCAATCTCTAGGAATATTCCAAGCTAGATCTGGCAGCCCTAGGAATTACTTATGTGGCATAGGAACTGTGCACTACGGGCATGGGAAGAAGAGGGTAGAGCCACCTTCAAGTCTTGGTGTCCTAACCTCAGACCCACAGACTGAACCCCGAGTTTCTGCCACCTGAGTAGCTATGTGCTGCAGACTTGGTAACAATTCTTTGTTTTGAGAGTCAAGCACCAGATACAGTGCTGGCCTGTGCTCTAGGACAGGCTAGGACACAAGAGCTTGTCAACACTACCACATGACAGCTGAAATAATAATGTTGCTCTGGACCAAGTCTGAGGGTCTTCATATCCTGCTGCCTGAGAACTTTTAAAAGCATAATTAGGATTGCTGGACTGCAATATGCCTGCATACTTGTAAGCAAATATCTTCTTTTTTAAAAAATGTATCATTCCTTCTTATGAAAAAACCACCGTGTAAGCAGTGATATACTGAGCAAAAATAAAATATTTTGGAATTTTGTTTCCCTAAAAATGAAATGAATTACAGACATAAGAGAAGCCAATGTTGGATCAGACCAATGGCCCATCTAGTCCAACACTCTGTCACACAGTGGCCAAAAATACCAGGTGCCATCAGGAAGTCCAGCAGTGGGGCCAGGACACTAGAAGCCCTCCCACTGTTGCCCCCCCCCAAGCACCAAGAATACAGAGCATCACCTGCCCCAGCCTGTGAGTTCCTATCTATACCTTGTGGCTAATAGCCACTGATGGACCTCTGCTCCATATGTTTATCCAGTTCCTTCTTGAAGGTGTCCATGCTTGTAGCCGCCGCTACCGCTTGTGGCAGTGAATTCCATGTATGAATCACTTTTTGGGTGAAGAAGTACTTCCTTTTATCTGTTCTAACCCGACCGCTCAGCAATTGGAGTGCCCACGAGTTCTTGTATTGTGAGAAAGGGAGAAAAGTACTTCTTTCTCTACCTGCTCTATCCCATGCATAATCTTATAAACCTTGAACATGTCACCCCTCAGCCGTCATTTCTCCAAGCTAAAGAGCCCCAAGCGTTTTAACCTTTCTTCATAGAGAAAGTGTTCCAACCCTTTTATCATTCTAGTTGTTCTTTTCTGCACTTTTTCCAATGCTATAATATCCTTTTTGAGGTGTGGTGACCAGAACTGTACACAGTACTCCAAATGAGGACATACCATTGATTTATACAGGGGCATTATGATACTGGCTGATTTGTTTTCAATTCCCTTCCTAATAATCCCTAGCATAGCGTGGCCTTTTTTATTGCAGTCACACACTGTCTTGACATTTT
>NW_015171510.1:858704-877216 GCF_001447785.1 Gekko japonicus | reverse complement strand
GAGGCAGATTTTAATGAAAGATTACATATTTTTGGCAGGAGATCCACAAGTTCACATCTGAGTTCTTTCAGAACTCTGGGATGTATGCCATCTGGGCCTGGTGATTTATCAGTTTTTAAGTTGTCTATCAGTGTTAGGACCTCCTCTCTTGTCACCTCAATCTGACTCAGGTCTCTCAACACTGCTCCCGAAATCAGTGGTTCTGGAGTAGGCAAGCACTTCTCATCTTCCACAGTGAAGACAGAGGCAAAAAATGCATTTAGCTTCTCAGCCATTTCCCTATCATCCTTAATTACTTATTTTACCCCTTGGTCATCCAAGGGGCCCCACTGCCTCCCTGGCTGGTTTCCTACTTCTAATGTATTTGAAGAAAGTTTTATTGTTGGTCTTTATATTTTTTTGCTATATGCTCCTCATATTCCCTTTTTGCTTGCCTGATCACAGACTTGCATTTTATTTGCCACAGCCTGTGTTCTCTTTTATCAACCTCACTGAGACTAGCTTTCCACCGCTTAAAGGAATCCTTCTTACCTTTTACAGCTTCCATTACTTTGTTAGCTAACCATGCAGGCTTTTCCCTATACCTATTTGTGCCTTTCCAAACCTGCGGTATATATTTTTTCTGAGCCTCTAGGATTGTAGTTTTAAATATTCTCCAAGCTTCCCCAATGGTTTTGACCCTTTCTACTTTTCCTTTCAGTTTCTTCTTCACATGTCCCCTCATATCAGAGAAGTTACCCCTTTTAAAGTTAAAAGTGGTTGTGTCAGTCTTTTTGGACAGCTAGAAAGGTACTCCACATGTTTCCAGGTGGTTGGTCTTCAGGGCTTTTGTTAAGTTCCAGCAGCTGGGCTTAATGAATAGCAACAATAACAATAATAATTGTAAGAAATGGCAGACAGACTATTCTTTGGCATGGCAGCTTTATCAAAGCTTTGTATTTTGGAACATTTCCAGTCACTCCTTTCATAAAGTTTCCAATGTATTTCTCTTACTTTTCTGTTTTATGTCGACTCCCTGTTCCTTCTATAGTATTCTTGTGGAAATTTTATTCATTTGGGTTAAAACTCCAGGATATTTAAAAAGACTGCCAACTCGGGCTGAATCTGTGACAATCTGCAACTGGTTGCTATTTCTTTAGTTAGGTGTCTGTCCTTTATCCACTCCATAAAAATAGCCATGTACAATCATTAGTTGTTAATCTTGCTTAGATTTCTTTTTCTCAGCCTCACAAATAGGTTATTGGAAGTTTTGATATGGCTGTGGACAGGCAGGATCTGTTCCTGATTTGTAGCTCTTCCTGTTGTCACCAAGACAATGGCTTTTGTCACCAAGACAATGGCTTTTGGTATGAGAGAACCCAAAGTCAGGTGTCAAGGAGATTCCAGCTGAGATTGTCTGAGCAGAAGCCATAGCTGGTTAGGCTTTGAATAAAGATGATAGATGTTCAGGCAGCAGGAGTTCTGTATGAGCAAGAGCGTTTCAGTATGATTAAAATGTTTTCTGCTTTCAGACAACTAAAAATCAATGGTGAAGCCGCACTCTGCAGTTATTAAAAAAGCTGCCACAATAGCCTTGTTTCCCATGCTTTAAAATACCCGACTTCTTCTAGTTTAAAGACTTTTAATACCTGCGCTATTGTTGACAGTGATACCATTTCCTGGTTCTTAAAATCAGTTGGTTCTGGTGCTTTATGGTAAGTGAATTTCTGTCATTACAAGTGCAGTGGTTACCAGTTTAGCAATGAATAACCACAAACAGGACTTGTGTGATGAATATACAGATCATTCCCAGAAGGTCTGCTGAGTCATGACTCATGATCATTAATGGGTTATGGGAACACTATGGATGAACTGTCAAGTTGTTGGTGGGTGCTAGTGACAATGCAATATAGGACGCTGATGATTTCATAATAACCAGGTGATCTTAGTGAAAAAGAAAAGAAATTGAACATTCATTACATGATGGTTTGAGAGCTAGATCAGTCGCTTACATAACAGATCTGGCTTAGCAACTGCTTTGAGTACTGTTAATATTTTAAAATCAAGTTCCTGCATTATCAAACCTAGTTCTGAGGCACTCCTGCTTAAAGACCATTCTGTCCCAAGCTACCCTCAATGATTGTGCTCTCTAGTTTTGTTAATACATATCTCCCTCTGCTGGTGGCAAAAATAGTATAACTTCATCTATGTACAAATCGTTTCATATCATGCATGCTGGGTCCATAGCGGAAGAAAGTTGATTTCAGTCATTCATCCCAACAAGTAAATTTGACAGGGATTTGTTTAAAATAAATTAATCTTTTTGGAAGAACAGAGTAGGATTAAAGATTGTAGAAGTCCTATGTCGGTCTGTATTTTGAACCCTACATATCTCGCATAGGTTCAGCCCCAAAGAGCATTACTCATTCCCCTCCAACATTATTTTTGTCCCCAAAACCTAAACTATGTTGGTTAGATTTATTGTACTTTTTTCTTCAATGGATGAGAGTCTCTGCTCCACTGTATTCTGTTGAAGGAGTAGTACAGGGATGGATTGGCCATAAATCTCACTGGGAAATCTCAATGAGAGAGAAGCTGAAACCTCTGAACTCTCTCATTACCCATTATGTGTAGCAATCTAATCCATTCTACTTCCTTCCACAGAGAATCACAATTTAAAAACGTATGATGGGATTCACATCAAGCTTCTCTTTGCCCCCAACTCCTCCTTTCCCCCTCCCCTTCTGTAATCACATCATCATATCTATATATCTGTTTCTCAAGTGTGACCCCCAGATATCTAAATCTGCAGATCGAGGTGACACTGACACTAAACAGATTTTTCTGCAGACATGGGGGGGCATCAGGTTTGGAGAAAAATCTGACATCTTTAAAAAATACATGGAGGTTTAACTTCCCCCCTAAATAAAAAAGAGAAGGGGTAAGCTGACAGAGAAGGGAAGGGGGAGATTGATAGAGAAAGGGTGGGGAACAAAAAGGAGAAGGGTAGGTTGACAGAAGGGGAGGAGGAAGAAAGAGGGGGGAGTTTGTTAGAGAAGGAGGGGAGGGAAAGAAGCAAAAGGTGGGGAAAGGATGCACCCTCATGCAAGTTTTTTGCACGTCTCAGTTGTAATATTATAATAGCAAAATCTGCCAAATCTGAGGATATTTAAATCTGGAGATTAGATATATGAAGAAACAAGATGCATCTTTCCACAAACCTGAAAACTGCCCAGGTTTGCTGAAAAATCTGAACTCTAAAAAATTGGACTGTAAACCCCCCAAATGATAAAAGGAGTGACTATAGCCTTAAAAAACAGATACTGCCTCAGTGGCTGTTGCTAGGTAACCACAAAAGGCTTGCTCTGTGTTACTAAAAGGGCAGGGGAGGAGACAGGGCCCTTTTCAGGATTATTTTGGCCTTTAAGGGAGGACTCATTAGGGCGACTTGATACCACATGACTTGCATGACTCCCCTCATGTTCAGCAGCAGCCACTTTACGAAAGCTAATGTGGTGTACTGGTTAGAGTTTGATACTAGGACTTTGAATCCCCATTTCGCCCTGGAAACTCACTGGGGGGACCTTAGGCCAGTTACACATTTTCAGCCTAATTTACCTCACAGGCAGGGCCAGGATTGACCATTAAGAGCACCTGGACACCTCCTGGTGGGCCAATGATCTCCCTCTCAAGCTAGGCCAGCCAACTGTCTCACAGAAGGCCTAAAGGCAGGAGAAGAGGTGGCCCGCTATCTGGGGAAGCACAGCCTGGCTCAGCCAAGCCCCATGCAAGCCCCAAGGTGAGGCAGATGGGGGCACCCAGCCAAGCCTTGTATGAAGCAAGGCTGAGCCTTGTGTGTGGTGAAAAATGTCTGCTTTGGAGGTTGGGAGTCTGTGGCATTACAATCTGCTGAGATCCCTCCCCAAACCTCACCCTTCCTGGGCTTCTCCCCCAAATCTTCAGGATCTTCAGAAACAAAAGGCTGCTCCTCGCCTGAGGCTCTTGCCTTGTTGCTCTTAGCCCGTAGGTCATAGTCTGTGGGTCTTACTTGGAGGCCTTGTAAGAACCTGTGTAGAGGGCTGCTACTGAGTTCTGGGAGAGAACTGCTGGCAAGGTAGCCATTTGGTCAGTCTCAAAGTTTTCAGGGTACATCACCACAACAAGAGTTTATGTCAGAGTTTGAGGAAAGTTCCTGAGGCTGTAGAAGATAGCATTGCTCCAAGGAAGATGGATAACAAAGGATCTATTCCAGTGACCTGCGTGCGTTGCGCCATGATCATGTTTCTGCCATGCCGTGAAATGCATTATGCATGCTGCAAGTGCAAGCTTATAAGAATGCTTGAGGAGAAGGTGGGAGAACTCAAGGCACAAATCTGTACACTGAGGAACATCAGGGAGGCAGAAAGCGTTTTAGATGTGAAGGAAGAGGGGCTCCTGAGAGAACGGCAAGAGCTACCAAATCCTGAGCAAGAGGAAGGAAGTAACAAGGAACAGGTGGGTGAGTGGAAGAATGTGACCTTGAGGAGTAAGATAATCAGGAAACACAGCCAGTGGAGCTGCAAAATTGATACCAGCACCAGTCTGGCCACAAGTAGCCATTTGTGTGGGAAAGGCATGCTCTCTTGCTTTGAGGAGCTTTGCCTTGGGGCTAGGTAGATCTGGCTGTCTTTAGAGAAGCTCCAAGGCTGGCTGGGCAAGGGTGGAGCTTAGAGGGAGAGCCCACTAGTCCTCTGAAGCAGAGGGCACTTGTTCACCCTGCCAGCTTGCTCTACAGCCTCTAGCAGAGTCCCTGCCTGGCCATTCCCCAGCCTGCTCCCATTCCCCATGATGAGCCAGGAGAGGCAGAGAGCAAACCCAATGATGTCAGCTAGCGTTGACAGGTGAAACTGATGGCATCTCTGTGCATGTATGTACACACACATACACTCACACAGAGGTGCAAAGCTTGTGGTATAACCAGGGGTCATTTCCTGCGGGAACGCACAGGACCAGAACTCCAGCAGTAAGGAGCCCAGGGGGTGGGCACATGCAACAAGCCCTGCCCCCTGCTCTCAGCAGCCCTCAGTCGGGCCACAAGGAGCAAGAAGCAGCCAGGCAAGTTGCAGAGTTTTTTTTTCGGCGACTAACACACCCCCCTCGTGTGGGGCAGATCTGCGTGTCCCCCCCCCCCCCCATAGCTAGCAATCCAAAACAGTCCAGTGGCACCTTTAAGACCAAGTTTTATTCAGGTACAAGCTCCCCCTCCTCTGTGAGGGCAGATCTGCACATTCCCCCCTCCCCAATAACTAGGAATCCAAAACAGTCCAGTGCAGTGGGTGTTGCCTTCTGACACACTTCAGGTGATGTCAGGGGGTGTGGCATATGCAAATAAGTTATGCTAATAAGTTATGCTAATGAGCTCCTGCACCTCTTTTTCTATGAAATGACCCCTGGGTATAACAATAAGTAAATGTTGCACAATGGGACAGGAGGAGGAAGCTCAGTCAGTGCAGGGGGTGGCCAGAGTGAGCACTCATAGTACATGCATGGTAAGAAAGGAAGAATTACAATATTAGTGTGGGGGGCATTTTTTGGGTGAGTATTTGTGTGTGTGTATGTGTGTGTGCTTCCAAGCCTGGAAGTCATGGTGATTTCTGATGACCCCTAGTGGGGCTAGGATATTTTCTGAGAGGTGACTTGATAACCTGCCTCTGCGTCCCTGGCCCTGGTATTCCTTGGAAGTCACCCTTTCAAGTACTTGTAGGGTTGCCAGTGTCATGAGTGACAACGACAGTGCTGAGTCCCTGCCTGAGTTGGCATCGCAGCCAGAGGCCCCTCTGACTCCTCACAAGTTGATAGTTTGCCAGCACCTCAGCCTGTAAACCCCGCACCTGGTTCTGCAGCACCCGAGGAGGCACAGGTGCAATCGGGGAGCCCGCCTGACTCACCTCCGCGGGTGGTTCAGCTAAGGGAGCAGCTCTACAGAGACTTAGCCACCCACTATCGAGATGCACGCTGGCAGGGAAGGCAAGTGCCGAGTCCTGAGTGTTAGCAGGAGCAGTGCCACTGCCATGGGAAGCCCGGCTGGAGGCCTATAGAACTCCCACTCAGGATTGGGCTCTTGTGGAAGGAACAAATCACCTCTGTGTGTGTCTCACATCCACCCTCGGCTTCTGTTCCTGGACCCCTAACTCTGGCTCGGATTCCTGGTTTCCTGACCTCTGCTTCGGACGACCCCTCTTTCGGACTCACGATTTGTCTCTCACTCTTGGACTTGGGCCTCTCAGCCCAAGCCCAGCCCGTGACAGCCAGGTCCTTACCTTGCGCTGGTGGGGTGTGGGAGGGACCTTTCCAGGAGTGGGTGAATGGGCATCATTGCTACGTATGACTTCCCTGACATGATGACGTCAGGGACATCGTGCTGCAACACTTTGGTTTTTTGGGCAAACTCTAAGGTAAAATTGGTGTAAAACAATAGTTTTGCCCCAAAACCAGAGCATCGTCACACAACGTCCCCGGCCTGATGACATCACTTCCGTGTGACGTTAACACACTGGGGACATAGCTGTTGGGGTGGGGCTTTCTCCACTGGCCAACTGGCCAGGGGCGGGCAGGAGCCAACAAAATTGGGGATCCCCCGCTCCCACCTGGGGACTGGCAACCCCAAGTACTTGCCAGTGTTGGCCCTGCTTACCTTCCAAGATCTGATGATATTGGGCTTGCCTGGGCTATCCAGGTTAGGGCAGGAGGAGCATCATTGACTCCAACTGTGCCCCGGTCTTGAGTTTGTCTTCAGCATCAAAATCATGTGATGGGTGACATACTATTAGACAAAGTTGTTTCTGAATGTATGCAGAGCACTTTCTGTCAGCACTGAGTAACTGCAGCCAGGGCAGAGAGTACACTTGCATGGCAGGAAAGGAAGGGTTATATTTTTAACTGGGAAGTGGGCTTAATTTGTGCCTGGCCCTTGAATTTGTCTTTAGCCTCAGAGTCCTTAATGAAAACTGGGGTCCTTCTGGCTTTTTAATGAAGTAAAATACACAGATTTTCTGTCTAGCCTGCAAATTAGCTTGAATGTGTCTAGTCTTGATACCTTTTTTGATAGGTAAAATGGCTGATTATGTGTACACAAGCTATATAAAAATAAGCATAGCCACATAAGCCAATGTGGTGTAGTGGGTAAGATGGTGGACTGTAATCTGGAGAACCAGGTTTGATTCCCCACTTCTCTTCCACAGGCAGCCTGCTGGGTGACCTTGGGCCAGTCACAGTTCTCTCTGAACTCTCTCAGCCCCACCTACCTCACAAGGTGCCTGTTGTGGGGAGGGGAAGGGAAGGCAATTGTAAGCTGCTTTGAGACTCCTTAAGGTAGAGAAAAGTGGGGTATAAAAACCAACTCTTCTAAGCGGCTTGAGGATTGTGTTTCCGCCAACTGGCATCTGATTTTGTTTCTGTGTATGTGTGGCCTTTATACACATGAAGCTGCCTTATACTGAATCAGACTATTGGTCCACCAATGTCAGTATTGTCTACTCAGACTGACAGCAGCTCTTCAGGGTCAGGCTGAGGTCTTTCACATCACCTGGTCCTTTTACCTGGAGGTGCTAAGGATTGAACCTGGGACCTTCTGTATGCAAAGCAGAGGCTCTTCCACTGAGCCACAGTTTCTCCCTGAAAAACCTTGTGGGGCTGTCCCTTTAAGGAAGGGGGCAGAGCCCCCACTGTAGCTACAGGCCAGGTGAACAAAACCACCTTACCGTGCAAAGTTATATTAGCTGAATATTCTCTTATATATGAATGCTGATGCAAGTATGGTTCCTTCTTGCTAGTTCTCTATCTGAATTGGCTCTCCTCTGAACTGTGACTGCCATCTCCTCCCATTGCTGTATGTGGCAGCTAACAGTACTGGTCCCAAGCAGAGTTACAACCTTCTAAGTCAAAAGAGGTCAGTGGGCTTTTGAAAAAGTAACTGCTTAGAATTTCTCTCTAAGCATCCACAATCAGGGAATGACACCAGTTGCCTGGGGCCACCGGGGCTGGGCCAGCCTGAGCCACAGGTGCCACTGTTGCTGGCTTCTCTGACATCACGGTGGGTGGTGGCAGCTTCAGGGCAGGGCAATCAACTGTAGGGTTGTGAAGGTCCACCTCCTCCAGCCAACCCCACAGCTGATTATCGTGACTCCTTCTCTGAAACTACCACCTGCTGTAACTCCAGAGACAGCAGAAAGACAGGCAGCAGCATCACCATGGTAGCTGGGTAACTGGTGGCCCTCTAGTAGGGCTCCCCCCATTGGGGTACCTGGGGCAGCTACCTTGTGGTTAAGACTGCCATGATTGCAGAAGAACTCCAGGCCCTACCTTGAGCCTGGTAATTCTACACAGAAAATCGAGCAGTTGAGAAATGGTTAAAAGAAGAAAAGAGAGGAAAATGGGGAGATTGGCCTGCCCGAACATCTGAGAGCTTAGGGGAGATTTGGAGGATGGGGGGAATTTCCAGATCAGTCCCCCCCCAACACATACACAATTCTGTGGGCCTGCTTGTTGCTGGTGTTATTATCCCATGATTTTTTAAATTGTTTGTTGCTAGAATCAGCTACGTGCAGTTTAGTGCACAGATCCTTTATTTGAAGGCTCCATCAGCATATTCCTCGTAATAATGTGTGGGTGGGGTGCAGAGTTTAGGATTAACTCACAGCAGCTTAGATCATTTTTAAGTGAAATTGGATCTCTTGCCTCATACAGTGTCTGATAAAGTAGATTTGAAAAGAAGGGACAAGCCCCCTGTTGCCTCTGCGCACTGCTACACCGAGAGTGGGTGTTTGTAAATGTGCATGGAATGCTCTGCAAGGAGGAGGTGGAGCCGGGAGGCTGGGTGTCAGCAACAACAGCTGTTGTGGTAAAGGGGCTGCTTCCTATGCAGCCAAATAGGGCAGCACACCGTTTCTGTTTGACACCAGTAGGTGGTGCTGTTGCCTATGAGAAGGATTTGCATGGCCGTGGGGAATACAGATTTCCCATTGGTACATCAAACCATTGCTGAGTGACTGGAGCATCTGCCTTGTCTGGGGAGGGTGGCGCTATACCGACCTCAGCGATGGAAGTAGGAGTGCTCCAAAGGGTGCATTTTCATTATCTCAGTAATCTCCTCTTTAGTGACCTGCTAGACTTTACTGGAAAAGAGTGACAGAAGGGGATTACTCAGACGGAATCACCCATCTCGCTGGGCACTGGGCAGCCGCAGAAGAAGGCAGGAAATGATTGGTTTTTCATCGGCAGGCCTTAATCCCTGCTTGCTGTTATTCAGGCAGGGTGGTTTTCAGGCACTGTCAGATTAAAGCAGCATGAGGGTTGTAGTCTTTCTATATGGCTGCAATAGTATTCTCCCTTCCAATCCTCTGTGTTTCTAAGAGCACAGCTGAAACAGGATTCGTACATGGTGCCACAGGACAGAGGGACAGCCGGGTCACCTGGGATTACACAGCCTGCCTGGTTCCACGAGATGGTTCATACCCAGCAGGTGAGCATTCATTCACCTATCCTCTACCTATACCTTGGGAACTTGAAGTACATTGTTCTAGCAGTGGAGTATGCATGTTAGAAGGGGGATGGAGGTGGGCTAGGCTACAACTGACCAGGGGGATGAAAAGTGGAATAAAGAGGGTAAACGGATCAGCATCTGTTTGGAATTCATTCATATATAGGACATTGGTGGAAATTTAGGGCATGAAACTTGTAATATCAAACATGGAAGAAGATTGTTTGTTTGTTGGTGGGGTGGGGGTGAATGATTACTTCAGTGTATATCATCTCTTACCTCTTTTAAGTACAGTGTGTTCGGTCTACATTATATGCCATTCTGGAGATGGTCTGAGGCAGTTGAGCTGGAGGCAGATTGGCCGCTTGCTGTGATTTTTGCAGCCCACCAAAAGTGTGGGATGAGTGATGTGTGCTGTGAACGGGGTACGCTGAGAGTGTAGGATGGCAGCACCTGTGAAGAAGCAGGCTGATTGTGCTCTCATGCGGGCGGAGGAGGCAGAGCAGCTGTGCCGATCTATTTACAGTAGTTGCCTGGCTGCAGCAGGAGAGCTGTGGCTTCACATTCCTGATTATATTGAGTTTAGTGAGTTTTAATTTTCTTGTACTGAATTTACATATCATTCTACTTGATAAAGATAAAGTATGCACTATCGATTCCTCTATATGCACTAAAGTTGTAAAGTTTGTAGAATTTGTATCGATACTGTCTCAAATGCATACTCATTTTCTGTTACTATTAATAAAAATATAAATAATAAAAAACAGCAACAAAACCCTTCTCAAACTGACCTGACCTGTGGTGTCCTTGGACTGTAATGTCACCCAGATTCTGCAATGCCCAAGGAAGCTCCTTGAATCCGTTGATCAGACTTTTTAAAACAATCCAGTATTTAGGACAAAATTTTCCCCCACCCCCAACTGCCATGCTCTGCCAGGTCCAAGATCATCTGGCACAGAATTCTGTTCTTTGCATAAAACATCCAGATACCCAGTATGCTAAAAGGAAAGACAGAGAATGACTGTAAGCATCCATTGGTTCCTTCTGAGTGTCTATAGGAACAAACTGGGTCGCAAGCAGGGTCAGTCAGATTGTAGTAGTGACCCCTTTCTGTTTGCCCTTCTTGTAATTAATTATATACTGCCTCTGAACAGAGAGAGATTCCTTTTCCAGTAATCCTATCTTATAGCTGTTGATGGACCTGTCTAGAATCTAAAGTTACTAGTCTTAATTGCTGTTACAACATTCTGTGTAAATAACTTGTTGTTTTTCAGTCGCACAGTCGAGTCCGACTCTTCGGGACTCCATGGACCAGATCACGCCAGGCCTTCTGGTCTTCCGCCGTCCTCTGAAGTTTGCTCAACTTCATGTTCATTGCATCTATGACACTGTCTAACCATCTCATCCTTTGCCGTCCCCGTCTTCTTTGACCTTCAGTCTTTCCCAGCATCAGGGTCTTCTCCAGTTAGTGCTCCCTTCTCATTTGGTGGCCAAAGTATTTGAGCTTCAGTTTCATTATCTGGCCTTCCAGGGAACAGTCAGGGTTGATTTCTTTTAGGATTGACTGATTTGATCTTCTTGCAGTCCAAGGGACTCTCAAGAGTCTTCTCCAGCACCACAGTTCAAAAGAATCTATTCTTCGGCGCTCGGCCTTCCTTATAGTCCAACTCTCGCAGCCATACATGACTACTGGGAATACCATTGCTTTGACCATGCGGACTTTTGTTGGCAGGGAGATGTCTCTACTTTTTATCATGCTGTTTAGGTTCGCCATCGCTTTCCTCCCAAGGAGCAGGCATCTTTTAATTTCATGGCTGCAGTCACAGTCTGCGGTGATCTGGGATCCCAGGAACGTGAAGTCTGTCACTACTTCCACGACTTCCCCTTCTATTTGCCAAGGAGTGATGGGGCCGGATGCCATGATCTTAGTTTTTTTGATGTTGAGCTTCAAGCCCACTTTTGCGCTCTCCTCTTTTACCCTGAGCAAGAGGCTCTTTAGGTCCTCTTCACTTTCTGCCATTAGAGTGGTATCGTCTGCATATCTGAGGTTGTTGATCTTTTCCCCAGCAATCTTAATTCCCGCTTGTGATTCATCCAGGCCAGCATTTCGCATGATGTACTCTGCATATATATTAAATAAGCAAGGTGACAATATACATCCTTGTCGTACTCCTTTTCCTATGCTAAACCAATCAGTTGTTCCATATCCGGTTCTAACTGTCGCTTCTTGACTCTTATACAGGTTTCTCAAGAGACATGTGAGGTGGTCTGGTACTCCCATCTCTTTAAGGACCTGCCATAGTTTGTTGTGATCCACACAGTCAAAGGCTTTAGCATAGTCAATGAAGCAGAAGTAGATGTTTTTCTGGTACTCTCTTGCTTTCTCCATAATCCAGCGACTGTTGGCAATTTGAAATTACTACCGTGTGTCAATTATGATTTGTGATATATGATAAATTAATGCCCTTGAATTTATAGGTGACCTGGTTGTCACATGTAGACCACCACAGGTTTCTTTGCTGCACTCTGAGTCCTTAAGCTTATTCACTTACTCCTTTCTATCCCTGTTTGGTGGTAATGGCAGCAGCACTGGGAATCATTGAAACGAGAAAGATGAGACAGTGACTTCAGTATCAGAGGATGCTGACACACATTTGGCCAGAAGGGAGGGGAGGAGCTGCCTTTGACGAAGGGCCTCTCCTGTACAGAGATGTAGAAAACACATCCATGTACAGTATATATGTGTTTCCATATGCAAAACAATCTCCTTTTGATGTTATATATTAGGATACAGTTTGTCAAACAATTTTTTTGCAGTGATGTATTTTATTAGAGTCTTATACATTTCCTATGTTTGCCTTTGGCAGTGTTCTAGCTGGGAAACCCTTCTCCTCAGAGTAAACATAAACTAGAAATATGCATGAGCTCCAGTAGTATATGTATAGACAGCCAGTATGGTATAGTGGCTAGAGTATTGGTCTAGGCCTGGGAAGGCAGAAATTCAAATCCATATTCAGATCCCAAAGCCATGGAATTCATGGAGTAATCTTGGGCCTCTCTCTCTCTCTCTCTCTCGCTCAGTTTGACCTACTTCACACTGTTGTTTGGAGGATAAAAGTGGGGAAAACAATGTACACTGCCCTCAGCTGCTTGGAGAATGGGAGGGATGAGAACGTGATAGATAAAATTAGCACAATACGGCAGATATGACTATGGTTCCTGCACAAGTTTGGGAATCATTACCTCTATCCTTTTTCATTCTATCCTACCTCCAGCAAGCTCAAGATGGTGTACATTTTCCCCCTTCTAAAGTGTAATCTTATAATAACTGTAGTAAGAAAGAGTGACTTGCCTGTGATCACCCGGTGGTCCTCATACCTCAGAGGAGATTTGAGCATTGGCCTTCCTAATCCTATGCCAACACCCTATAACCACCACATTGGCTCTAACTCTTACTTTTCCACAAACCGTTTGTCTCAACCCTTGGAGAATTCTTGGAGAACAGGTGAGGTGCCAGAAGATTGGAGGAAGGCAAACGTTGTCCCCAAGAAAGTGAAAAAGGAGGATCTGGGTAACTACCAACCCATCAGCTTGACATCTATATCTGGGAAACTTTTAGAACAAATCATCAAACAGACAGTCCTTGAGCCATTTAGAAAAGATGGCTGTGATTACTAAGAGCCAGCATTTGTTTCTCAAGAACAAGTCATGTCAGACTAACCTTATCTCTTTTTTTTTTTTGAGAAAGTTACTACCTTGGTGGATCAAGGGAATGCTGTAATTATAGTTTTATCTTGATTTTAGTAAGGCTTTTGATAAGGTTCCACATAATATTCTTGTTGAGAAATCGGTAAAATGTGGTTTGGATCCTGTTACTGTTAGATGCATCTGTAACTGGTTGAAGACAGAGTCAGGATACAGGATAATCTTGACAGGCTGGAAAACTGAGCTAAAAAATAAAATGAATTTTAGTGGGGATAAATGTAAAGTTCTGCATTTAGGTAGGAAAAATCAAATGAATAATTATAGGATGGGAGAGACTTGTCTTGGTGGTAGTTTGTGTGAAAAGGATCAAGGGGTCTTAGTAGACCATACACTGAACATGAGTCAGCAGTGTGATGCGGAGTGAAAAAGGCAAATGCAATTTTGAGCTGTATCAACAGAAGTATACTGTCCAGATCAAGCGAAGTGATGGCATCGCTTTACTCTGCTCTGGTTAGACCTCACCTAGAATATGGTGTTCAGTTTTGGGTACCACAATTTAAGAAGGATATAGACAAGCTGGAACATGTCCAGAGGAGGGCAACGAAGATGGTGAGGAGTCTAGAGACCAAGTTCTATGAGGAAAGGTTGAAGGGGCTGAGAGGTGATATGATAACCATCTTCAAGTACTTGAAAGGCTGTCATATAGAGGATGGTACGGAGCTGTTGTCCGTTGCCCCAGAAGATTGGACAAGAATCAATGTACTGAAATTAAATCAGAAGAGGTTTTGGCTAAATATTAGGAAGCAGAAGAAGAAGAAGAGATTGGATTTATACCCCGCCCTTCAATACCCAAAGGTGTCTCAGAGCGGCTTACAAACTCCTTTCCCTTCCCCTCCCCACAACAGACACCCTGTGAGGTAGGCGGGACTGAGAGAACTCTTGACAGAAACTGCTCTTTTTCAAGATCAGCTCTTATCAGAACTACAGCTTGCCCAAGGTCATCCAGCCAGGTGCAAGTGGAGGAGTGGGGAATCAAACCCGGTTCTCCCAGATTAGAGTCCGCGCACTTAACCACTACACCAAACTTCCTGGCAGTTAGAACGGTTCCTCAATGGAACAGGGATCCTTGGGAGGTGGTGAGCTCTCCTTCTTTGGAGGCTTTTAATGCTGATTGTGTGAAATTAGGCAGTTTATGAGAGGGAGGGCAGGAAGGGTTGCATCAGTGCTTAGTTCTTGTGGCCCTTTCTTACATGCCCAGGGAAATGCTGATCACCACTTTGGGGTGAGGAAGGAATTTTTCACCAGGCCAGTTTGGCTGGAGATCCTGGAGGGTTTTTTGTCATCTTCTGGGTGTGGAACAAGGGTCACTGGGGTGTGTGGGGGGTATTTGTGAATTTCCTGCACTGTGCAGGGGGTTGGACTAGATGACCTTGGAGGTCACTTATAACTCTATGATTTTATGATTCTAACTCCTTCCTGTTCATCCTCAACTAAAATGAAGCCTGTATGTAACTGCATCACCGTTGCCTGTAACCATTGTTTTCTTCTCTTCATTCACTGTCATTCTTTCCTTACCTTTGTTGTCCCCGAACATAGATCGTAAGCAATTTTGGTCAAAGTTCTTTTTCATGTGGTTTATGTTGCAAGCTGAAGTTTAGGGGCTGAATAACAATAACAATAATTAATAGTAATGACTCATAGTGAATTCTCCATAATCTGTCTGAAAATCTCCTCTGCTTCCCAAATTGTTTGTGTTCATTATTTTGCATCCTGCCCTTCCTCTGCTCAATGAGCATAGCCTTATTTAATTTTATTGCCACCAAAAAAACTGTGACATTGGTTAAGTTCTTTAAGGTGCTATTGGGCTCTTAATGTTTTCTGCTGCTACAGACAGACTAATACAGCTACCCATCTGGATAGGTTAAGTTCATAACTGATGAGGGCTTTGAATGCACGCTTGCTGGTTTAAATCAGATGTTCTGTCTGTTACACTACACAGGCTAGATCAACTGGATCAACTCAGTTCTTCGGACTGGGTCATGCAATTCAGGGATGTGGAATTGTCAAATTGTTTGTATTTATCTGTAAGATTTAACAGCAGAAGATCATTTGGGCACTATTTTTTTCTGTCTTTGATTCATAGGCTACATGCTACATGCAGTGCAAATCTATGCATGTTTACTCAGAAATCCCATTTAGTTGAATGAAGTTTACTTTCAGGTAAATGTGAATAGGATTGTTTCCTAGCAGCACAATCCTAAACAGAGTTATACCCTTCCAAGCCCATTGTCTTCAATGGATTGAGATGGGTATCACTCTGTTTAGGACTGCATAGTTAATTTCCCAATACAGTTGTTTCCAAATTTCCAATGTCATAATCTCCATCCTTCACTCTGGTTGTAGTCTATGTTTATGTGAACAAATTCTGACTTGACTGACTATGGATTTCATTAGAATTTGTGTAGTGTTATTAAGTTTGGGGGGCTTTTTATGTCTTGGGCAATCAGTGAACTTGAATTGCTCTCATTTGTCAGAGAGGATGTCTATTATCCTTTCAGGGTCGTTCTCCTTTTAGGGTGCTGTACTATCTAGACAGAGAATGCTTGATCTGCGAAAGAAACTGGTTCTAATTCCCTGTCTGGCCAGGAAGCAAAGATATATTGTTGGTATTCTTTCAGGTGAGGGGTCATCATGAATATCCATCCATTTAACTGTCACACAGTTATGCTGAAATACTGGCTGTCAAAAGTAGCCTTGTGGAATGTCAAGACATATCAAGGAGAAAAACAGACTTTCCCCTCACTCTTCCTGATGTATGTCTTTTTTATTTATTTAGAGTATTTATGTTCTGCCTTCCCCAAGGATCAAGGCAGCTTCAATACATAATTAAAACATAGTATAACAATAAAACCAAGTAAATCCTAGTAACACACAATAACATGCCTGCAATCTGCATTCCAATAAAACCTCTGGTGAGCTGAGCAGTCTTGCAGAGCGTTCTAAAAGTTTTCACAAACTGTGCTCCTTTCACCTCCTTGAGGAGCATGTTCCATAAAGTGGGAACAACCACAGAAAGACCATGGGCCTGAATCAGTACTAGGTGGGCCACCTTAACGAGGGAGTAATTGAAAGGTGGCCATAGCTGGGACATGCACAACTACATATGGGGAGGCCATGAGTGTAGGGTTGCCATCTGCTCGCCCTCAGTAATCCTCTCATTTGTCCACCAGTGCTGATCATAGAAGAGAGTGGAGTGTTCAAACTCAGAAGTGACTGCCAGTGCTCTAGGAGTCCTCTCAAATTTCTGTTGTCTTTACCCTTTTGGTCCTTGCATCTGTTAAATATCTTCATTATGCTGTATGCTAATGTACTGCTCTCACCCTCTACCTATATGTATGGACTGGTAATTTCCATTTCATGGTATCTGAGGAAGTGTGCATGCACGTGAAAGTTTGTACCTTGAATAAAACTTTGTTGGTCTTAAAGGTGCCACTGGATACAAACTTCATTCTGCTGCTTCAGACCAACATGGCTACCCACCTAAATCTAAAATGTCTTCAGTTCAGTTTGTCAGTAGGGGGAACTGTGGGCCAAAGAGCACCTTAGTAATGCTACCTTTTATATTAGCTCTGTCTTTGGAAGGTTAAAAATGTTTCAGTATATTGGCCTGGGCTTCCTTCACAGGGTAAAATTGCTGTACTAAAAATGAGGGCAGCAGCTGTGTCCCCTTTCCTTTCCCTAACACAGTATTGTCCTGATTTTAGGATATCTTCCTTAAACATAGCAGGGGGACAACTGTTTAGAGTTCTCCGTGGAAGCATCCATTGTTTGACTGCGATGAGCCAGAACTGCAAGGTGGTAGGGTGACTATAATCAAAGCTTCCTTCGAAGAAGAAACTGGCCTTAATTTATGTTTGAACTTCTTTCCATAATACTTTACAAAAAAACATGTGGTGATTGCCACATCCATGTGTCACATCATCCAGAAGTGAAATGCAATCGCATTGCCTCTAAGGTGAAGGGTTGTGTTTTATTTTGGCCCGAGTAAGTAAGAGGGTATATGATCATGTTGCATTCTTCGTTACTGCCAGTCAGATCTATTTATGCAGTACCCAAAGGAATAAAAAGTGGCATATAAATATGTGTATTTATTGGAATAATCTCTCATTGGACTGATCTCTCATACTGTGGTGGAAGTGTGCTTTTCCATAGCATGAACTATGTCCCTTAATTTAATATATACATATATCTATTCTGCCTTTCTTTCCGGTGGGGACCAAAAGCGGCTTACATAGTTCTCTCCTCCACTTAATCCTTACAAAAAACATGTGAGGTAAATTATGTTGAGTGTGTGACTGGTCCCAAGTCACCCGGTGCGATGCCCTCTATAGGTGGTGGAATGAGCTATCAAGTGAAATCAGGGCCATGCATAGGGTTGCCAAGTCCATCTTCCACCCCCAGCGAGGGACTTTGGGGGCGTTCCTGGAGGGGGCGGGGCATCTCTAATGTGATGACATCATGTTGGGGACATCTCTGCCCCCAAGTCCCACCCCAACAATGACCACCCATGGCAACATCTCTCTCTCCCCTCTTGTGAGACTTAAAGGTCCTGCTGATCAGCTGCAAGACCATTTAAATCTTGCAGGAGGGAAGTGAGAGGGGAGGCCGCCAGCTGCATGCCTGAACGCCAAGTGGTGATGCCTCTTGGAATTAAGGTGCACATGGCCCGGCCCCAGTGGCCAGAAGCATTTAAAGGGACCCTTTAAATGCTTTTGGCCAGTGGGGATTTCATGCACCTGAACTCCAAGTGGCAATGCCGCTTGGAATTCAGGCATTCAAATCTCAGCCCCTGCTGGCCAGAAGCTTTTAAAGGGACCCTTTGCTGGCCAGCGGGGCCTCAGGCTCCTGGATTTCAGGCATGTGGCTGGTGGCTGCTGCCCTCCTGCAAGGTTTAAAGGGCCCTCTAGCTGATCGACGGGCCAGGTGCTCTCCCAATCAGCTGGAGGGCCCTTTAAATCTCTCAGGATAGGAGGGGGAGGGGCGGCCGCAGGTGGTCATTTTAGGGGGCTGGGCTTCCCCCACCAGCCAGCTGGCCGGCAGCAGGCTGAAGCCCTGAAAATCAGGGAACCCCCACCCAGGCAGGGGATCTGGCAACTCTACACGCTAGCTCAGAGGTCCCCAAGCTTTTTCAGCCTGTGGACATCTTTGTAATTTTGACACAGGGTGGTGGGCACAACCACAAAATGGCTGATGCGGGCAGCAGGAGGTGGAACCAGTCACATAGAGGAAACAGAAATGCAGGGAAGAGGAA
>NW_015171510.1:849151-858671 GCF_001447785.1 Gekko japonicus | reverse complement strand
AGACAATAAACAAACATTGTGGTGGGGACTGCTGCTGAAACAATGGTATTTCAGTCTGCACAGGCAATCAGGTCTCCAGTAGCTAATCAAAAGCCCTGCTGCCGGGCAGCAGCCCCGCCTGGCTCCACTTGGTGGGAACCAAGAAAGGTGTCCGTGGGCACTGTGGTACCCGTGGGCACCCTGTTGGGTAGCCACTACACCATGCTGGTTTTCTATGACATCCTGACCTTCATCCTAACTCCTAGAGGATTTCAATAGTGGGCTTAATTGGTTTTTAAATAGAAAAATCCAGACTGGTCCCATAACTTCTCAAGGGCTGAGTGCTTCTCATCTTTGGAAGTCCTGGAATGCCTTTACTGAGCTGTCTGAACTGCTGGCTTGGGAAAGTCAGAGTTTGTCTCTTCTGACAAGGCATTTTCTCGTTGGCTGTGATGGGACTTGGATACAGCCGCAGTGGCTCTTCCCTCTGTGCCAGCTGGCTTCTGACCGTGTCAGATTTCAGGACTTTGCCTCCCCATACCCTTTTAAAGATTAGGTTATTAGAACTCGTCAGAGTCGACAACTGTCTGGAGAATGAAACTGCCTCAGAGGGCTGAAGGACTCAAACACTTTGAGAGAAGCTCCATTGAAGCTAGACAAGAGCCAGACCAAACAAATGAGAGGAGTATTTTCAAAGGAAAGGAGGACAGTGATGATGGCAAAAGACTACCAATGGGAGGCATTTTGAAGAATGAACAGAGCTATCCTTTTCTAGTGAAGAACCGGACCAAAGGGCATTGGGGATAAAGACTGACTTCCCAGCACGTATCCTTTGTACTATGTTGAATTTTATCTCGGACATAGGCTGTTAGCCGTGATAGCTAAATGGAACCTCCATGTTCAGAAGCAGAATATCTCTGAATACCAGTTGCTGAGGGAACAGGGGGAGGCTTTTGGCATCTGTTCCCCTGCTTGTGCTCCTGCCTTTTCTCTTCTACATTCCTGTGAGTCTCCTGAGGGAACTCTTTGGCCCTGTGGGAAACAGTGTGTTGGGCTAGATGGATCTTTGATCTAATCCAGGGCTGTTCTTAGGAGAAGGATTTAATTCCTAAGACATTATTATGATCTTCTTAAACTAAATTTTCTTTTGGTCCCCAACGTAAAAGACAATACTTAAATTTAGGAGGCCTGTGATAAGAATAGAGATCATGTGATGGAATTCTTAATGTCCCATGTTATATTTGTAATAACGTTGACCATTTTATTAGTTGAGAGGACTGATGTTTTCAGGAGTTAAGGGCTGGAGTGTTGATACACAAGCTGCAGATTTCGTTATAGATTATGGGCATCTCCATTAGATTCTCTGTGCTACACATTCTCATGTATAAAATGAGGGGCGGGAGACTGTTGTCTTCTTTCTTGTGTGCTAAAGAGTGTGAGAAATGCCGACGCTCTAGCAATTTCTGTATTTCCTATTATGTTTATATATTCAGCCCTCATTTCTTTTCACTTCCTATGAGCTAGTTCCTAGGATTATTTTTGGTGATGACTCATGCATGCTGTGCTATAGAATCAATAATATAATATAAAGATAAGTAGAAGATTATAGCAAAATATTAAGTGCACGGTGTGTTGATACACAAGCTGCAGATTTCGTTATAGATTATGGGCATCTCCATTAGATTCTCTGTGCTACACATTCTCATGTATAAAATGAGGGGCGGGAGACTGTTGTCTTCTTTCTTGTGTGAGAAATGCCAACGCTCTAGCAATTTCTGTATTTCCTATTATGGCTATAAGGGCATTGGTTATTCTTTCCCTGAAGGAATCCTTTGCAAACAGGAGAGTTAATGCAGGAACAGATTGAAGGCATGAAATCGTTGTAGTGTGAACTCCCTCTGCTAATTCTTTGCTTAGCACTAAGGTGAGGCAAGATCTCAGGTTCCATACCCAGCAGGATGGTTGGAAAGTAATGGAAGGAGGAATTAGCAATGTTCCACTGCTCTAATTGCTTCCCTCTAGGTTGGTGGAAATGTTATGTGTTGGTTGTAGTTGCATAGCACAATCCTGTGCACATTTGTCCAGAACTAGGCCCCACTATATTTATTGGGGTTTACTCCCAAGTCAGTTTGTTTAGGATTGCAGCTGCAATTATATAGTGCATTTCAAGTTTTTAAAGCACTTCACAGATATTAGCTGAGCAATGTTTTTCCTATGAATAGTTTTATTGACAGTTTTGCATGATCATACAAAGCTATACATGAAAAGGTTCAAAACCACAGGTATTTGGGGAGGGGGAATCCCGAGAAGGAACAGAAACAAGAAAGTTTCCAGCAACTATAAAATCTAATGGAAACATCCACTGAGTGTAAGGCTGTGGCTTGATGGTAAAACGTGGCAGAACAGCTGCCTTAAGCCAAGAAGAAAGGTGAGAAATAAATATTTTAATGAAATAATTAATGAATAAAATCAACTTTGCATGCACAAAATGTCAGGTTTGCTACCCAGAATCTCTAGTTAAAGTGATCTGGTAACAGGTAATATGCAAGGGTTCTGGGAAGCTGGTAGCAGTCAGTGTTGAGCGTACTGACACTGGTGGAGCAATGTTCTGATTCAGTATAAGGCAGCCTCAGGTGTATATGTTCATACCTCAGTAATCTTTACAGCTTCCCTATGAGGTAGGCTAGGGAGCTGCGGTGGCTCAAGTGGTTAAGACGCTGAACTGCAGGCTGTGAAAGTAGTTCAGCAGTTCGAGTCCCGAGTGTGCCTCATGACGGAGTGAGCTCCCGTCTCTAGTTCCAGCTCCTGCCAACCTAGCAGTTCAAAAGCAAGAAATTGCAAGTAGAGAAATAGGTACCACTTCAGTCGGAAGGTAACAGCATTCCGTGCGCCTTGGTGTTTAGTCATGCCGGCCACATGACCACGGAAATGTCTTCGGACAGCGCTGGCTCTTCGGCTTTGAAATGGAGATGAGTCGGATTCGACTGGCTTTTGAGCAAGGGAACCTTTACCTATGAGGTAGGCTAGCAGGTATCATCCTCCTACTGCAGATGATGGAAGGACTGGTTGGGAGAAAGTGGCTTCCCTAGAGAACCTAGTGAACTTGTTATGGCTGTGTTTTTGTTTGTGTTGCTTTTTTCCTGCTTTTTCAGTTTTTATTATTTTTGGTATGCAGCCATTAACAGAAATACCAGCCTTACAGTAGGGTCAACAATAACTTAGAAGATGTATGAGAAGCGGCCATTCCTAGTTTCTAAAAACTCCTCCACTCACAGTCTTAGCTGCTGCTCTTCATTTGCTCTAAAGCTCTTTTCAAGAATATTGGAAAAAATCAAATTAATACAAGATGTAATTTCCCTGTGCCTCCCTTCTAGTCTTTTGTTGTGACTGTCAGCAATCATGTCTGGAGGACTGAACCATGTTCTTTGTTCATGAATGCTGTGCCATCTGGTCAGAAATGTAGACTAAGCCCTCTCCAGTTCTGTCTTCAGTTCCTATAAACATGCTTGGTCTTGTTCTTGCATATTGAACCTGCATATCTGACTAAAGTCATTGGCTTGAATCCTGTTTAAATTTCCACAAGCACAAGGAGAAGGGAGATTTTCACCAACCCTACTCCGTGGGAGACCTCCAGTTCCTCCTATAGGTATTCCTGGGGTCCCCCATCTAGCAGGGGCAGCATTTTGGGGTGTGTTTTGGGCTGCTGCAGGAAGAAGACATTAGACAAAAATGGGGGCGGGGATGCCTGCAGAAATCTAGGCAGGATTCAGGATAGTGTGATTCAGCACTTCTTTAGATTTTATCCCTTTTTGTTTGCATGGCACCCAGTATCAAGAACTGGAATGGCTTTTCACAAATGCTTTTTCTCAGCAATAAAGCATGCCATATGGTAAGTAGTCAGAATTAATACAGATTTTTGGCATACATCCTGCTGCTCTGCTGAGCATAGTTTTGAAGTCTTCTGCTGGAAGAAGAGTTACTTGAATTGGCAGAAGGCTCTTATAGCTGAAGGAAGGCTTCAAACTTTGTTGAGCTGAATAGTATGATACAAGGCTTTGATTCTAAGGCTGTGTCACAGATTGCTATCTCCAGGTTGGAAATTCATGGAAATTTGGTGGTGGAGCCTGGGAAAGACAGGGTTTGGGAAGGAGAGGGACCTCAGTGAGATAAAATTAGGACTTTTTTTTTTCTGGGGAAACATGCCAGAACAGAGTTCCAGAACCTCCTCAATAAAATTCTTTTAAAAATGTTTAAAAGTTCATGAATTTTCAGGATACAGATTGAAAACTTCATTTTCTTCTTGAGAGTTCTGGCAGCTCTTTTTCCACCCCCACCCCCAAAAAAACCCTGGATATAATGCTATGGAGTCCTGCAGCCAAAGCAACCATTTTCTCCAGGGTACCTGGTCTCTGTAATCTGGAGATCACTTGTAATTCCAGGAGATCTCCAGGTAGGGTATCTAGCTCCATGTTGGAAATACCTGGAAAATTTGGGGGTGGAACCTGAGGAGGGTGGGGTTTGGGGAGAGGAGAGACTTCAATGGGGTATAATGCCATAGAGTCCACCTTCCAGAGTAGCCATTTTCTCTGGGGGGGGGACTGATCTCTGTCACCTGGAGATCAGTGGTAATCTCGGGAGATCTCCAGCCACCACCTAGAGGTGGACAATCCCCATGTCACGGCAGGACCAGGGGGCGTGACACAAGCAAGCAAAAGTCCAGGAACAGTCCGAGGTCAAGCCGGGCAAACCAGGTAGCAAGGTTCAAGCAGGTTTAAATCACAGTCCAAAAGCAGGGTCAGACATACCAAAGTTTCAAGTCCATAAATCACAACAATACCAGAGGAGTCAGAGATGAACGCAGGGTCAACAAAGCCGAAGGTCAAAAGCCAAGGATCAAGCCGAGAAGAATTCCACAAGGTCTGGAGCAGAGATGCAAGGATTCAGGTCCTGAACAAACGACGTTGCCAGCACAAATGACTGCTGGCAACAGACTTGCATATATACAGTGCTAGCTAATCAACTCATTAGCTAGCCAGGAGTGAGGACAGGATCCTGTCAGTAATCAGGGCTAAGAGATCTTCTGGCACGCATGCGTGCATTCTGCCTTCGCTCTCTCAGCTGTTGTCTTCTTACATTCCTGAGCCTGGTTACAGGTGGAGGCGAGTCTGATGATGAATTACTGGGCTGCAGCAGAGACTGATCCCTTGCAGGTGTTCCCTGGGAGGCTCTATCCTCCTCACCACTTAGATAGCTTTCAGCTACAGGATCCAGTCTTTGCCTTTCTGCTGCAGTACTGTCCTCAGGAGCCTGTTCAGGGTCCTCAGGAGCCTGTTCAGGGGCATCAGCAAAGGCAGGCATGACATCAGCAGGGGCAGGCATGACACCCCACTGGTTCTGCCTAAATCCAGTGCAGGACATCATATACTTTGTTTTCCTCTTTCCCCAATCTTGTTTAAATGCTGAAAAAAATTCTTAGCTGTTGGGCAGGAATGAGAGATAGGCAAAGATTGAATCCACTTGACATCAGTTCTTCAGACAGCGATGACAAAACCACCTCTAGTTTACAGGGCAGCTGACAGTCAGGGATGTAAGTCCAGTGTGTGTTTTTGTCGAGAATAAAACCAGAATGTAATGAAGATGATGCAGTTCTTATATCCAACATCCCTTCCTGTTGCCAAAGCCTTGTGCACTTGGAGAATGCAGTTCTTTTTTGGCAACAGCAGTCCAGTGTGGGCAAGACTGAGCGACCACATATTTTCACTGTGATTTCATAACAGCTGCAGACCTTGAGACGGTTTTCATGCTGATACAGCTAGAGAGAAAGTACCCTAGTCATACTTCGCAACTATTTAGTTTTAAGAGTGACAGGAAGTTGGCTAGATTCCTATAGCTGCAATCCCAAGAACACTTTCCTGAGAATGAATAAATTTGGATTTATTTCTGAGCAGAGCTGCTAAGGATTGCCTTCAAAGTAACCTCTTCATTAAGGCAGACATATAATAATATTAGACTGGAAGAACAATCTTCATAAGTTTTGCAACGGAAGATCTTGAGCAGTGTTCCTGATTCCTACATGCTCCTTTCATGCAAACTCCAAGTCTTTATTCTGAGGCAATTTTTTCTGCACATAATCATTCATGTGGAATCAGTAGGTATGAAAAGTGGCGGAGTTAATTAATGGATGAATTATAGATTACAAACAACAACCTTGATGCTGGCTGTATTTGAATATGCTGATCAACAGCTCACTCCTCACGAGATAAAAGAGAGTCTGACCATTAGTGGCTGCTTCATGATTTATTTCTCCAACTCTTGGTGGTTGCATAAATAAATTAGTTTGCAGGCAAAATTGGAGACCTGAAGATTATGGGAACAGGTAGTCCTCTTCTCTTCACGGCAAGAATGCTTAGTGTTGTTTATTTACTCCTTAAATTTTAGCTCTTCTGTCATACTTGCAACCAGGGTAACTGAAAACAGCTTTGTAAATTCACATTCTCACCTACTCATTCACATTCTTACCTACGCATCCACGTTAAGATGCCAGTATGGGAAGAAGTTGGAAAATTTGCTTTAGATTTGTTCATTTTCCCTTAGGCTGGATATGTTAGGAAGGACTTAACGCAGCGCTTTGGGCACGTGCCAAGGAACTCCCGGGGAGAGTGTCGGGCATGTTGTGGGGGGACGCTCCGTCATTCAAGGGAAAACTCTATGGTTTTCCCTCGAATGATACTGGCCCCGCCCCCAACATGGCCGATGCGATGATGTCACTTCCGAGTGACATCATCGCAGCACTTTGTGCGCGCGCCAAGGAACTCCTGGGGAGAGCTGGGAGTCCCCCCACTCCATTGAAGGTAAGACTTGGCAACCCTATGATGTCATGAGAGGCAGAGCGAATCGGTGATATGAAAAGCCCACTTCTGCTTCAGAATTGCATAGCCATCCCACCCACCACGCACCCCGTTTTACTCTGAAAAGGGTACGTATGGACAGAATACAGTGAGGCCACTTCTAGAGCAGCTCCACTGCTTTAAAAATGTGTGATTTCTCTTGCAGTCTACAAGGTGCTACACTCTTGTTGTCTGTTGGGCACAGCAGACTAATATGGTTATACTGCTAGAACTGACCATCAGGATTCTCCTGACTGCTGAAAATAGGGTTACCAGTCTCCAGGTGGGGGTGGGGGATCCCCTGACTTCGCAGCCTCCTGCCTGCTGCCAGCCTGCTGGCTGTCCCAGGAAGCCCCACCCCAACAGTCACAGCCCCTGTGCAGCGACACTCTGGAAGTGACATCTGCAACTTCGCGTGGCCACACTTTAGGTTGAGGGCAAAATTCTATGGCTTGAGGAGAAATTTATCCATAGATTTTTGCCCTCAAACAAGAGTATCCCCCATGATGTTGCTGACATGATGACATCACTTCTGGGTGACATCATTGTGCCAGGGAAGTCACCCAGGGACATGGCTGCTTGGGCCCCCACTGGCCATTTGACTTGTGGCAGGCAGAAGCCCGAAAAACTGGGGGAACCCCCACCCTGACCTGGGGACTGGCAACCCTATGTGCATGGGATGCTAAGGCTTGATTGGACACTTTTGGTGGTCCTGAAGCATGTCTTATTTCTATTATTAGGGTACTAACTACTGCCTTTCATTTCTGTGGTACTAATATGTGGTACACCAGCCTGCTCGTCCTGCTGCTGACCCACATGGACAACAGAGATTGGCACAGGCTATGCAGGTTTCATAGCTGTCTTCCCATGCTGATTAACCATCTCAAGAGCTCTTAGTTGCATACTATCCCAGGGAGCCTCAGGAAGCTGTGCTCTTAATTAACTGAGATGATAATGTTAGAGACAGTACATATGGCTTCCGGGTGGAGTGTACAGAGTGATTAAAATCTGTTTCAGTTGCTATGTAATCTAACTCTCTTCAAAGCCGACTTTGTTGATTTGTCAGTGGACCAAAGCATGCATTATTGTCCCTGGTGGTCCTGGGTTGAACACCAGCAGTGATGGGGCAGCTTCTGGAGCTCTCTCTAGCATAGCAAAATCCTTGAATAGCTTTCCCCTGGATCCCAATCAAGGAGCAGCAAATCCTTATGCTTAGTGATCTTGGTCTGTAAATTTGCAGAGGTGAGTCACTGTTTTACCTTAAAAGACCTGACTCGAGTTAACCATAAGCCAACACTGTCTTACCCATTTGATCCTACATACCAAACACTGGTAATACTGATGCACTTTATTTTATTTACACAGAACAGAAGACAAATCATTAGGTTTTTAATTAACATTCCCTTTAAATTTATTGTTTATGGCTCAATTAAATAGCAAAATCAATCATTCCTTATTTACAGTTTTCATCAAATGCTTTTTCTCAGAGCTATATAAAGCAAAAGTAACCATATTAAAATGTTGCAAAGACATGAAATAATTAAAAAACAAGTTGTAAATTGCTTGCAGTGGAATAAAATTAGAACAATGGTCCTCCCCCCCCCCATTAGTGATGTTTTGTGCTGCACTAACATGCACATTCCAGTGCTCCTTTCCAACTAAAAGTAGTATGGCCACCTACCAAGAAAAATGGCTCCTAATCAGCATAAGGAGAGAGACTTGTTTTCATTTTACTGATGAGGAACTAAAAGACTAATTAAAATTGCCTTCCCAGAATTGTATTATCTTCTTTTTGGCAAACTTTGATTTGACTTCCTGCGTTCTTTGCTGCAGCCTTGCAATTTGATAGCAAAAGGTGATCCAGCAAGATAGAAGCTCTGCAAATCAGAAATATAACAGCAATTGGTAGAAGGTTGCAGAGAAAGGTTTATAAAGCAATAAACAGATGGGGAAACTAGTGCTTAATGTTTTTAAAGGAATCTCTGTTGCCATACATATGGGGTCTCCATCTTCACAGAACTAGGCTCAGAATATACTAAAGCTTTAGTGTGGGAACTGGTATTTGCCCCTCGTGAAAGGTACTGCACTACTGCACAGTGTGTATGGTAGTCTTGCGTACTCCAGTTCAGAGGCCAAAGTGCAATATGTGGTCCACACATACTAAATGAGAGGTAGCCTTACTTCAAGAAGACAGACTTGTGGTGGGAGAGGGCAGGGACAATAGCTCTGGTTTTGCCCTCCTTCCCGCTCCTTTAATAGCTGCATGACATGCTCAAGAAAATGGATACTCAGTCCTGCAAATAGGAGACATACACAGCAGTTGATTATTTATTTATATTTAAATTTATATCCCGCACCTCCCCGCCATAGCGGGCTCAGGGCGGCTAACAACATGTTTATAAATATATACATTAAAATTCCAATATATTAGGGTTGCCAAATTTAATCCACTTATCGGCGGGGGAGCGTCTTCTCGCTCCGGGAGCTGGCTGGGCGTGCGTGCGCCGCCGGAACGTCGCCTGAAGTGACGCGTGACGTAGCACGTTGTGGCCGTGCCCAAGATCACTTCGGGGGGCAGGGTCCCCCCCGGGGCCGAATTCCGTCGCATCGGAAATTGGCTCTCCAAAGCGGGGGATTCCCTGCCCCCCGGGCCC
>NW_015171510.1:845378-847817 GCF_001447785.1 Gekko japonicus | reverse complement strand
GCCCCCTTTTCAGAAAAAAAATTACTCAGCACCCCCCTGGAAATCTACCTTCAAGAAGTGGACAAAAAGATGCAGTAACAAACTTGCACATAGTAAAGAAAGATGTTGTTGTAAATAAGACACTTTGATGCTCGAAATCATAAAAGTATTTTATAAAATCAACCATAGTAATATTTGCATGCACACAGAAAATTAAGATAAAAAGTGTGATTAGCTATTTGCAGTTGGTTTCTTTTTTTAAGTTAACAGATTTGTGACTGCACTGAACCCACGTTCCACTAAATATGTTGAAGGAAATGCAATTAGAAACTTTTGTACTATAGCCCGTAATCCAGGATAGAGTGTAGGTATCTGCTTTTGCAGCCAGAACGGTTGGTAGCCATCTTTGAATTTAAATTCCTCATTTGTTGTTACTTCTATAAGTTCTTCTTGTAATTCTGGAGATTCTTCTGTGTCTGTACTTGAAAAAGGGTCCAAAACCCAGTCGGATATGTTCATTTTAAGAATATCTTCCAATTGTTGATTAAAGTCAGAATAGAGAGCCTTCAAGTGCTGACAATAGGTAAGCAAGTCTTCATCATGTTTTCTACTGTTGATAAATTTGGAAACTGGCTGAATTCCCCTCATCCTAAATTTCGTTTGTACAGAAGACCTTTAGCCACAAACTCAGAAATGACAGTTTTGTTTTGATTAAATTCAGTTCATCGCCTTGGAGCTGTAGATTTGTTCAGGGGTCTTTTCAGGCCGGAGCCCTCCGGAGCACTGCTCCGGCAGCCCGCGTGGCGGCAAGCCCCGCCCTCAGGTCCCCCGAGCTCGTGAGAGAGTGCTGCGGCTGGGGGAAGGCCCGGAGAGCCCCGCCCCCGGGTCCCCTGAGCCGCACGGGAGTGCTGCTGCTCAGACCCGAGCCGCACGGGAGCGCTGCCGCTCGGGGGAGGCCCGAGTCCCCCGAGACACACTTCCGGCAGCTCTTTCGTTGAAGAAGCGGGAAGTGCTTTTAGAACCTGCCTCAAAAAAAGGTTAGGAAGACCTCTACAAACGACTGGCAGGCCTACCTGCCAAGATCTCCGCGATGCCACGGCCTGATGTGCTTGCGCGCTCTCAGGCCTTCCCCTCAGTTATGCTCCCGAAGCAGTGGGAAGCTGTTAGAGAGAGGCTCAATGCCAGCCTGGCGAGGGCCCCGAAGAAAGCTGGCGGGTTCTAACAAACACATGGGGAAAGGAATGTGCCTTTAATCACACAGAGAGGGACTGCCCGCCCCCCACCCCAAAGTGGATGCTCGCGGCTGATGAAAGATATCGGATGGAGAGCCGCTCTGCATGGGAGAGGAGAGTCCTCCTCCTGAGGCGGCAAGAGGAGCTGAGTGAGGGGGAGGGCATTGCTCAGATGGCGGTGGGTCTGGTTTTCTCCGAGGAAAGCCAGGATCCCGATTCCGTGCGTTGCAGAAGGCGAGAGGCAGTGGAGAGGGTAGGAGCGAGGTGCGTAAGCACTGATGCCGTCGCCATAAAAGGCTTGGTCTCGCTGGATGGAAGGGATGGGAAGGGGGAAGAACTCGCACCGAGGCCTGCTGCAGGGTGCACTGTCTTTCCTGGCGGGCAGAGGTTCTCGGGACAATGGCAGGTGTGTGTGAATACCCACACCCCGACCACTCGGGGGCTGGACTGAGTGTAACGATAACCCTTTCCAAAGTGGGCAGGCGAGATGGGAATGTGCTGCCTTCCCTACAGCGAAGACGCTTCCCTAGTTCCTCGTGGAGCATTCCTGAGGGCCTCAAAGGGGCAAAGGACTGGTAGAAGGGCGTCACGTCGTGTAAGCATAGCGGCTTGGGGAAGGTTCAGAGAGCCTCGCCCCCAGGTTCCCCCGAGCCCCGTGGGAGCGCTGCCGCTTGGGGGAGGCCCGGAGAGCCCCGCCCCAGGTTTTCCGAGCCGCGTGGGAGGGCTGCCGCTCCAGTCCCCCGAGACACACTTCCGGTAATGTCAGGGGGTGTGGTATATGCTAATGAGTTATGCTAATGAGCTCTGGCCGCTCTTTTTCTACAAAAAGACCCCTGGATTTGTTTCATTACATTTATTAAAGAAGTCTGTCAAATAAGCTATGTCTTTTTTGGACTCAATCAAGTTGGCTTGTAAAGCATCATCTTTGTTTTCTAGGAACTCTAGCACTGAGTCAAAGAGTTTATAAAACTAATCCAACGAACTTCTGTATGAAGCAGCAAGCAATTGAATTTTTCATCGTTTTCAGTACAAAGTTGTCCAAACAATCTGTCATTCAGTGAATTGCTTCTGATTTTGTTAACCGCTTTAATGACATAATATAATGACCTATGTAGGTGTTCACTCAGATTTTTGGCAACTAGATGTTGATGATGAATGGCGTAGTGTACAGTGAATACATTTGGAACCACTTTTAAAAAATATGCACTAAACCCCCTGTAGTGCCCCA
>NW_015171510.1:827753-843144 GCF_001447785.1 Gekko japonicus | reverse complement strand
GTTGAGACGCCGCGGCGGGATCCCACGGATCCCCTGGCCGCGGCGCCTTTTCTCCCAGACACAATCAAACGCCAGGGAGAAAACACGGCCCTGACTGGGAGCCGGCCGAACTGCGCATGTCGGAGCATGCGCAGTTTGGCTACGGGCCGGGGTTGTGCCGGCGCAAGGACGCGCCGGCGATCAAACGCCCGGCTTGCCGCGCCGCTTCCCCTTGAACCACCAAGGTAGGTGGTTGCAAGTTGAGGCGGATTTTCGGGGGCGGAAGCACGACACTTCCCAGATGTGGTGTGATCGCGCCAGTTTGATCCGCCCCCGAACTGTCCCACTCCCAGCCCAAATCGCCTAGTGTGAACGGGACCTTAGATAGGTTCTGGACTCATCTTTCTTTATGCTTCCACCACCCCCTTATTTTTATTCAACGCCCCCAGTTGCACCCAAGGCTCCTACCAGCCTACCTGGATCGTTCCAGCGCCCCCCAGGGGGCAGTATGACCCACTTTGGGAACCAGTGACCTATAGGGATCACTTTTTCTGGACTTTTTAATGTTTCATTTTAAAAAAAATCTCAGCCACCAATCCAGTGGCTGAAATTGAAGCCATGTGTATCCTAAGCAGAGTTGCTCCACCTTGGGGAGGGGCTGTGGCTCAGTAGTACAGCATCTGGTCTGCATCCAGAAGGTTTCAGGTTCAACTCCCAGAGTCTCCAGTTACAAGGTTTAGGTAGTTTGAGATGGGTAGCTGTGTTGGTCTGCAGTAGAAGAGCAAGATTTGATTCCAATAGCACCTGAAAGACCAACAGTATTTCCAGCGTGTAAGCTTTTGACAGTCAAAGCTTCCTTTGTCAGATAGGTTGTAGGTGATGTGAAAGACCTCTGCTGGAGACTCTGGAGAGTGAGTGCTGAGATCAGAACAATGGTCAGACTTGGTATAAGGCATCATATGTTTATGTATGTATATCTTTGAAATCAGTGGCCTTAGAAGGGTGTAAGTCTGCTTAGAATGGCATTGCTAGACTCCCGGCTTCATTGTGCATATCTTTGAATGAGTCATTACATTTTAAAGTCAGAGTCATGCAACAGTAGAAGCAGCTGCTAGGGAGGTGGTGAGCTCCTCCCTCACAGTCACTCTTTCAGCAGCAGCCGGACAAACAGTTGTCAGGGATGCTCTAGGCTGATCCTGCATTGAGCAGGGGGTTGGACTAGATGGCCTGTATGGCCCCTTCCAACTCTGTGATTCTGTGATAACTATGGCCGTGAATAGGTAGTGCTTCCCAAGGACATTATTTTCTCTAACTTTAGTAAAAGATGTCTCCTTTCCCCTTCCTTCCCCACTACAGCACATTTCTCCTTCTTGTCCTTTAAATGACTGGTTTGACTTAACAACTTTTGTTATTTTTGGTCTTGCAGTTGTCAGCTCTGGTCTTTTGAGTGAGATGTTGTCCCTGTTCCAGACAGGGCTCTGTTAGAAAGCACTGGCAGTGAGATGAGTGAAAGGACTATTTAAAATACCCTCTGTGTATCTGTTGTGTAAAGTGACCCATAGCTTATTTTTACAAACTGGACAAAATTTTTGAAGCTGTTACCATTTGGGCCAAGTTATTTTTTCTTTCTTTTCAGAAGACTTTTGCATTCTGAACAAGCCAATGGAATTTTTTCTTTTTCTTTAATTGGCAGAGTCCGGGAAAGCATACCTCCTGCCTACTATTTAGAGCATAGGTTGCATATTCCTGTTCTGTTCCCGTCCTGTTTCTGAAGAAACTGGATATTGCTGATCTGAATTTTATTTGGTATGGGCCTTCCATTTGTCAGCTCAAAAAAGGTTAGTGACAGAGTAAGTTTAGAATATAAAAGCTTACCATATGGCTTATTGATCACATTCAGTACTGACAAGCCCTTGTGAGTTTGTTTTGTCTCCATCCTATGAAGCTATTCAGCTGCCACACTGAATGAGGATCAGGATCATGCCCATCCTAACTCTGCCGATTTTCAAAGTTGGGGAACTTTTTTTGGAGCTTGTCTGATTTTTTTGTTTTTAATTTCTCAATCACTAATCCAGTGGCTGAAGGTGAGGTCATGTGCATATTACATTGCCTAGTGTCCGCTTATGGCAGGAGGGCCCCTGCTGAGACTGGGGGCAGAAATGATGTTGCATGATGTGTTGCACATAGAGATGTGAAGGCCTGGGGGAAAAAACGGAAAAATTAAGGGGGAAAACGGTTTCCCCTCATTTTTTTCCTGAAGCCTTTTTTGTTTTTTTCTGAAAAATTTAAAAAGAAAAGAAAAGAAATTGATGATAGAACATTTTATTTTAACATGATGAATAAAATATTTTAAGACAAGGTGTTCAAATATTTTCCAAATCATTTCTAAAAATATTTATGGTATCAGAGTGATCTAATTTTTGTGTACTAAGGACAAGCAAGTCCTAGGTTACAAACTGAACTCTCCAATGCAAGAACAAGATGCATTTCTTCCTTTAGGAGGTGCTATTGTCACAAGAAAATAAAAAGGTTTCAGTTTTGTTTTTGCATGTGGGTGGGTATTCTGTTTGTAATAATTGTTTGGATACACTATATTTTTAATATGCTAGTTGTGATAATTTCATGCCAAGTAAAAATGTCCATAGTCATATTTTATGTTCCTAAAGTAACTAAAGTGCTAACGTAGCATTTTTTTCAATTTTTCCGAAAATTTCCGCTTTCCCCCAGAAAAAAACGGGTTTTTTCCTGAGCTTCAAAATTTCTTGAAATTTTACATCTCTAGTTGCACATCCAAAACCCTGGATGTGATGTAAGTGGGTCAGGTGTGATGTAAGTGCATCCCACAAAATTTCATCATTTTGGGGAGGGCCAGAGTGTTACACAACCATCACATCCAGGTTTGGGGCCGAATGTGATGTCATGCATCACACAACATTATTTCCACCCTCCTACCCCTAAAGCTCTTGGGAATGCTGGCCACCAGCCTGGCATTACTATGTGTATAACTTACAATGCATTCCAAGGCAGAGGTATATACGTCTAAAATTCATTTGCTTAAATGCATTTAAGTGGGTGTGACTTAAACTGAAGAAAATTGGGAAAACCACTAGGCCATTCAGGTTTGACCTAGATCGCATCCCAGATGAATATACAGTAGAGGTGAAGAATAGATTCAAGGGTCTGGATTTGATAGATAGAGTGCCTGAAGAACTATGGACGGAGGTTCGTGACATTGTACAGGAGGCAGCAATCACCACCATCCCAAAGAAAAAGAAATGTAAGAAAGCAAAGTGGCTTTCTGATGAGGCTTTACAAATAGCAGAGGAAAGAAGGAAAGTGAAAGGCAAAGGCGAAAAGGAAAGATTTACCCAACTGAATGCAGATTTCCAGAGAACAGCAAGGAGAGATAAGGAGGCCTTCCTGAATGAACAGTGCAAAGTAATAGAAGAAAACAATAGAATGGGAAGGACTAGAGATCTCTTCAAGAAAATTGGAGAAATCAAGGGAACGTTCCATGCAAAGCTGGCCATGATAAAGGACAAAAACGGTAGGGACCTAACAGAAGCAGAAGAGATTAGGAAAAGATGGCAAGAATACACAGAAGAACTATACAAGAAAGTCCTCAAGGGGGTTGCAAGCATAGGGGGGATGCTTGCCTTGGTTCCACTGTCTGATGGGGGGGTCTGCCCAGGTGAACTTTCCCTGTGAGTTTGCTGTCTTATTTCTGAGCTGTTCCATAGACTCCTGTAACTGCAGCTGTCTTTTCTGGAAAGAGCATTGGAGAGACTTTTTGGGGGAGTCTGTAACTGGGACGCCAGAAATGTAATCCACCCCCAACTTGAAGAGATTGTAAAAGAGCAGGTGGCAGGGTGAGGTTCCCTGTGCATTTGGTGTGTGTAACTTGCAGGGGGTCCATTCTATATACTTTTGAACCTGTGTCTGACATGTCCCCCCAAAAAACACTTCCCTGACTTGACCTTAGTCCTGTTGGGTTCACAGTGCCACAGTGGCACTAGTTCTGCTGGGCACATTGCACTGGTTCTGCTGGGCTTGCAAAAATGCCTCCAACCTTCAGTTTCTACTGCAGAGATTCTCTGGGACTTCGATTCTGTTCTGCATGGCTTCTGTTGTCCTTGCTTTTTTGCTGTTTTTCCCTCCATAGGAGCACCTTCTTTGGGGGGCTGTAACTTGGACCCCATAAATCCAATCCTCATCAAACTTGGAGGGCAAGTAGAGGAGAGTCATCTGGAGATCTCTTGCATGTTTGGCATCTTTAATTTGCACAGGATCCATTCTATACAATCCTGACCCTCATGAACCTGTGCTTGTCATTTCCCCAGAAAATGCTTTCCTGGGGACACCTTCTTTGGGGGAGCCATAACTCGAACCCCATAAATTCAATCCTCACCAACCTTGGCATGTAGGTAGAGGTGGGTTAGCCGGATATCCCTTGTGAGTTTGGTGTCTCTATCATGCTGAGGGGTGTTCTACCATGTCACAAACCTCACAAATGAAACTGGTTTATTTGTGATGTTTCATGGTTCATGAAGCTGGCATACCATGAACCATACCACATTTTCCCAGTTCATGCCCATCACTACTCAACACCAGTTCTCTAGGTGAAATCCATCTGGTTGTCCTCATGAATTACCCCTGCATTGACCCATGTGGATCTATAAGAACCAGATCATCACTGAGACAGTACCCTAAGACCACAATTGTACCTTTAAAGATTGACTACCTCTTTCAATAGTCTTTCAGTAGTCATGTATGGCTGCGAGAGTTGGACTATAAGGAAGGCCGAGCGCCGAAGAATAGATTCTTTTGAACTATGGTGCTGGAGAAGACTCTTGAGAGTCCCTTGGACTGCAAGAAGATCAAATCAGTCAATCCTAAAAGAAATCAACCCTGACTGTTCCCTGGAAGGCCAGATAATGAAACTGAAGCTCAAATACTTTGGCCACCAAATGAGAAGGGAGCACTAACTGGAGAAGACCCTGATGCTGGGAAAGATTGAAGGTCAAAGAAGACGGGGACGGCAAAGGATGAGATGGTTGGACAGTGTCAGCGACGCAATGAACATGACATTGAGCCAACTTCAGAGGACGGCAGAAGACAGGAGGGCCTGGCGGGAGCTGGTTCATGGGGTCGCGAAGAGTCGGACTCGACTTTGCGACTGAACAACAACAACAACAACAACAACTCTGCTTAGGATTGCATGAGTTTTAGATAATAAATTGTCACTGAGTATGTTGTATAGCTAGAAGTTTAGACCTTATGCTTGTCATGATAATTTGAACTTACTATCAGGGCACATCAATGTAGCACTTTTGACAAAAGCACACTGTGTAGGTGAGGCACATTCAAGTACTGTAATTGTGTGACTTCATCTCACCTACTTTGCACCTACATTGCCCACTTCCTGCATTTCAGTTGTAATGTATGAAGCACAAATCTGAGAGCTGTATGTTCTGCTATTTCACCTTTTAGGAAGAAAGGTAATATATTAAAAATGCGCACATTTCCCCTGTACTAAAGGTGGGAACCTATTTTGTTAAATATGCCTCTGGTAAAATTCTGGGGAAACCCGGTAAACCTGGCAAAACCATAAAATTTCCAGGGATTCCTAGAGAGGACTGACATTGCTTCCAGACAGGCTCCTGCTTCCTGTACCACTGACAGCCTTTCCTGGAACTAGAATGTCATTGTCTCCTCCTAAGCCTTGAGAACTGAATTTGATTACAGGAATCGGAAAAGAAAAGCAGAGAGGGTGTGCTAGATTCATGGTTGCATGTATGTTTCCCTGACCTTTTTTTAACAACCCAAAGCAGCATTGACAGGTTGCATGTTCAAAATCAGGGGGAGGGAGGGGGAATCTGAAGGATTAATACTTTTCATGCCAGGCATTTTCCCAGTCAAAATTGTCCTTCTCCCCATCAACTCCCCTCCCTTAGGAGGTTTGTTTCTTTTCTTCTGCAGAGTGAAAATTAACTTTGAAAGAATACTTTTGAGTGGGAAATTACCTGAGAGGACCTGAGAATAAATGTTCAAGCAGGCCTTCTCTTCTATTCCTATAAAATCACAGGAGAGCCAGATTTATACACAAGCTAAGTAAACTACAGTTTAGGATTACGAGCCACCTCTAAATACAACAAAATTTAATAAAATTATTAACTAATCTTTTTTGGGGGGGGAATGCTAGGGAGCCTCTTAAACTTCACAGAGTTTAGGGCCTTATCGTGTTTTAATCTGGGCACAATTCACAGTTGTCCAAGGCTGCTATTTGATTTTTTTTTTTTAAAGGACAGATGCTTGCAACCAGTGTTCCCTCTAAGCTGAGTCAGTGTGAGCTAGCTCACAGTTTTTAGCCTCCGACTCACACCTTTTCCTCTTAGCTCAGGAAGGATGGCTCCAGAGCAAACTAATTTATGCAGCAGCCAAATCGCTCGCTCGCCAGTTTAATGCCAGTAGCTCACAAAGTAGAATTTTTGCTCACAAGACTCCACAGCTTAGAGGGAGCATTGCTTGCAACTGCACGTCATCTCTTGTTTGGGTCTCAGAATCTTCTTATTTAAAAGAGTGCAAGTGAGAATTTGAGGCCAGCAGGGCTTGTTGATATGCACAGATACATTTGGACATCTGAGATGCTATCCAAGGATCACAAGGTCTTAGAGCAACCCCTAACCAGTTCATTGTATGTATTCATTTACTGTACTACATTCTGAACTAACACACTATGCACAATTTTTTAATTTAGGCACATTAATCTGAATTCTGATTTCTTTCTTATATTACATCATGAGTTTTCTTTAATCTCGGGCATCTTTTGAAATAGCAAATGTCTGTATTTGTACACAAATATAGTGAACCATCTGTGTAATGCTAGAGAGAGAAAATTAAGATAGTTCAAGTTCTATGAAGTTTCATTCTTTTCTCTCTTGTATGGTTGCTGAAGTAAAGTATAGCATGGATAGCCCAGGCTAGCCTGATCTCATTAGATCTCAGAAGCTAAGCAGGGTCAGCTGTGGTTACTATTTGGAATGGAGACCACCAAGGAATACCAGGGTTGCTATTCAGAGGTGGGCAATGGCAAACCACCTCTGAATGTCTCTTGCCTTGAAAACCCTATGGGGTCACCCTAAGTCAGCTGTGACTTGATATTAAAAAAAAGTTTGTGAAATACTACTTTAAAATATTTTGATATGACCTTAAAGGCTGCGGTCATACCCACAATTAGATCCGCCATAGGCGCGAATGCCAGGAGGATTTAAAGGGCGCGATCAGACAACAACATCTGGGAAGCGCCCTGCAGCCGTCGACAACCCATTCTGCTCTGCCGCAGAAGTGGAGTTAAAAGACACCGGGGGAAATCTGGTAGAAAACGGGTTAAGATGGACCACGGATGGACTTTCCCCTGTCTGATCGCTCTAGCGTGCTCTCATGTGGTCGGGGTGGTCTGATCAGGCCATCCCGACTCCGTGCCATTGTTCCCCCCCCCTTCTCCATATGTGCATCATTGCAAACTCCACAGGGCACCCTCAGTGTGGAGATGCGATTAATCAATTCCTCATTTAAGTGCATTGGAAACAAACGGCAACCCCCCCCCCCCGACTCACACGAGGTTGCGTCTGATCACGCAGTGGCGGGCAGTGCCCACAGCTTCCAAGGACTGTGTGAGTGCGCAAGGGTCAAATTCCTCTGGAGGAAATAGCCTCGCTTCCCCCCCCCCGTTTTTTCTGGCGCATGTGACCACAACCAAATATGGCTAAACTGCCAACATGTTGTTAAGAGTTGTGTCTGTTAACAAGAGCAGCATTTCGTTCTGCCTTCTTTAGATGTTCATCCATGTATTCATGGAACATGCACAGAGGGGAGTGAGATTGTGCTTGCTGACTTTGGCCATGACATCCATGTATTTAGTCAAACAAGATCTGCAGCAAACAGGACACTGTACAAACATGAATGGTAGAACCACTGGGTACAATCTGTCTCCCTTCTGTGCATATTCATATGAAGGGGTATTTTAAAGATAGGATCCATCTGAGTCAACCCATATAAAACAAGGGGTCTTTCTAGGGCCACATATTTCTACAGTTGGAACCTATGCATCTCAGTTTCTCCAGCTGTAGGAATGGAGCCATATTAACCCATTATTTCTGCTCTGGAAGTACCACCATACAAAAAAAAATGTATCATCCCTGGGTTTACACAGGGTTACACAAAAAGCTTTTGTTTGTACTGTTGCTTAGAATTTGTGTTTTTAATGTTGTAATTATAAACTAGCATTGCTCATTTTATGGTCTTTCAAGTGATGTTTACTCAGCGTTATTTTTTCACTTTGTTTAGGTTGTATGTCAGTTTAGGGTGTGTGGGTTTTTTTGTTTTGTTTTAGAACACAGTCCTGCATCAAACCCCACCTGAATCCTATTTTTGTTCCCCTGCCTAACTATTATCAGCAAAGGAGTCCCCAGGTTTTCTGTATATGAGAGCCTTAATTTTGCTTGAACTACTACAGAGATTTCCCCCCTACAATGCAGGGGAGGGGGGAAGTTTGCTAATCCTCCTGTCAAATCCATCACACAAGCATGTCAAATTTGCTGGGATTTTGAACTGCATTAAATTGCACCCCAATTGTCCTTTTGTTTGCTGAAAGCAATACTAAGGATTGCTTTAGGGGATTGTTTCAAATTTGACCTAGAATTAAGATTTGCATTTGCAAATTAGACATTCTATTTAGAGGGATCTGGGGCAGAAGACTGAAGCCTCAAGAAGAAGCACAGCTGCTGAAGATAAGAAGATTCCATTCTGCTAGAAACTACAGTCCTGTAGAGAAATGGCAAGGTTGTGAAGTTCATTTTTACCCCTGTCTAATCCATTATTATATTGTCCAAAGCTGCCAACAGAACTGCTGTGAAGAATGCGCCCTCTTGTGAAATGTCCACCAATCCAACATCTTTTTTCCATGCGGATGTTTCTTTGCTTGATGTAGCCTGTGTGGAGGACAGGGAGGGACTGGTGGGAATCCATTCAGCACACTTGAGACATGACAGAGGGGAATGTACATGTATGTACTTCTGTATCCTGCTATTTGAAGATGCCTATATGATTTACTCAGAGATGTTTAACCAACTCTGTGCCCAGGATTTCTGTTTTATGAAGTCTTTGCTTTGGTTGGGTAAATTATATCATAAAAGAGTAAGACATCACAGCCATCTCTCTTAATTGCCATTTTAGTACATGTATTCATTGGAAAACATGGCATAAAGCTAGAGCTGGGGCTCACAATAAATTCTCAACTTGGGAACACATTATGCGATGTACTTATAGACTATATATATAACCCCTTATAGTTAGGTGAAACAGGATGCTAAAGCCCCACTAATTCTAAATCTTGCCATCACAGGCTCATGATCTGGAATCCTTAGCTTTGGCAGTGTGTAAGTGCACCTACCTCTTACGTTGTGGCCTAGATGATTACAACAGGATTGGTAGGGGTCTTTAGTCCTTTTGGGGAAAGCCCATGGATCCAGCTGTTTGTTGCAGAGTATACTTATAAAAATATGTGTTATAGTCTGAAAACGGAAAATCTAAAGCATTATCCAGATGTGGTCAACCCTATGGTCTTTAAAAGAGGTTTACCCTGAAAATCCTATCATCCTGCTGTGGTTTTAATACTATTCCCTCTTAGGCTGATTACATAATGAATGCCATTTGTTTCTATTTCCACATCTTCTGTGTTTCTGAGTGTTCAAAATGAACACAGTATGCAGCCAAACCCTTTGCAGGTTTTGACTTAGCCCAGAGAGCTTGGAAAAGAATATGCCTTCATCACTTAGGACATAGCCATATAGTGAGAGAGACTCCACCCCTTTCCCAGGAAAACTGGGCCCCACGGCCCATATGAAACTCCAGAGAGTGCTTCTCACTTAAACCAGCTAAGTACCTGGATCCTGCTGTCAAGTAAATTAGGAAAGGATATCTCAGTTTGTGTAGGCAAAATTGCTTGGAGCATATTCATACAGTCAGCCTAAAAGCACTGAGCATTCTTCTCTCCTGCTGTCCTTAGCAGGTGCTGAAGGCTCACAGAAACTTGTGGGATCAAAGTAGTTGGAAAGTGCTATGTCAGCACTCTAGTAACCTCTCTACTGATGGCTATCTGCACCTCTGAAACTTTCCACCTAACCAGTAACAGCGGGACACCTGATTCCCCCCTCAAAAAAAGCTCTGCCCACCAGCCCCATAATACACTTTCCAACTAGGGTTACCAACTCCAGTTTGGGGAATCCCAGGAGATCTGGGAGTGGTGCCTGCAAGGGCAGAGTTTTGGGAAGGGAAGTCATAGGGTCCACCCTCCAAAGCTGCTGTTTCCTCCAGGGGAACAGATCTCTGAAGTTTGGAAATCAGCTGTAATTCCAGGAGAACTCCAGGCCCCAGCTAGAGGAAGACAACGCTACCTCCAAACCACCACACAGGCACTGCCTTTATACAGTCTCACTACCTGATTGGTCTGCTGAGCTGCTTCTCCATGCCTATTCTTTTCTGCTGCTTTCTCCCTTCCTAACTCAGTTTATCCCCTTAAAACCCACTTCTCTCTTCTTTGATACTCGTTTCTCATATTGCCATTCTGCAGGTATTTTGCTTTGGTATGGGCTTCTCCTGTCTCCTCATCTGTTTTCTCACATTGTCATTCTGCAGGTATTTTGCTTTGGTATGGTTGGGCTCCTCCTGCCTTAATTCTTTTAGTTCTATATTTATCCTCTTTGAGCTCTCTTTTCTGCCTTGAACTACAATTTCATCCTCCCAGTTCCAGAGCTGCAAGGTGGCAATCTGCAGATTGTGTTATGGCAATGGTACTCACTCTGCGATTTGTGAACATCTGCATTTGCAATTGCTGTCAACCAAGAGAATCACATTTACTTCCATCCTGACATGGGGCTGGCAGCTCAGTAAGGCTTAAGCCACAAATCGCATGTCAAAGAGCCACATGTGCCTCCAAAGCCACTGAGTATCACTATGTTATGGCTTTAAAACTTTTGATGGAGCAGGAGAAGAGGCAGATTAGGCTTTTCTGGTCATTCCTTTGACAAAGGTAGACAGCCCGAGGCTGGCAGCCGGTGGGATGCTTACCTGTGGGGGGCTCTTGGCAACATTGTGATGTCCCCAGCAATGCAGTGACATCACTTCTAGAGCAACCCAGGATCATACCTGAAGTGATGTCACCATATTACTGGCAACAGTGATTTCCCCTGTGTATGTACCCCACGGAGCAACACCGGGGGGAAGAGGGCTGCCAGCAGGAGATCTTTGCACAGGGAGACATGGCCACCCCCTTTCACCCCCCTCCCCAACAGCTGTAGTGAGCAGCAGGGTTTATTTTTTAAAACATTCCTACTGCACAATCAGCTGGGACATTCCGCCCCCCCCCTGCTTTGAAACAGGAAGAGAAAAGAGGAAGGAACACAGAACGATTGGGGAACAAAACAGAACAACAATAAAAGAGGAAACAACCAAAATGGAAGTGCCTTGAAAACTTGTATATTATATACAACACTGTCTACAGTAAGGTTCAGGGCACAAGCTTAGGGCCAAACTAGACATTAAGGTGTGGGGGCAAGTTGGCTCCAGGTTCTTTCAACCCAACCGACTTTCTCCCCTCCATGTAATTTTCAGAAGCTGAAACTACAGTTGAAAACAATTCTCTCTGATCTGTACAATGACATTCCCTGCAGCTGCTATGTGGCTGCAGAGAAAGCTGGTTGGGTTGAGGGAACTCAGAGCCAACTTGCTAAAAAAATAACATCTAGTGTGACACTTAATGTATCTGACTGTTCTTCAGTTTGTCTTCTACCTCATTCAACCTTGTAACTTATTGGGCCTAGCTGACACCTTGTCTCTCTATTTGGGAGTTTGTTGCCTCCAGAAGAGCCTGTTGAACTGAACCTTCTGGAAGTTTAGTCATGGAATATGCATCTCCTTCAAAGGTTGGTTCTCTAGGGCCCCGGTCACATGGCAGAGTTGCCGCAGCAGAGGCATGGAAGGTGGGCGGATTATCCAGCCGCGATCACTCCCTAACATCTGGGAAGTGAAGCGCAACCGTGGCTTACCGCCGACAATGCGCATTAAAAAACTAGTACCTCCAAGGTAAGGTAAAGGTTCCCTTGCTCGAAAGCCAGTCGAGTCCGACTCTAGGGTTGCGGTGCTCATCTCCGTTTCAAAGCCGAAGAGCCAGCGCTGTCCGAAGACGTTTCCGTGGTCATGTGGCTGGCATGACTAAACACCAAGGCGCACGGAACGCTGTTATCTTCCCACCGAAGTGGTACCTATTTATCTACTCGCAATTTCTTGCTTTCGAACTGCTAGGTTGGCAGGAGCTGGAACTAGAGACGGGAGCTCACTCCGTCATGCGGCATCCCGGGTCTTGAACTGCTAAACTACTGACCTTCCACAGCCTGCAGTTCAGCGTCTTAACCACTTGAGCCACCGCAGCTCCTTACCTCCAAGGTACTAGTAAACATTTGCCACGGGCTGTCTCCAGACGCCCGTGGTGTGATCACGCCAGCGCGTGGCATTTCCCTCTGGTCCCTCGTTTACCCACCGGTGCCGAGGGAAGGACCCGTGGTGTGCCGCCAGCGCGTCTGATCGCATAATCGCAGATCAAACTGCACCGGGGCAATTAGCGACGCCTCCCCCCCCCCCGCAATATCCGGCCCGTGTGACTGGGGCCTAGGAGAGGTTAAGGACAAAACTTTCTGGCAAATAGGAACATAGCCCCAACAATCCTGGGAATTGTAGAATGACATAGTTGAGACCTGATCCCTGTGGCAGTTGCTGTTATAATTGAGAGAAGCAGACAGAAGAGCTGGAGATGGTAGGTTACATAAAGAGCAGGAAGTTAAGCTGGGCCTCGCCTGTGTTTTTCCCAGCTGCTTGATGAAAGAACTGTGCAACTGTGGCTGAGTTCTCCTGAAGGGCCAAACAGGAAGATGTAACTACATGGTTGAGGAAAATAGTAGCTTCTCGGGACAAAAATTTTTACATGCCCAATTTTAATGTGAAAGGGGGTACCATGGCACAATCATGTGTTCTTCTCTTCAGTATTTTTGTAGTATTTGTTCTCTGTGTTTGTGTTACACTATTTTGCACCTACATATATCAGCTTATATCCTAAAACTCAATGTAGCAAAGTTTAAAGCCTTCCAGACTAAGAAGGCTTCCTCCAATGGAAGAAACATTTCCACTGGAAGACTTTGGATTTTATTGAATGGGGTGGTAGGATACAAGCTGCTGTGTTCAGTATCAGTCCATCATTGTCTTTGACTAGTTGTTCGGGATGGGCACAAACCAGCTCATTAACTAAAGTTCATGACGAATTTTGCGTGGTTCACAATGTGAAGTACATGGAAGGCCACCTGGCATGAACTTTCCATGTAATTTCAAGCTGTTCATGGTGGTTCATTGCAGTTCATTGTCAGCTATGCTGCCATGAAAGTTGGGGATGTTGGTCTGTGTCTGGTTAATTGCTATTGCTTTCCTTTCAGGTTAATTGCTATTGCATTCCTTTCTGTGCTTTTTCTTCTGTGCGCTGAAACGCTTATCTATACAATTGTGCAGGAGGGTGTTGTAGTGTCTGGGATTTCATTAGGTGCCGTGGGAGAGTGTTCTCAGCTTCAGCTACCTAACGGTCTCTAAGCCTTAGCCCGCATGTGGGAGGCCGCCTAATTGGCCAGTACTGTGGGGGGGGGGGTATACGAATACCCTATATCCGATTATGCCCATGGGGCCGCCGCCATTCTTAACAGTGCCTATGTTACTGCATCTATAGCTCTGCAATAAAAGTATTACCATTCCTGAATGCGTGTACTTCGTTGTTGGCTGTGGGTTCTGACATTCATGAGCAGGTACATTTCCAGACGGACTGTCTCCACTTAATCTAAATGTTTACAAAACTTCAAAGCCACAGGGGGGTAGAATTTGGAGGGTATGTAGCAGAGCAATTAGAGGAGGTCCCCTGTGACTTTGATGTCTATAGCTTGCACAGGATCTGTTCTATACTCTCCTGAACCTCCTGAACCTGTGCTTGTCAAAATGACCTCCTGTCAATGACAGGTCGTCATTTTGACAGGCACAGGTTCGGGAGAGTGTAGAATGGATCCTGTGCAAGCTAGAGGCACCAATCTCACAGGAGATCTCCAGCTGACACTCCTCTACCCACCGTCCAAGTTTGATGAGGATTGGATTTATGGGTTCCGAGTTATGCCCCACCAAGTGTCCCCAGGAAAGTACTTTCTGAGGAAATTACAGGTGATCATTTCCCAGAAAGCACTTTCCCAAGGGCATTTTCTTTGGGGTAACATAACTTGAAACTTGTAAATGCAATTCTAACCAAACTTGGAGGGCATGTACAGGAGAATCAGCAGAAGATTCTCTGCAATTTTGGTGTCTCTAGCATGTCAGCGGGGCATTGTGCCACATCACAAACTGAACCAACTGTTTTGGCAGCTAAAAGTTTGTGGTTCGTGAACCGGGCACGCCATGAACCACGAACCAAACTGAACCGCATTTCCCCAGTTCATGCCCATCCCTATTCATCTTCATTTTTAATTTCTTTTTATCTGTTTCTCATCATTTTCTTTTAAAGCAATCCCATTTGTCTATTTGTATGGTAATTCACAGTGCACATTTTTTGTTTGGCCCTGCACAAAATGTTTTTAGCTATTAAAGGAAGCCATGGTGAGCAGGACTCCAAATGAGCCACAGGCCAGATCTGGTACCTGGCTGAATGACAAGACTGGGACAAGAAAGGGCAGAAGAAGCCATTACTGTCTTTTCTCTTCCTTCACCAGGGATTGTAAAGGCATATAATAACATCCGGGTTATGACATGGCAGCCCTTCCCATGTCTTCCTTTGCTTAGTCTCTTCTGCACATGAGACATCCCCGGGCCTCTTGTACGGAAAAATGAAGACCCTATTAGGTACGGATGCTAAAACACAGTCACTGTTGGCTTGTGTAGTAATACCTTTTCCTTCAAGCAGTTTTCTCTGTTCCTGTTGCTCACCCAAATTGGTTGGGTTTTCTCAGACAGGAACTTTGACTTAATTTTACTGTCAGCAAGTTTGCTTGTCTCATCTTGTCATGTTGACTGGCTCTGTACAGCACCTTTCTCTCAAGGAGAGACATATGTTGAATGTAGTTCTATGATTCTTTAATGACTTTTGTTTTTTAAAATGCTGCTACTGAGGCAGGAGATTGAAGGGAGAGCAGAGGAGAAATGATTCTTAACCCTTTCCCTTTGAACCATTTTTACTACCAAAATTGCCCCACCAAGCTGTTTTTACTTTTGCTGGGGAAAACGCTTAGGTATCTGTATATTTTCCTCAGCAGCAGTAAAAGTAGCTTGGCAGGGTTTCTCT
>NW_015171510.1:774574-827711 GCF_001447785.1 Gekko japonicus | reverse complement strand
GCAACCTCTTCTTTCAAACAACATTTTATTTTAAAAAGTTCTTTTAAAGAATCCTAGAACTACTGTGTAAAGATATAACTTGCTACAGGCTCGTAGCAAGAATTCAGATGTTCAGTGCTCGTGCATTTAACTGTGGAAGCTTCAACCTCCCTGTGGGTTTGTGTAGACAGTACACAATATTTTTGGCTGTATTCACATTCTGTCTGTAATGTGCATTAATATTTTCACTGTCTGGTCATCATCTTCCTTTATTCAGACAATGAAATACATTTCCCCCAATTTTCCTTTGTAGATATTTATTAATTTATTTTGGAAGTAGCCTGCCCCTTTTAGGCAGGATGGTCCTATTGTGCTCAAAGAAGAAGAAGAAGAAATCAAAACAGGACAGTCAGCCAGGGAACTGTAACTTCTTGTACTGTTTATACGTTGACTATTTTAGACTGCTTCACTGTTTATATTGTCTGACTGCTTATACCGTTTATACATTGACTCGTTTGGACAGCTTCACTCTTTATACTGTCCATTTTGGGATTTTTCACAGAAACTATCTCTTATTTACAAACTGACTGTCTTTGGATTTTAGGTAGTAACCATTATCAATACAAATGGCGTTGTGCCTTTCTGTAACCTTTGGTACAGTGTACCTCCTCCTTTCCAGTTGTTAGAAGTGTCTCCCCCTTCCTTCTTTTTTCCTATTGTGAAAAAGAAGAAGATAAGAGATTGGATTTATACCCCACCCTTCACTTGGATTCTCAGAGCATCTTACAAACTCCTTTCCCTTCCCCTCCCCAGAACAGACACCCTGTGAGGTAGGTGGGGCTGAGAGAGCTCTTTGCAGAGCTGTCTGTGAGAGAACAGCTCTGGTAGAACCATGGCTTGCCCAAGGTCATTCAGCAGCTGCAGGTGGGAGTGGGGAATCAAACCCAGTTCTCCCAGATTAGAGTCCGTGCACTTAACCACTACACCAAACTGGCTCTCATTGTATTGTATTGTGCTCGATACAATTCATTTTTGGAACATTTCACATATGATGCAGTGCAATTTCATACCTACAATGATTATACACTTAACAGGGAGCTGCAGCCAACTTTGAAATCCTGACAAACATGCCTGCTGTCGTCTGTTTTTGTAAACACATTTTTGTCATATTTATTTTTTGTCGTATTGTCGTTTTTAGGTTTACACTTAAAACCAAAATGGCTATTATAGACCTTTTTCTGTGGGAAAGGTGACTGCTAGCATTACAAATACCTGTCGGATGGGATCTGATCATATGATTGCCAAGCACATCAGTAGTCCCTCTACCATGCACCCCCTACCCTCATAGTTGAGGAGTGCCTGCCAATTTACTGTCAGTTTGGCTGTTCTCTCTTCTTATTTGAAAGCTGTGAGTTTACCCTCACTTCTGCTTAGAGACTTGACAGTGTGTTTAAAAGCTTACCTTGATTCAAAATACATAATGACTGGGTAATTCACAGAGTTGCCAACTTCCAGGTAGTGGCTGGAGATCTCCTGGGATTACAACTGATCTCCAGGTGACAGAGATCAGTTCACCTGGAGAAAATGGCTGCTTTCGAGGGTGGGCTCTATGGCATTATACCACATTTTAGTCCAGTTGAAATCAAATGTCCAGGCATTTCCCAATCCTCCCTAGTAATTCAGTGAGTGGGTGGGGATTTCCACTTGAGAAGGCAGGGAGGGAAGAAAGGAAGGAAGGACAGAGGTTCAGGTTCGTCATGCTCTAGAAAATTCGTATAAGCAGTCATACCAAGGAAGGATATGTTCATTTTGACCCATCAGTGTTTTTGTTTGTCAGTGGCCATTGTGTCGTGTGGTCATTGTGTCTTGTCTAGGAATCTGGAAGTCTGTGACCTTGCATTTCTATTTGAATCATGCTTTTAACTGTACTTGTCAATGTGTCTAAGAAAGGAGACCAGCATAAAATCAGAGAAGTCTTGAAAAGTGCCAGAGCTTGGCCAAAGGGTTGCCACTCCTAAATAAGGAACATGCTATGGGATCATAAGACATCTTACTTGTATCAGAACATCACCAGTACTCTATTAGATTATATTTTCCTAGCAGTGCATTAAAATTGCTTGTTACAGTTATTATGCATATTTTTTCCATGAGCATTTCTGAAATAAACACAAAACAGTTCCTTGAAATAAAGAACAGGAGGGAAGCACTACTTGGCACTACAAATCCCCCCCAGCTGTAATACTCAGGACTTTTTTTCTGGGGGAATGTGCCGGGACAGAGTTCCAGAACCTCTTCCACAAAAGTCTTTTTCAAATGTTTAAAAGTTTATGAGGTTTCAGTATACGGATTGAAAACTTCATTTCCCGCTTCAGAGTTCCAGCACCTCTCTCTCTCTCTTTTTTTAAAGCACCCTGGTCATACTGATCTAGCAACTAGAAATATATATAACTTCTACAACAAGAGTGTTCGAAGCAGAGAAATAGGATGCTTGCATTTACAAATTGGAAATGTCCATCCTAACACTTTGGAAAGGTAGACAAAAGCAGAAACCCAAGTATGATGTAATAATAAAATGTGGGTACAAATAAGCTTGTGAGTCATGGTATATCTTGTAGAGGGTGGATAGTTTTAACTGAATGGAATGAAACTATGCCAGATTACATCCACAACTAGAGATCCTTAAAGAAAACCCATGTTTAGAAATATGGCATTACACCCTGTCACCACCACCGGACTGTGATTTTCCAGACTGTGACTGAAAGTGGTGAGATAGGGCTCATTTTTCTACTGCTATTTTATAATAGGGATTTCTCCATATATGCATGAGTTATGTACTGTCCTACTGAAAAAGGGAACTGAGTGATCAGGTCTTTGCAATAAATGCACAATCTAAGAAAATAAACTTGTGCAACTTCTCCAATGAATTGGCTTGGTTTCCTCTGTCAGTTTCATCAGGGCTGCTGTCTCTAGTTTGCTTTTATCTTTACCATGCACAAAATAGTACGTATGAAAAATTCATTTCCTGCAATGGGTTCCAGTTCAATTCCTGCAACTCAATAGGAGACAAGGAAAAACTCTTGTTTTTGGAGCCCTGCCCCCCCCCCCCCCCCCCCCAAGAAGCACAGGAGCTAAGAATAGCCAAGCAGGTAGTGTTTGTAAAGTCTGCAATTTTTTTTTACAAAAGTGCTGATCTAATAAGGCTGAGGCAAGTTTGTGGCTGCTCCGTATAATGTTGTTCGTGGGTTGTATTTTTGCCTCCTGCTTTCCTCCAGCAAATACAGTAGGATGTCTGAAGCAGAAAGATAACAGTTGCTAGGGGAGGTCTCCAATAGCTTTCTGGATAGCCTTGATGTTGTTTCCTTGTGGTTTTTCTTTGCCTGGGATCTCCCATTGCTCAGCAGCAAGACTTAAACTACTATAAGAATGAAGAGAGTAATGGAGCTGGATGAACATTATAAGGTAGGCTGTAAAGGTTGGCTTGGTGTGCAATTTGAAGTTACAAACCGGTAGCTGTGTCCCCCAAGAAAGAATTCCTGGGACATTTACCTTCATCCTATCAACAGAATGTTGAGCCCTTCTGTAGAGTTAGCAATTTTGACTTCAAATTCCTAGCTAAAGCCTCATCAGTTCATGGGAGATAATGGGATAATTTGAGGCCTGTTTCAGCCAGCATGAATAATAGGACCTCATGATAAATATATTGTAAAATGTTAATATGTTGTTTTAGAAGCTAGGAAACAAAAGTGTGACTTGAGGCCCATACTCAGCAGCATTGGACAGCTATCCAGGTCCCACAGATAACAGATGGCCCATCAAGCTGAGAACTAAACTAAATGCAGTTCCTAATCCACCCCCAAGCCAGCCTCTTCCCAGTACTGTATTTGGGGAACAAGCAGAGAAGGGGTGTGGAGTAGACCTCTGCCATAGACCAGATAGTGTGACCTTGGGGCACGTACATCAAAATATAATTTTTCCAAAATATAGAAGCATTGGCATACAATCAAAAGTTGCATTATTCTACTGCTGACAATTCAGGTGAATATGTTGGTAAAAATGTTGAAGACAAAGGTTCTGATGTCTCACTGAAAGCTTGTTTGCAAATGGTATTTTGGAAATGTTAACAACTGGTAAACAAAGGGTAATGCTGTGTTTTTTCCAAGCAATGCCTATATAGATTGGAAGAAAGGTGAGCAGGATTACCTTTTTTTCTTTTTTGGTGAGTATTTGTGTGCGTGTATGTATGTATGCCTGGAAGTCATGGCTGACTTCTGGCAACCCCTAGTGAGGCTCAGACGTTTCAGAGAGGTGGTTTACTTCCTCTGCGTCCCAGTCCTGGTATTCCTTGGAGGTCTACCTTCAAAGTACTTGGCAGGGTTGGCCCTGCTTAGTTTCCAAGACCTGATGAGATCGGGCTTGCCTGGGCTACCCAGGTCAGGGTGGTGAGCAGGATTCCCTGATATTCTAGTATGTCTAATTATCTACCACAATTTGATCCTAATGTTGGTGGAGTATTTGAGATACTTATGCAGGGTATCATAGGTTTTGGAAAGGGATGGGGGATCTCATGGTTTCATAGCTGGTTTTAGCAAGCACCTGAATTGTCACATCTAAAGAAGGCAAAACTTAAGAAGTCTTTTTTTTACTGTGTGAAAATTCAGGTTTGAAAAGGGATTAAATTATGTTATGTAAATTAGTTCCACAAAATATGTGCAGAAAAGTATATTAGTCACATAACTGCAGTGATCACATGGCAGCTTAGTTTTGCTTTTGCTATTCAGCTGTCATGGGTACAACTTGGTTACCCACATGACTTCAGGACCCATCGGTGATAGTATGAATTGGCCGTCAGCCAGACAGGAGGTTTAGTAGGAAGAGAATCTAATGTAAGCTGCTCTACAAAGGCCTTGTTCCCTTAATGATAAATATATGGTCTTTGATGTTCTGTTAACACAGTTCTTTATAACCAGTATCTTTGGGTAGGTTTGCATAATATTTTTTTAATTCACACTAGCAGGGCTGACTTGTATATTCTCTCACATGACGCCTTGCTCGGGTGTAAAATAGTTGGGCAGTTCCTGGAGATATGGGGGCAGGGTATGTGGAGGGGAGAGGCCTCAGTGGGTATAATGCCAATAGAGTCTAAAAAAAGCAATCATTTTCTCAAGGGGAACTGATCTCTGTAGGCTGGAGATCAGTTGTAGTTCTGGGTGATCTCCTTGAAGTTGGGAACCCCATGTGCTGGGAGAGATTCAGACCGTGCTCTTGGGTTCTGCTCCTGACCTCCTTGAGTTCCATACATACATCCAAGTGGATTTCATGTGGACAAAAATTTATTGTCTTAAATGGCCTTTAACTCTAGCTATTCACTGTGGAATGCTTTCTTAGTACTGCATGGAAAAATCAACATTTCTCAAGAATGTTCCTACTGTACGGGATCTTTCCGTGAAAACAGTGTTGAAGTGAATTCTTCAGAATATATTTTACTTTTGGCATATCTTCATAGCTATTCATATGGCACTTCAGTTTGCATTAAAAATCAATGAGTGACAAGTTCTACTTTTTCAGAAAGGAAAGCAGTGATCCCTAGGGGCCTTGTGTTCAAAGATGGGAGACAACAAGCAGTGCTATTCTAAGCAGAGTCACATGCCTCTAAACTCACTGATCTTATGTGTAACTGTTCAGGATTGCACTGAAGCAGGGTTGCTAGATCTTCACGATGCGCTGGGGGTGGGTGGGAAGGGAGCCTTCTGGGAGTGGCGTGGGGTTCCACCACAAACAGCCATGTCGCACCACAACGCCCCCAATGCAGTGACGTCACATGGAAGTGGCATCAACATGTTGAGTGGCAACGCTCTGACTTGAGGGCAAAGCTCTGTGGTAAAATTACCCTCAAACCATAGAGATTTGCCCCAAACCCAGAGCATCGCTGCACAATGTCCCTGATGGGATGATGTCATTTTGTCAGGGCCATTACTGCATGACGTTGGTGTTTGGGGGTGGAGGGGAGGGTGGCAGCAGGCAGAAGCCCCCCAAAAAGCAAAGGAGCCCCCGCCCCCACCTGAGGAATGGGAGCCCTACACTGAAGGCTTGATAGATTCTGGAACAACTTTGTGTGCACACCAGGCCTCTGGAAGGCAAGAGGCTTCTCAAATTCTTAATGATATCATTAGTAATATAATTATCCTTTTTTTGAAACTCCAGTGTCAGTGAGCCTGCTACAGGATTACTTCGTCTGAGTGAAATCAACACAAAGAAGGCACATAAAATAAGGTTGCCTACTCTAGCTCCTTGGAGATTTCCAGGTGGATCCTGGGGAGGGCAGGGTTTGGGGAGAGGAGTTACCTCAATGGGTAACGCCACAGAGTCCACCCTCCAAAGCAGCCCTTTTCTCCAGGGGAACTGATCTGTGTAGTCTGGAGATCAGTTGTAATTCCAGGAGATCTCCCGGCCCCAACTGGAGGTTGGCAACCCTACATAGAACCACCTGACGCATATCTTAAGAGAAATTCTCAATGCTACTTTCAGTTTTGCTTATGACTTTGTACATTGCTTGGTACAAAGTTTGACTCTCTGTTTTCTAATTTTCTTTGCTTGAGCAGTTTGATCAAGCCGAATGCAAAATGCCATGAATCAGTCTTCATCTGATCAGTGAAGGGAAAGCAAATCAAGGGAACAATTCACAGATCACTGATGAATTAATCCAGCGAAAGTCATTAAACCATAAAGAAGAAGAAGAAGAGATTGGATTTATACCCCGCCCTTCACTACCTAAAGGTGCCTCAGAGCGGTCCTTTCCCTTCCCCTCCCCACAACAGACACCCTGTGAGGTAGGTGGGGCTGAGAGAGCTCTTGACAGAAACTGCTCTTCTTCAAGAACAGCTGTGCCAGAGCTACAGCTTGCCCAAGGTCATCCAGCCAGGTGCAAGTGGAGGAGTGGGGAATCCAACCCGGTTCTCCCAGATTAGTTTTTTCCAGGTCTTAACCAGATTGTTGATGACTTTTAGATTTCTAAATAGAGTAAAAAATTCAACATCCATCTGCTCATTTGTTCGTACCAGTTCAGAGTTTCGCTAGGGCTTGCTCAAGCTTTGAGTTCATTGGTAGAGTAATTAATTAAAGCTTTAGCTGCAGATTAAAGTAGGCCTCCAGTTAATTTGGGGGCTGAGATAGAAGGATACACTTCCATGTTGGATATGCTCGCTAGCTTTTCCTTTTCTGCGCAGAATGAGAAAGTAACATATAACTGGGTTTATTCTACTGATTTGAATTAAAAGATACCAGGACTTTTGCTTTTGTGTGAAACCACTATGCCTTTCCCATTAACAATAAGGAACTGCAGGAAGCTAAAGCAGATGGGACCAGCTGAGATCAAAGCTAATATATTTAAATCTGAATTTTCCATAATAGTGATGGCATATGAACATTTCTTTTACATAATTTGCTCTAGCGTGTTAGGGAATGGTCTGAATTCCATATTGTTGAAAAAGAAAATATTCAATACAAAGTTTCCTTTTAACTGTTTTTGTTTATTGGATTGTCAACTTACTGTTTAAAGAGTGGCATGTTTTGGTAGCATTCACATTCATATGCACTGTATGAAGTAACCAAATGAAAACCAGAGGATTATTCAATTAAACATCTGTAATCCAATGACATTCTTCTTATTCTCTCATTACTCATCTCCATATAGTTTACTAGTCTCAGTAATTCATCAGCATTACTTTCTCCTTTGCCATCCTTGTCCATCTATCATTGCAACAGTGTATACAGGAAAAAAGACTCTTTATCAGAGCCTTTCCTAATATCTTTCCATGCTCTGTCTTTTCCCCCCACAGTTGGATAAAGGGGACACGAGTCAGCTCAGTCTACCTTCCAACACAAGCCATGGTGATGCTGATGGAAACATCTGCCTTGATGTTCCAGATGGCAACCCAGACCCACAGAGGACAAAAGCTGCCATTGACCATCTTCACCAGAAGATCCTCAAGATCACTGAGCAGATCAAGATTGAGCAGGAGGCACGAGATGACAATGTGGCTGAGTATCTGAAGCTTGCCACCAATGCTGACAAGCAGCAGGCCTCTCGTATCAAGCAGGTCTTTGAGAAAAAGAACCAGAAATCAGCTCAGACCATTGCCCAGTTGCATAAGAAGCTTGAGCACTACCACAAAAAGCTAAAGGAAATTGAACAAAATGGACCCTCACGCCAGCCCAAAGATGTCTTCCGGGACATGCATCAGGGCCTCAAGGATGTAGGGGCCAATGTCCGCTCCAGTATCAGTGGCTTTGGAGGAGGTGTGGTAGAAGGTGTCAAGGGTGGACTGTCAGGCCTTTCCCAAGCCACACATACAGCTGTGGTCTCTAAACCTCGTGAGTTTGCAAGCTTAATCCGCAACAAATTTGGCAGTGCAGATAACATTGCTCACTTAAAGGACACTTTGGATGATGGGCACCCTGAAGAGGCCTCACGAACTCTCAGTGGCAGTGCCACCTTAGTGTCAAGCCCTAAATATGGCAGTGATGATGAGTGCTCCAGTGCCACTTCTGGCTCAGCAGCAGGTAGCAACTCTGGGGCAGGCCCTGCTGCTTTAGGCAGCCCCAAATCTAACACCTTGGAGAGTCACCACTATAATTTTGATACCATCATAGAAGAACTGCGGGAGATAAAAGACATTCAGTCACACCTTGAGGATTCCATGGAAGACCTCAAAACCCAGCTGCAACGAGACTATACTTACATGACTCAGTGCTTGCAAGAGGAGCGTTACAGGTAGGCCGTTGTACATTGTCATCCTTCTCCCAAAAGGGGAACTATTTGTTGCATAAAGTCTTCGTTTTTTTGAATTGTGGACCAGGATTTGTTGGCCTGCCTTTAGTTTGTGGATCTAACAAAGGGTCATGCTGTGGATGAAGCATATAAAGATATTGATATGGGATTAGGTTTCACACTCAGCTGGCAAACTGATTGACAATGCATGTCCCTTTATTTAAAAAACAAACAGGCAACAAGGAGGGAGTCCTATTTATGCCCTAACTCTAGCAGTTTTATTGGGAGCCAGAAAAGCTTCTGGGACATGAGAAGTTGTGGGATTAATTATTCTTTGGCAGGATCACTAGACTGAGAAATGAGATTAAAACTCAATACACACTTAAACAGAAATGTAATATTTCTTCATATAAGCCAGAGAGCTATTAATCATAGATTCTAGCTTCTGGTGTAAGATTATTTTTTTAAAAATACTAAAAATCAGATTATTTGAATTATATATTTAATGTACATTTTATTACATTTACCATACATTATATAATACATTTTATTAGGACCAACCAAAATAGTGTTCATCATAAAACAATTTGAATGCACACAAGTTTTCTTATAGCTCAATCTTAAACCCAGTGCATCACCACCAACAACTCAGTGCCAGCACAGCTAGTTGGTATCCTATGCTTTCTCAGCAGAGAGAAAAAAATAACAAAAATGACACACACACCCCAATGACATGGCAGCATGGCAACTGCACTGGGACACATAGCAAAACCACATCCTCAGTAAGAGAGCATTTATACTTCTAGATTCCATTTAGGTTGTACCTAGTTGCAAACAAAAATGCTCTCATTGCTCTATAGTCACCAGTTTTTATGCATATGTATTCAGGAAATACAGAAATTTCAACATGGGAAATTTGACTTGGAGTCAGTGATTTTACACCAGCTTTCCCCCCCCCCCCCGGTCTTGGTTTAAATTAGTCCTCCTTTCCTATGTTTTGTGAAGAAGTCTACTGAAATAACCTGTACTATGAATTCTTCTAAAGAAAGACACTGCATTATAAGACACAAGAGAAAATGCATTCCTAGCTAAGCACTCAAGGCCAGTCTCATAATCTCTACTTAATGATTAAGATAAAGACCAGAGTCCAAAGGATGCTTTTGCTTAGAGAGACTTAGATTAAAAAATGGGAACCCGCAGTACTTGTGAGGGGATCCCTTCTCCTCTTCCTTTATTTCCTCCCCCCCCACCATCACTGCAGCCAGGTCCAGCGCAGCTCCCAGCCTCTGCCACCAGCCCTCCGATGCTTCTCCCCCCACCCACTGTCCAGAATGACAGCAGCAAGCCCAGCGTGGAGCAGCTGGGACCACCGAAACTTTTCCCTACCCCCTAATGCCAGCGAGCCTGGCCACAGGTCCTGGTCTCTGTTGCCAGACCTGCTGAAGCGTCTGCCCTCCCACCATCAAGGAGGAAAACAGCAGCAAGCCCCACATGCCTCCCAGCTGCCAGGCCCACTGAGGCTTATTTCCCCCTCCACTGATGCCAGCAAATGCTGTGCAGGTCCTTGCCTCAGCTGGACCCACCAAACCTCTCCCCCCCCACACACACCATCAAAGATGACAGCAGCGAACCCTGTGTGGCTTTTGGAGCTACTGAGGCTTGATCACCACCACCACCATCAATGACGCCAGTGAGCCTTATGCAGGTCTGGCCTCTGCTGCCAGGCCTACTGAAGCTCCCCCCCCCCCATATACACACACCATCAAGGAGGAAGATGGTGGTGAGCCATCCAACAGAGGAGGAAGTAGGTTCTTCGTCTGCACATGCTCAGACAATGAATGGGTTTTGTGAGGGGAATTTAACCCCCCCAATGTATTTTTTTTAATTCAGATTTTTCTGCAAACTTGGGGAGTATCCCAAGTTTGCATAACTATCTATTTTGGGTAAACAGATGCGTAGATTCTAGCCAATAAGGAAAGCTAGAATTTTGTTTTCAAAGTATTTTTATGATAATATCCTCACTGTCCCAATCCAAGGACTTGGGAAGACCAAACTAGATATGACGGGGAGAATGGTCACCCCAAATGACAGGGGAAAGTGATATATGTGGAGATTTTCCACTGATCCAGCACCACTGTCACAAGAGAAGATTCATATATGTATCACAGTGGATGGGTTGTGAATATATGTGACAGATTATGTTTATATTTGATTTTCATGTTGTGCTTTGATGGTTAATTTTTTTCCCCAAGCTGTTTTTAGAAGCTGGGAAATACCATGTACGTTATCAATGATCGCATGGAAAATAGAATTCTTCCTTCCCAAAGCCAGTCTTTATCACATACTGCTCCCATTCCCATTGTTTTTTATTCATCCCCATTTGTATCTTTTTAGGCCCTTAAAAAGACAGTTATGAAACCTCTTCAAATATTATGAAGTACACAGGTTGGTTCTGGGGTTCCCCCCCCAATGCCAGATGTAACACAGTTACACATGAGGTATGGGTTCTCCTCAGTTCCTGTATGTGCAGTAGCTAAGTAGGATCACAACCATAGTGCACATAGAGAAAGGGTCTTTTGGACTGTTCTGAACCAAAAACAGTCCTGGGGGTGCTATTGGGCTTTTGGGGAAAGCCCACATGTGTCCCAAGGGAACCCCATGGTATCTTGAAATTGCTGGGGCTGTTTCAGGTGGGGAAAATAGTACAGGGTGAAAAGATTAGAACCATGGTCCATAGTTTAATATGGCACCATAGGCATGGGATTTGGGGACAACCCACAAATAATGACTGGTATTATTTTATCTGACACAGGATAGAGACCTGTGTACTCCATAACGCCAATCTACAGTCCTATGTAATTTACTAAGAAGTTCCTGCCAACCTAGCAGTTCGAAAGCAAGAAATTGCAAGTAGATAAATAGGTACCACTTCGGTGGGAAGGTAACAGCGTTCCATGCGCCTTGGTGTTTAGTCATGCCGGCCACATGACCACGGAAACGTCTTCGGACAGCGCTGGCTCTTTGGCTTTGAAACGGAGATGAGCACCGCAACCCTAGAGTCGGACTCGACTGGCTTTCGAGCAAGGGAACCTTTACCTTTTTAAGTGCCACCGAATGCACAGAATCAAGATGTCAGATGTGTAATGTTTGGTTAACTATGAACTGTGTAAGGGTAAATCCACACTGGTCAATTCTGGCATCTTGCAGTCTGCATCTGAAATTATGCCTATTACCAGACTTACTAATGTGAACTTGTGTACTTTATAGACTGTTCAGTACTGTCTCTAAGTGGTAGCAGTGGTGATTTGGATAGACATCTCATGTTTTTTCATCTCTGTTATTGTCCTATTAGTCTCCCTTCAATTTTAAAAAAGTGTTTTTGCCTCATAATAGGTCCATTCCTTTATGTATCTGTGCAAATTTGGCATGGTTAAGAGAAAAATGACCCTTACTCCCAAATGAAAATAGCAGCCTGTTTGTTATGAGAGGTAGGTGGCAGTACCGAAAAAGGTACACTGCTCAAGACATTCTGCAAGGGGAAGAAACAGTGTTGAGAAACAAAATAATTCAGGCTGTAATTGAGCTATGCCTGTGTGGATGCAGCCTACGAAAATTGCTGATGCTCTTTGCTGGCTCTTTTGCTGACTTAATCAATAAATGAGGTGGTGGCTTTGATTCAGTTGTTAAATAGTGCAATTGTCCCTAGGCTATTCTTCATGATTTCTCTTCAAGGCACATCTGCCATCAAATTATTTTTCTTGCAGCTATTGGCTGATTGCCAGCTAAATGTGATACCTGATCCTGTTTCTTACCAGCACCTTCTTAAGAGATTACTTGCACATGTAAATCATAAATAACACCACAGATAGATCTTTTCATTTTTCACTCCACATCATAGATGAAATGTTTGATGAGTGAGTTCATTCAGGGTCAAACTGTTAATTATATTCAAATAGGTATATAACTAAGCTCAAGAGCCTACTGTCAGGCATCTTTGCTTCAGGTGCCCCTGCCATCTGAGACTAGATGAGTGGCAACCTGTGGAAGGGCTTTCTTGACTTTTGGCATCAAAACTTTGGAACTCCCTCTCCATGGAGATTTGTCTGTGTCCCTCTGTCATTGTCTTCCACCAGCAAGTGAAGACTTTTTTTCCATTTGGAATATCCCCAGCAAACTTATTGACCCTTATCCCTGGTGGTGTTGCATTTGTAAATTTGTATGTTTTTATTACATTTTAATTTACATATGCAGTTTTAATGTTTTAAACATTTTAATGCCTTGATGTTTGCCGCCTTGGGGGCCCTATTTTGGTTGAAAGGCAGCACAGAAATGTTTTAAATAAAATGATATATAATAAATTTTATGATTCCCCTGGCACTTTAAAGAAAAAATATGGTAAAGAGACAGTTCATGGGATGCTTCCTTTACTGCTGTTTTTGACTTGCTATTTGCTTACAAGTGCTGATCTTTTTGCTTGATTCAATAGCTTAATTACGGGTGTTGGTCCGTAGGTTTGTATTACCCATTCAGGTGCCTGATTTTTCAGCAAGTATTGTGGTCTATGGTAAGTGCAGGAATGATACTCATGCACTGTGTGCTATTACACAATGTTAATTCTGATCCATATTATCTCTGATCTCTCAATAAGGTGCCTGAGGGGGTGGATGGAGAGGCCCTGGATGACTCATTGTATGTCCGATTGTAATTCCTTATAGGGCTCCTCTTCTGTCCATGGTCAAAGTTATAGCAAAACCCCAAAGGGGTCCTGAGAGGCTGTGGCAGAGATATATCAAAAAAGTCAAAAATCTTGGAAAAGTCATCAAGTACTCTTACTACCTTATATGATCCTTTGTCTAGATCTCTTATCCGGGACCTTTGGCCGGGCTGTTTATCCATGCATTTTCTTGTATTGTTTGAGCTGAAGGCAGTACTAAGGTTGGAGCAGTTTGTATTTGGTAATTCCATCAGTATTGCCATTTTCATTGTTGAAATCCTTTAACATCTGTAGCTCTTTGTCAATCAGCTTTGGCTTTTGGATAACAAAGCGGTCGATGAGAGCTCCGAGCCCCATAAGGGTAGAAATATTAACTTCTCAAAATGATGCAATATTGCATTGCTGCATGAAATACTGCACCGCTCAGTGTTCTCATCTGCTGCATATTATGTCCTTTCCCCTGCCACACAGATATGAGCGCCTGGAAGAGCAACTGAATGACCTGACAGAACTTCACCAGAATGAGATGACCAATCTCAAACAGGAACTGGCTAGCATGGAGGAGAAGGTGGCTTACCAATCCTATGAGAGGGCCAGGGACATTCAGGTATGGGAAGACATGGGTTGCTTGCACTGTCACTACGTAAACCCCTCTGTTTGTGATTTATGTATTAATTACACATCTCATACTCTTTTCCCAGAGAGCTTAGAATAGCTTTCATATAGATTTCAGGAGGTCTCCAGTTCAACCAATGAGATTTGAGCCCAGTAGCACCTTTGAGCCAGTATGACAGCTTCATATGACTGATTTGAAAGGGCAGGGCTGTGACTCAGTGCTCCAGCATCTGCTTTGCATGCAGAAGGTCCTGGGTTCAATTCTCCAGTTCAAATGGAGCAGGTGGTAGGAGATGTGAAAGACCTCTGCCTGAGAACTTGGAGAGCTGCTGCCAGTCAGAGTAGACAATACTGGTCTAGATACACTATTGGCCTGACTCACAGTGCGGAAGCTTCATGTGATCAGGTTTGTAGATGACATAGGCTTGCCAAGCCCCCCCGGGGGGCGGCGGGATCGGGCCCCGGGGGGAACTCCACCCCGACGTGCACGTCACCAGAAAGTGACGCGACCACGCCGGGCACGCTGGGGGTGGGGCCACAGTCATCCGAGGGAAAACTCTATGGTCGACCCGGGAGTCCCCCGCTTCAGGACAAGGTATGACTTAGCAACCCTAAGATGACACCATGAAATACGTTTAAAGTAGCCTTTGAATGATCTCCAGGCCTGTCCCAGCCATGTCTCTTCCTTCATAAGTATCAGTGGCACTTTGGTGCTCCACGCCCATACTAGACAATGTTGTTTCAGAAGCACAGTGCAATGCTAGTACACTGGTCACATTGTTTTTTGATGGTGCAATGTTTTATAGGCTTGAACAATATGTATCTTAATGGAAATGGGCATAGGATACTCAAGTGCAAATCCTTGGCCATGCTTAATGCTTACCTCATTCTTAGCCTAATCTATTTTATAGAGTTGCTGTGAAGGGTGAGGCACTTTGAATTGTGAAAGTATAAACATTGTTATGAGGAAAGGGCAGATTTAAAATAATTCTGCATTAGGCAAATGAACGCCGTGTCCACTGAGTTCTCTCTCCTTTTGAATATGTCTACATCCTGCTCTTCCCTAGGTCTCCTCTCCAGATTACTGACCAGTTCCATATTTGCTTAGAGTCAGTAATGCTCCCATGATGGCTGTTTCCAATGAATTCACGGGCTGCATCTTCCTCTGGGGTAGCCAGCAATCTGGTGAAAAAAATGACCCATCCTTTAATGGAGGTTTCATGTGTGGAAATCAGCATTTGAAGTTTTCCAAGGCACTGATGTAAATAACATCACCTGGTAAATTACACCCATTAAGTCTCTGTTAATGGGATGGGACATTTTTTTCTCTAGACGGTTGACAACCCTACTTCTCCCACACAGTCACTAAGATTTCTTTCTTGGAATAAACCTTTGGAAGGTAGTAGTGGTACAACTCAGTATCGTGCCACTCACTGCCATGTCCTCAGTTGTGGAAGGTCCTGGAGACCTAGCAGATGTTTGCTGGCAGTATAGTGCAAAGATTTCTACCTTCCAAAGCAGGAGATGCACCATAGATGTCCTGAGACCCTGTGTGGTGTAGCAGTTAAAGTGTCAGACTAGGATCTCAGAGGTCCGAATTCAGGTTCCCTCCTAATCTTGTTGAATTAGCTTGGCCTGCTCTCTCTCTCTCTCTCTCAGTCTAATCTCCTTCACAGGGTTGTTATGAGGAGCAAATGGAGAAGAGAGATCTATGTACACCGCCCTGAGGAATAGCAGGATGAGAGTATACAATAGAAAAACATTGTTAACATTGGTCCAATCCCTCCCCCCCCCCCCCCCCCCCCTGTTCTCCCAGGAAGCTGTGGAATCCTGCCTGACCCGCGTCACCAAGCTAGAGTTGCAGCAGCAACAGCAGCAGGTGGTGCAGCTGGAAGGCGTGGAAAATGCCAATGCCCGAGCCCTGCTGGGCAAATTCATCAATGTCATCTTGGCCTTGATGGCTGTGCTGCTGGTCTTTGTGTCCACTGTTGCCAATTTCATCACGCCCTTGATGAAGACCCGCATGCGCCTCCTGAGCACCACTTTGCTAGTGATTTTTCTCTTCCTCCTCTGGAAACACTGGGACTCCATCACTTATCTCCTGGAACATGTGCTGCTTCCTAGTTGATTCCTCTGCCAGCCAGATGCCAGGGGTTGTGGGGTATTTGCTTCTTCCTGCGGAGAGGGGGCGGAAACAAGGAGGCTTCCAACTCAGTTTCTTTGTTCATTCAGAGTATGTACCCCTCACTTGCTTTCCCGGCACAGCCATCTTTGTACACATCCAGCACCCATCTCAGCAGCAGGGAGTGTAGTTGAATCACGGCTTGTGAGAGGTGAAATAATAACTCCTCTGAGATGCCTTTGCAAGGGATTATGGAGAGGCAGGTGAAGTCCATAAAGAGCTCTGATAGCTTTCCTTTAAAACAGACAAAGTGATGCTGATGGCAAAGCAGATCAGAACGGTGTTCTCTAGAGGAAGATTGTTTTGTTTTTCCTTTCTGAGAAGGATAGTGAAACGCTCATTCTTGAGCACAAGGATAACCTCTGAAGGCAAAAGTTCAGCACTGAAGGTGAACTTTGTTGAAAATTCCTGCCCCATAGGAACATGCACAGAACTGAAGGAATAGAATGTACATATCACACCAGCTTATCCAAATCACAAGGATATTTAATTTCCATTTCTGTAGAACAGCCGATATGCCCTGAAGTATAGTTGGGCATTTTAGTATGAAAGATTTGTCATCCTAGCTGGTTGTTTTTACCAATTAAGTTATCCCCAATGGAGACAGGATCTAAGGAGAGAGTATCTACCATTCTGGTGCAAGCAAACTCAACACCTTTGGATGGATTTGTTTTGTTTCTTCTTTTTGCTTTAGTATGTTACCTTCAGGGACTTACAAGAAATTCTGATATCGCATCTGCAAATCTTACAAGCTTTGCAAATGTGTGTGTGTGTATGTGTGTGTGTCTTAATTTATTGGTTTCAGAGTTCTGTTTCCTTTTCGGAATCATGTACTGGGTAAAATTCAGTTGCCTTTACATCTTCCATAGTCTTAGAGAAACCATAGCTTGGAGAGGAGCTTTTTTGAATGATTTAACAGCACTAAAGCCTCTGTGCAAATCAATGAGTCTTCAGGATTTTGGCAAGGTTTTATCAAATTGTACCAAGAGAAGATTTACCTGTTACTTGCTGAAAGAGGCAATTCATCATCTTGGCATATTCAAGCAATGTTATTTACAGAACAATGCTGTAGTGTTGAACAAAGTCCCTGGAACATAGGATCAGGTCCTTTGATGAAGATTTTCTCATAAAAGGGAAAGCAAATGATCAGGTCTTCCATTATGGGCTCTGCTGCACTTCTGCCGTTTTTGTTCCAAGAAATCTAAACAAACTACTCATCATTCACACCATTTTGCTTTACAGTAAAACTATTAGGGCCCGGCACATTTTGAAGACTTAAAATGAAATTATCTAGCTGAGGTATTCATGTCTGATGATGTCTTACAATTTTTGGAAGTACAGTTGCTGGCAAAAGAGAGGTGTAATCATAAATTTGGGCCCGGGTGTGGCTACTCAAGGGATGCTGGGAGACCAGAATCATACTGTCCAATACAAAAATTCAGGCTGGATCTGTATGTGCAATGGAGTGAGGTGGTAGAGTCCTGAGATTAGAGAATTGACTGCACTACTTCAGACTGGGGAGGGGTTGTCACGTTTTTAATACTGTTTTACATTTTTTAAAAATCCAAACTCTAGAATCTCGTATAGCAGAGAGTGGGCTAAGCTAGAACCTACTCCTTGACTTGCCAGATTTCTGCTTGTAAGGTAATTTCTCAAATACATGGATTTTTGAAAAATGGTATTCTTTACCCGCAGTTTGAAATGGTTCTGCGTCATGTATAAACCTGACCTTAACTTGCATGTATGCAGCTGTCACTGGAGAGATCTTTGAGCTGTTATCAAATGGGTATGTAAAATGAAAAAGAAAGGCAGTTTTAGGTCAAGAAGTACTAGCATCATATTTGAGTATCCCTTATTTTCTGTAATTGTTGACCCCCATTGTATTTTATGACCCTTTTCATCTAGTGCAAATGACTGAGACAGGAGATCCTAGAATCCAAGTGTTGCCAGATTCCACACAAGGGAGGAGACTTGTGTCATTAGGAATTGAATGGAAGGAAGAATTTTGGCAAATTCAATTCCCACCACCACAACACTACAGTAGGAGAAAGTTCATTCAGCTGAAATTTTTCTTAGAAGTATTAAAGACAGAAAAACTTGTTGGTGACTTGCTTTTCCCTTTATGCTGGACTTTTCTGCTACCTACTTATAAATTTCTCCTTTGTTATGCAAGACACCGTTTCTGATTTTTACAGCGTACCTTTCTAGAAAGGATAATTATCGGTACGGTGAATAGTTTAAAACCACATAACTGGTTCTCAGAACCTGCAGTTTACTTACTTCTTGCATCTAAAAATGGAGATAAAAACATTTTTTCATTTTATTCATTAGGATCTAAGATCAGCCAATGGAGAAAAGTGGCTTCAGTCTGAAGCTAAAGTTAACTGAGCCTCAGAAGGACCCATATCCTCCCATTGCCACCATGTTGTGTAGGATGGATATTTGGCCTGTGGAAGGAGCTGGCTTTTCCTAAGGAAGCCTCTGTTGACAACCCCTTTTCAAAGGCACAATACTGTGGTCTGTCTTTAATAATGTCCAGAGATGTGAAGACCCTAATTTTTTTAAGCATATCCATTTATTTTGTGTATTTTTGGTAGGGGTCAGAAAATTGACATACCTTTTCTGATCAGTTATGGAAAGGGCTGGTTTTCTAGTGCATGGACAATTTTTTAAAGTGATGTTAGGATGAATGTAAGATGAATGTTGGATGAGTTGGAAAAGAGCTCTGAGTGATGAGAATACTAACAGTTCCAGAGTACAAAGATGCAGATGTGTGGGATTGTAGCCTTTACCTTTGCTACCATCCTTGTGCTAACCCTGAGCCAGTCCCTTTCAATTTAATGGATGGGAGGGTCAATTGTGCTGCAGCGGGTTTGCTTGCAGTATGGGTTTAAAGCTGCTGCTGTTCACAACTTTATTTATTTATATTTTTTGTAAATGGGGCTAGAGGAGTGTTCCCATGCTGGCTTAGCACAGCAGGAGGAGGGTATAGCCAGCATGCATTTTACAAAACTGAAAATGTGTTAAAAGTGCAGTTTATTACTGATTGTTTTCATGGTAGGCTGTCTATGCCCATGATCCTCCCACCCGTGTAGATCCTGTGATAAACTAGATATTTTTGAATAGTGTGCTCAAATGTGGAGTGGTAAGAGAATGGCTGGGTGATGTTCCCTGACTTGTGTGCACCAGAAGCAAACAATTGCAATAGTCCTTTGTGGCCTTAGAATCATGATTCCATGGTTTATTTATTGATCTCAGTTCAACTGACAGTCTTTCTCCCCCACCCCAGCCCTTTTCCTTGGCCTTTAAGAAGAGGTGGACATGTGGCAGCACCCTGCATTTCAGTGGAAACGTAAATCAGAAGTTTCTTAAGTTACTTCCATGCCATCATCATCCCCCCAGTACTTGTCTGTAGGTATGGAGGACTTCCATGTCCATGACTGCAAGTGTCCAACAGTGGGTGCACTCACTTGCAGCGCTATCCTGGCAGAAGCAGTGCTTCATGGCTGGAATATTGTGGTTGGCAGCATCATATGATCATTGCAGTTGTATAATCAAGCCTGTGATGATCGCATGAAAGATGTTTCTTGCAACTTGGCTGCTAGTGGTTCCACATCCACTGTGCACAGAAGAACCACGTGGTTTTGTAGTGCTGTGTTAAATTCTCAAGAATGTGGTTGTCTTCTCTCACAGAGGAAGCCTAGGCCCACACCGTGGCATAACCCTTTTCTGATGCTGTTTGATTGTATTTATTATGTATGCTTGAATCTTTTCCCACCTCTGCTCCTTTATTTCCCAATGGGAAGACCATCCAAAGGAAGCACTGGTTTCATTTCACTATATTTTTCCATTCACTTTTCTGAATAAAAAGAATTTTAAAACATTGGCAAAAGAAAAGGCCTTTTATTTTTAATTTCTGCGGATATGAAAGTGGGAGGGGGAAAACCACTTTTCAGAGATATGCATTGCAATGTATCACATGGTAGATGGGAAGAGGTGACTAACTGCAATCCTAAGAACACTTTTCTGAGACTTGCTTCTGAGTAGACCTGCTTAGGATTGCTTCCTTGTCCACTACTATCGAGAAGGTAAGTGTGATGTCATAGTACTATACAAAGGCTTTGTTAAACCACATGGAATCTTAACTTGGCTTTGGGGAGACAGCAGGTTTCTGTATAAGCTTTGAAATGCTTAGGCAGTGAGCTCTCAGAAGCAAGAAAAAAGGGCAGAATGGAACTCCGTCATCAAGGTGAGCCTTCAGTGAGCCTACAGTTCTTTGCATAGTTCTTTGTTCCCTTCCCAACTTCTGGTAAAGCAGATTTATTTTTATTAAAATGTCTGCACCAATTTTCCCCTTATATGGGTTCCAAGGCAACTTACAAATCATCAATTTAAAAAAATTGAAAAAATGCATAACACCACTACAAAATTGAAAAGGAGCTTAAAAGCAAGCCTGGAGTAACACAACATGCAGATTGCCACAATTTATTCATTTATTTATTTTATTTGTGGCCTTCCTGTCTCACTGAGAACCAGGGTGGATTACAAAATATGAGAATGAATACATTATGTATTGTTTTAGCTGGCATAATATAGTTAACATTGCTGGGTTTGGCATTTTTGGTGGAAAGCTATCACCAGGGGTCGTTTCGTAGAAAAAGAGCTAGGGGAACTCATTAGCATAACTCCTTAGCATATGCCACACCCCCTGACATCACCGGAAGTGTGGCATAAGGCCACACCCACCCCTCAGTTTTAGTCTTAAAGGTGCTATTTGAACTCTTGGACTATTTTGCAGCAACAGACTAACACAGCTACCTCGGAGAAGCTCCTGGATGGGGCTGGGAGTCCTTGCGGAGGCCTCGTGGAGTGGCCTCGGCCAGGCAGAGGGGGAGGACGCCAACTTACCCTTCTGCTTCTTCCTCCTTTTGCAACAGAATGAGGCTGGAAGCAGGGGGCGGCCGGAAGAAGGGGGCGGGGCTTCGTTGTGTGCCCCCCCGCACCTCACCCGGGGGAACTGTGATCCCCCGCGATTCCCCCCGAATCGACCTCAGGCTATCACAATCCTGGATCAGATCTAAGAGATCCCTAAAAGTAGGGCTGCTTGCTGAGAGAATAGGGACAACCGCAACAGATGCTCCATACCTGAAAATCAGGGTCAGGCCCTCAAGATGGCTATGTGAAGGAATGTAAAGGAAACGTTTTGTGGTGTGTGACTGCTGCAGAGTGGCAGAGGTCTGCTGGGTGTATTGCAGTTCACTCCAAATGGAGTGGAAATAGAAATGAGAGAGACTTACTGGCTTCCTGCTTACCCTGTGTGTGGACCATTAGTACCAGGTTGTGGCTATCTTAGCAGTGGCCCTGTCCAGAAGACTCCTGTGAACCATCCTTATATTGTGTTACCCCATTGATGCTGCTAGCTCAGTACTGTCTGTTTGGAAGGACACCAGCTTTTCAGCATATCAGGCAAGGCTTTTGGATACCAGCTCTCTGAGAGCCCTTAAGGAGAGACGCTAGGGCTTGACTCCAGCCTTTCGGTATGCAGCGTGTGTGCTCTACCATTAAGCAGAGCTCTTCTCCCTTTCACCTTTTTGTAACTTCTAAAAAAAATAGCTTCCTATACATTGCATTTTGTTGTCCTTACACACAAAGCTCCTAATTTTACTGCTGAAGTGCTGGTGGACCGCATCACCAAGGAGTGTTCATGTGCTGATTAAATTAAACACCACAGCCTAGAAGATGAATGGAACTAGGCCGAAAGGCCAGCAGCGTGCCAAGGGTGCTGGAGTTGTTACGGCCAGTGTTAAGTGTTTAACTGCAACGGGGGCATGATCTATTTATAAGAAAAGTGATAGGATCGCCTAATGCTCAGGTTGGATGTCACCTCTTTGCCTCTGACCTACTGAGACACTAAATCAATCTGAAATTCAAACCTAGGGAGAGGAGTGATTTGAACATGAATAATTTCAAGCAGGCTCTGGAGTTTGCAGCTGAGTTGATGGGGGTAGTTAATGCTTGCATCTTACCAGCACCTTCAAAGATGAATGGGAAAAAATGCTTTTTTGTGTCTGGGGTGTTCATTTGAGAAAGGGATTATGCACTATGGAAAGTATCAAACAATCACTTAGAAATGAAATGTACATTCTAAGCAATGTGGCGTTTTTATTCACAAGACATTTATAAACATTGTTTGATCCAACAGCGCCCAGAGATTTGTGGGGCCAGGTCAGAAGTACAAAATGGAGATATGTCTCCTGCCATCCTGGTTGAACATCTCAAAGCATGCTTTTTCAAAAATTTGCCACTATCCATACAAATGAGCTAGGGTGGCATAGTGGATAGAATGTTGGACTAGGAGCTGCGAGACCCGGGTTCAAATCCCCACTCTGCCATGGAAGTTTGCTGCATGACCATAGGACAGTCACATACATTCAGCCTAACCCATCTCTCGTGACCTTATTGTGAGGATAAAATGGAGGGAAGAACAATATAAACCTCCTCTAGTCCCCATAGGGGAGAAAGTCAGGGTATAAATAAATGACGTTTTAAAAAATATGCTAGGTCAGTGTTTCAGAACAGGATGCCAGTCACTAGGAGAACAAGCCACCCAGAATTTTTATTCCATGAGGACAATGGACCTGAAGGATGGGGGTGGGGTGGCACTAGAGCCAGGAAAACCAAGTGGGGTATGCCCTTTTTTGCTCCGTTCACTGGCCAGATAAGGAAAATGAGCGTAGTTAAGAAGGCGCAGTTTTGCTGTCACATATAGAGAGTCCTTGTCAGCCTTCATGTCTACTGAGTGTTCTTCAGTGTGCGCTTATTTATCTGTTTGGAGTTTTTGCCTTCCATTTTATGCAGACTAAGAACAGGTTATAATGGATATAAATGCAGAGTATCTTTCAGAGACTTTGGTGGCTCCTCCCAAAAGATGAAGTGCCATCACATCCGGCAATAGGACGTCTATGGGCTAGTTTGTATGTAGGCATCTTTTGTATGAACTAAGGCCTCTGCATGGCTGCTGTCGCACATCTGCCACAATCTCAAGTGAAAGGACTTTAGGTAGCAAGTATTAAGGTGAGAAACCAGGTAGAGTAATCTGCACCAGCTAAATGGTCTGACTCCATAGAAGGCAGCTTGATATATACTTGCTTGGAGAACCATTGGACTGGATCCTTATTTTACAGTCAGTTCAACCAAGATAACCTTGGTCACATTGTTATCCTTCTTCTGAGGAGTTCTTGAGTCATGCACATGGTTCTTTCCTCCGCCATATTGTCCTCACAACAACCTAAGAAGGAATGAGTGGGTCAAAGGTCACTCAGTGAACTTCATGGCTGAGTAAAGATTGAACTTCCTAGGTCCCAGTCCAGTGTCTATGGCACCACGCTGGAGCTCTACATGTCTTTCAGTCAAACTCAGAAAAGCAATGAGATTTATATGAGATGAAGCAGTCCCTTGCTTATATAGGCCTGGGACATTTAAAAATATATTTGCAGTGGTTGCATTCTGTTCTTCCTTTGAGTATATCGCAGAACAGCATTTTAGCCTTACAGCCACCTGTGGACTTTATAAATCAAAATTAGTGCTGCAAGTTATGCCCAGGCCAACAGACTGGAGAAAGCCAGATAGACCCTCGGCACTGGTGTGATGTGACTTGCCCTGTTGATCACATCATTTTACTCTAGCTTCAGCCTCTAAACAACTTCCCAGTACTTTGCATAGAGAGTTGCCAGACCTAACGCAGAACAGTTTTCAGTGTTCAGTATTCTTTAACTGTAGCTGAATTCATGGGACTTCTTATCATTAGGGAAGTTATTCATACAACCAGTCAGGAAAATGAGAAAACTTGATGGATGGAGTCCACATATGAATCCTTCACCTCTACTTAAGGAACCCCCAATTACTACTAAAAATTGTGTTTCGAGAGGTCAAAGCACAATGGTTCCAAACTGAATGTCTACCAAAGGTGTGTGTGTGTTGGGGGGGTGTTAGTTTAGTGCCCTTTAGCTGGTAGCAGTTTCCAAAATCAAAGGGTGGAAATGCTGGTGGGAAAGCTGGTGGAAATTTTCCACTGGAAGAGCATGACAGATGGGAACAGTTTGGAAGACATTGTCATAGCCTGGTCTTCTCAAAGCACAACAGTCCTGTTTATGAAATGGTGTACATGGCACAATCAGCAGTAAAATGCAGGAGATAAGGAGGGTTGTCAGATTCAGAAAGGAACCTGTGCTTCTAATAGCTGGAACGATGGGAGAATTTTAGCTGCTCCCCCATGCAATCAGAGAAGCTCCACAGAACAACCTTTGCTTTCCCGCAAACTCTTTAAAGCCTGAGAGCTCTGATGCCTTCTGAATGTGACCGTTTTAGAGGCAGAGAGCCCGAGCAGAGCATAATAGCATCTACAAGAAATTTGCCTACAAGAACTGGGAAAGAGACCCTGTTTGGAGCTGGGCTTGAGATGGATGGTGCCACTTTCAGCAAGTTTCATTGAGCTCCTGAGTTTACTGAGCTAAAAATAACAGCATTGCAAAATGAAACCCTCCATGTTTGAGATAGTCTTCCATTGCAGAGCATGAGCAGAGAGCAATCATGTCTGCACATGTGCTCTGAGGGAATATGAGTGTGACCCATTCCTCAGCATGTGGCTTAGCACACAGTTGACACATTCTTTCCACTGAAGGTATATCATAAGAGTTGTGGTTTTCCACCAGGATGTCAGCTCATGTTGCTGCTAAAAGGGTCTACAGGAAATGCCAGGAAAATTTAGGACTGAGGGCTTTTTTTAACATTACAATATACTTTTCATGAATTTTGCTATCTGTGATATCAATGAGATAATCAGGTGAGCATTGGGTAAAAGAGCAAATAGTATGAAAGTGCAAATCAAAGATGGAAAAAACCCATTGCTTTCAAATCAGTGAGAAATCTGGTTGAAATACAGTAATGGATTTTGGTTTTATAAAACACCTCCACTGGTATAATTCTAGTTATCAACGCCATAGGATTTGCAATGACTAATACTTCCAAAAGAATGATCCTCTAAGGTAAACATCTGATACCTTCCTTCATTTGTGGTTTGTGTGCCTGACCTACAATTATAAAGCCCCTATAAACTCTGGGTTTTTGAGGACTTGCCTCAGGTGTTTTCTTTTTTTCTTTTTCCCCCCTGTCAATATATTATCTGCATTATTTGCAAAGGAGTACAAAGCTCCTTTTGATTGTTTGTTCTTCCTAAAAGTGACTTACAACAAATGGGATGGAAAGCAGGTTTGTGTTGGCAACAGTGTTTTTACTTTTTGCCATTAAATGTCTTGTAAATTAATACCTTAAATAAACTTTCAGACTTTGAAATCTCTAGAGCAACTTCCTTCTTGTATTTCAGTGACAACTATTTTCAGTATCAAATTTCTTTGTTCTTCAGTTTGCAGTGGACTATGTAAACTCTTCGTTGAAATGTATCAGGCTTGGACTATATCATATTCTTAGGCTCAAGATTTGTTTATACCAACAGTGTGGGTTTGCAAACTCAAAGAGGAACACTCACGATGCTACAACTTTTAGTTTGGTGTTATATCATTTGAACTATAGCTTTCCCCAAAGAATCTTGGAAATTGAAAAGATTGCTGAGAGACGTAGGTCCCCTTCAAAATCTACAATTCCTTAAGTTCCATTGAGTGGAGAAAGATATTATTATTAAATTGTTTTCTATCTGCAGTGTAAATGTAACTTGAGGCTCCTTAAGGGATTCTGTCAATTTAAGATCTTGATAGCAGCAATAGAATACACAGCCATGGTGCCATCGGCACTACTGTTCCCTTTGCCAGTTCAACACTGAAAAGGACCACCTATCAATTTCTGTTGCATCGTGGCATTTTCTGTGATTCAAAAGAAAAAAGAGAGGCAGCTAATAAAGGTTTTAAATAAAATACCCTCAAAAAGTACACAGAAAGGAAAATAACTCAAAGGTTCACTTTGACCTCTGCTGAAGCTTCACAATGAGGATGGTCAGAGTCTTGCCTCTACGTAGCTTTCAAAGCTACCACCAGCCTCCCAGGGTCTAGACTTGGCTACTCTACTGAAAATGGAACTTGCTAGTTGAATGCCTCTGGCTTAAGTTATAGCTCAATACATTTCAGTGCCAAAATGATGGGTCTTGGTATTGATCCATGCCTTTCTTCTACTTTAACTAATGGAAGGACTGCTGCTATAGGCATATGATTGATTTTTCAATGTGCCAAACTTCCTTTGGAAGAAATGGGGATAAGACATTGACTGTGCATCAAGCTGCATTGACCCATGAGACTCAGAAACAGTTTGGATCTGTATCCTTTCCAGCATGCACACAACTTCTGCTAGCTGAGAAAATAGCAAGCGATGAGAGAATTCTCAGGTTACAGCTTTGGAAAGCCAAGAAGAGGTGCATATAAGGAAGGTACTGACACAGGGTAATTTTCCTCTACCGGTGTTGGGTGAAAAGATTCTGTCTCGCAGCCCCTTTATGCAGAGCTATGTCCCACGCCACATGCACAGGGCTCCAGCCTTACTCTGTTAGGTGGTAGAAGTCTGCATGCTGGCAGTCCATTTTCTCCTCTTTGAACCTGCTGTTACATATGATGCAAGCATTTGCTTGTATGCTTCATTATTAGGGTTGCAAGCTGCTTTGTAATAGGAGCAACTGGGAAGGCCAACAGGGGCAAACCAGTGGGGATAGGAACCACACATACCTGTCAGGTGGGTAGCCATGTTAGTCTATAGTAGTAGAATGAAATTTGAGCCTTGTAGCACCTTAAAGACCCACCAAATTCTCCAAGGTATAAACTGGAAATATTCCTGGGTATCTGACAAAGCTAGCTTTGACTCCTGAAAGTTTATATCCTGGAAAATTGTATTTGTCTTTGAGCTGCTCGTGGACTCGAATTGAATGTTCAACTCACCTTTCCTCCAAGGAGCGCTGAGTGGCACATGTGTAGGGTTGCCAACATTCAGGTGGGGGCTGGAGATCTCCTGGCACTACATCTGATCTCCAGGCAACAGAGATGAGTTCACCCAGAGAAAATGGCCACTTTGGAAGGTGGACTCTGTGGCATCATACCCCGTTGAAGTCCCTCCCATCCCCAAATGGGCTTGTGTGCATAGCACTCTGTTTCATATGACAGCTGAGCTAGTAATCCACAACGTATTGCCTGATGTCTGCACTCGGTCCTTTATGAACTTGGGTGGCACACTATGCATACACATATATGTACTTCAGGCCTATTTGATTTGGTTAATTATCCAGTCCTTCTCCATCTGTTTCTACAACAATACACAGTGTTTGGGGCACTCTTACAACAGGTACGGTGAGTTACAGAGTATACCGTATATTTTCCCTACTGAGATGTGTGCTAAGCAGGAGAAAGGGGCTTGGGTGCAGGTGAGATTTTTTTTCTGCTATGGCAACAATGATATGAATTAGACTATTCAGGATTTAGGGATAATTCTCTGTTTCTTGTACATGGAAATGTGTGTGCTTGTCCCCCAAAGGCTGTGCATAAAGTAACTGATGAGTGGCTGCAATGTGCCAGGAACAGGGTTGCCAGCTCCAGGGGTAGGAATGCCTGGAGGTCTGAGGGTGGAGCCTGGGAGAGGCCACTCTCTCCAGGAGGAGCAGAATAAATGTTTTAAATACATAAATAATAAGCAACTTCTGTAGTCTAGAGATCAGTTGTCATTCTGGGAGATCTCCGGCCCCCACTCAGAGGTTGGAAGCAAGCAGAACAACCATGATGTATTATGCCAAAAAGAAATATCCACAGACTTATAAGATCGTATCCAATATCCAGTTTACTTGGAGCAATTCAGTTCCTCAAAAATCATTCATAGGGTTGTCACGTCCAAATTAACTTACCTCGGGGGAGTCCTGCGCCATCCTGGGAGTCCGTGCGTGCCACCCGGAAGTGACATCATCACGTCAGCACGTTGGGGGCGGGGCCACTAGGATTCGAGGGAAAACCATAGAGTTTTCCCTCAGATCATAGAGCGTCCCACCCCCAATGTGGCCAGCGTGATTATGTCACCTCTGGGTGACATCATCACGCTGGGGACGTGTGCCGGAAGGGGGTGGAGTTCCCCCAGGGGCCCGATTTGCTGGTGTCAGGTAACAGGCCTCTCGGGCGGGGGTTTACCCACCCCCTGGGGGGACTTGGCAAGCCTAGTCATTCATAATGACGCTATCGGAGGTTGGCAGTCCTTGCCAGGAAGGAGTATTCATGTCAGCTTTTCAATATGCTCACGAAGGTGAAGGCGCGGTCACTGTTACTCTATGTGTGTTTTCTTTTTGTACGCAAATATGAAACACCATATACAAAAACAGGGACATGAGAATGAGCTTGCAAGTAAGCCAAGGATATGGCCACACAGTCCAGGCATCAGATGAACGTTTGCTGACTATTTGATCCCTGCTCTCCACAAGTATTGAAGACGTACAGACCACACTGAGGGCTTATGAAGACAAATACCTAACAAAGGTCAAATCTGCATTTGTCTTTCCCTTCTGACTCCGTCTTCAAAAAAGCTGTCTACATTTGGTTTCATTTTCACACCTCAACAGTGCTTTTGCACGTCCACGTATGTTTATCACCTTCTCGTGGCGGCTCCACTGTCATTGCGCCTCCCCACTGCTTTAAAAGAATCTTCTCCAAACAACGTTCAAACAAGCATAGAGAAAGACGGCATCACAGCAGCACGAAACTGATTTAAAAATGCAAATGCAGATTTGACCAAAAGTGGCTGTCCAGGTCTTTGAGTTTGTTCAAAGAGAGAAATTAGGTGCCATGGTATACTTTCAAGACCCCTGTTTATGACTTAAAGAGTTGAATCAAGACTGTGAAAAGTGAAGAAAAGCTAATCTGGTTTGGAAGTATCTCTAAAGAACAGGGTAAACTTACTTATACCAAAGAGTCCTTTGTATCTATCATTATCTGGGACAGGGTTAAGTTCTTGTGTAATGGCTATCAAATCCAAGAGATCTCTTGATAAAACTAAGATGGTATGTCCCGGGGGCATTGATGTTAATGAATGTGAGAATCAGCCGTTAGTGCACTGTAGAGAAAACGGGAAATTTCCTGTACTTCTAACCAAGCAGAGACAAGCAAGCATCAAATGACTTGAACACATACACATTAACACATGAAGCTGCCTTATACTGAACCAGACCCTTGGTCCATCAAAGTCCGTACTGTCTACTCAGACTGGCAGCGGCTCTCCAGGGTCTCAGGCAGAGGTCTTTGACATCACCTCCCACCTGAACCTTTTTTAAAAACTGGAAATGCTGGATATTGAACCTGGGACCTTTTGCATGCCAAGCAAATGCTCTACCAATGAGCCACAGCCTGTCTCTTCTTGACTTAGGCCTGGTCTAGGCATGCAGCAGAATGAGGTGGTAGAAAGGGCTTCAGACCTTACATTCATGATTTGCTTAAGTGGAAAACTAGTGCCACATGCTAAGGGCTAGGTTTAGAAAATTCCCTCCAATTATGTTATTTGCAGGGAGTTGTTTTTTACGTGTAGACACCACATAGATGGGAGAAAGGAGTCTTACTGTCAGTTTCACTTCTGGTCCTCAGAAGCTTTGAAAAGAAACACAACACTGTATCTTTACATTTTGCCCACTAGAGGCCGCCATGCTTCCACTCAATATACAGACTGTAAAGGGGTGGTTCTTTCAAAACTTGTAAGGCATGCACAAAAACTAGAATGTTGACTGTGTTGGTTTCTTTTCTGTTCTGAGCCCCGGGGAATTTATTTTTAAAATGCATTACATTCTTTACTATGTTTCACCTCACAACAAAGTGAAACGGCCAATTGTTATTCCAGCCTGAGAAACAGGGAAGGAGGTGTAGCAATGGTCCCAGACTGGACCAGAGACACACAGGAAGACTGCCGTGCTTTTAATAGTTGTATAGCAGAGACAAGGACAGGAGGGCACCTTTTCTCACCCCTGCATGACCACCTCCATCTGCCCAGATTCTTGTGTCTGCGTTGCTGTGAAAAAGCACTGGAGCTCAGTGCCTCTGGTCACTGTACAGATTGAGGCTCTATCGTGAAAACGGTTTAATTATCAATCCTGGATACATTACTATGGGAGCAATACTAAGCAGGCCTACTTAGAAATGTCCCATGTTATTCAGTGGGGCCTACCGTCAGGAAACCAACTTTAGGATTCCATCCTATATCTCAGCCATGGTTCCCTATACTCTTTGGCACCAGATAACCATAGGCAATCCCCCCCTTCCTCTCATCCCACCATGAGCACACTTGTATGTTTATACTAGAGTTGCCATTTACCCTCCTGTGGCAGACAATCCCCTACTCTTGAAAACGGCCACTCCCAGAATTTCCCCATGTCTCTATGGTCTTTACCACAGAGAGTAGGGGAAATTGCTAGAGTATCACATAAAAGTACTGTCACATCCTCCTCAGTCCCCAGGCACTGCCCCCAAAATCTTGCAGCATTTGCCAAGGCAGTGCTGGCAAATGCACATGTGTGCTCATGTACACACAAAGTCCTGGGAAAGGTCAGGGGATATGAGTGGTAAAGCAGATGCTTTGCATGAAGTATCACCTAGTTTCTAATCCTGGGATACTGAGGGGTCAGCTAGATGTGTGACATGACCCCTGACCTGACTTCTGTCACAGGGAATTAAGATTTCCAAGTGCTGTGGGGCCAGATTTGGCTCACAAAAATGGCATGGAGGGAGGAGGGGTCTGGTGGCTATGGGGGACAGAAGGAGGGGGGAAAGATTCTGAGGCAACTGTCCACCAGTGTTCCCTCTAAGCTGAGTTAGTGTGAGCTAGCGCACAGTTTTTTTAGCCTCCGGCTCGCACATTTTTGTCTTAGCTCAGGAAGGATGGCTCGCTCACAACTTTAATGCCAGCAGCTCGCAAAGTAGAATCCTTGCTCACAAGACTCCACAGCTTAGAGGGAACATTGCTGTTCACTGGACTGAAGAATGCCCAATCCCCCACTCTGGCCTCTCCTATAGATTCTTTAAACCGTAACCACCCCCAATCCAATGAAAGGGGAGAGGACACAAACTTGATTAAAGGATTGGTAGCATGTAAGCTGTGTGCTCCCTAAAGGTCTCTTATTTGGGAACCTGCTTGACCAAGGCTGTAACTCTTTGTTGTTGTTGTTTTTATAAAAATCTTATTTGTTTTATTACTACAAAGACTATAAAAGGGAGGGAAGTGCATGGAAATACTAAAACTAACATGTGAAACTACAAGAATAAAGCAAGGATCATATTGTCATCAAACAAACATATTTGTCTTCCTACAATTTGCCAATAAAGAATAAGAGAGTGACACTGAATGGCTTCTTACCATAACATAGCTAACTTAAGCCCTTTTTAACCATATATTGGGTACATTATAGCCTATTGTTTTTATATAACCAATAAACTTTCAGAGCTGCATTACATTACAAAAATTTATTATTATCTCCTGTGTTTATTTTTTCCATATTTCAGCTTAACTTTGAGGGTTTTGGGAACTGCTTCTCCTTTTTTGAGAGTCAGAATCTCCTGGAGAGCTTCCAGAACTGCTTGAACTGTCCTCAGACTCGTGATCACCTTTATCTTCTACTTGTGTGTTGTCCTCTGTTTTTCCTTTGTCTTTAGCTGCTTCTTGTTGTTGTTCCAAGAAAGTCTTTGCTTTCTGGGCAGAGTCAGTTTTCATCTTTTTGTCATTATAGTTGAATATAAGTCCTTCTGGGAATGTCCATCTGAAGGGAATGGAATGATTGTGCAGAAAAGAGGTTAAATTTTTGTATTGTCATCTCCGTTTCCATATCTCAAATGGAATGTCTTTCAAAATCCTCGCTTCTTCGCCTTTAATTTTCAGAGGGTTTCCAGTTGTCACTTTCAGAATTGCATCTCTAGTTGATCTTTTGGAGAATTTTACAAATATTTCACCAGGTAGCTTGTTTTTTGTAATGAAACCAGAGTAGGTTCAATAGACCAGGTTGATATCATTTTGTAATACATCCGCTTTAATATCTACCACTGGTGCCACTGGTGCCAGTGCTTCGATTAATATTTCTTTTAAATTCTCCCCTTTCTGTTCTGGGATACCTTGAAAATGTAAAACATACATAGATTTCTCCATTTGCAGCTATAATAGTTGTTCTTTATCAGATACCCTCTCTTTTTCCATGACCTCCAGTCTCTGATTAATATCATCTGTCTTAGCATCAACTTGTTTAATAGCTTTATCTGTTTCGTCTGCTCTTTTGTCTATTCCCATGAATTGTTTCTGGAAACAGTCAAGTTTGTTCTTGATGCTAGGCATCTGGTCCAGCAGAGGGCGCAATGCCGCTACCATCATATTAGGGAAGTCAGTAACTACTTCCGGATTAAGAGTAGAAGTCACTGAATGGGTAGTTCCTGGAAAAGGTCTTTTTTTCAACGCCATTTTCTCTCCTCTTCCCAACATGTTTACACAACAGACTGAAAGTTCATTGATTTCACTGCGCTTTAGGCTGTTTTGTAGCCCCTTTGCTTAATTTAAGACTCTCTTGCTGTCACTCTCACTTTTATTTTCAAACTGCCGCTCAAGTACTGCTACTTTTCATGGGGGGGGGAGTTCCCCTCTCCACCCCTCCTTCTACATCAGCTTGATGTTTTAGAGTTGTTTCTCTGTTTGCTGGCTCAAGTAGCTTAGCTGGGTTGCTTAACTCACAGTTCATTCTGTCGCTTGGTGAGTTCTTCTAACTGCAGGAAGATCAGTAACGCTGCCCACTTCGTCCGGTGTGCACCTTTATGCGCCATTTTGGCCTTGCAACAGCAGGACCTCATGGGGTAAAGAAGTGCCTCAATTCCTTGGCTGTCGTCTTGGAAGAGGCACCTTTCGCACCCCAGGCTGAGAGCCCCCTACAAGAGCTCAAGGGGGGCTCAGAATCATCCAAGTTCCCTCCCGCCCACCACGATCCAGGGCACCCAGTCCATAAGTTGCCAAAACTGGAAGCCAGCCAGGCTGTAACTATTTGTGAGGTAAATAAAACTTTTTCCTAGATATTTGACTGAACAGACAAGACACAAATGGAGATGAACAACAAAGTTTTATTTAACAGAAAATAAAGTATTTAATAGAGTAAAGGCTTTGTGTGGACAGCTTCAATATAAAGTAAAACTGGCTCTCAACTTCACCTCCAAAAGTCACAAACTTTTCCCTTTGTAGCTGAGCCTCAGGTAAATAAACCCTGAAGGGAGATTTGATTCCTGTTTCTCTGGACAGGTTACCTCAGCTTACAAAGTTTCATTGGAACTTATTTCTGTAACAGACAAGATTCTTTCCAGGTTCAAGGTTGTTCTTTTAACACAGAGAGCTCCCGTCCACAGGATCTGTATACACAAGTTAGGAATGCTAAGCCCTTAACAAGATGCTTATTTGTTTCACTCAAACAAACTTTCTTCCCTAGATTCAGGTGGGTAGCCATGTTGGTCTGAAGCAATAGAACAAAGTTTGAGTTCTGTGGACTTTTAAGACCAACAAAGTTTAATTCTTGGTATAAGCTTTCATGTGCATGCACACTTTTTATAGAGCTAAAATGTCTGCAGGGAAGGGGAGCCCTGTTTGCACTGCTGCTAAGTGCCACATGATCTAGTAAGTACACATGCTGCAGTCACTACACATGGAGCCCCGCATCAGGGTAAACACACCTCTCCTGCAGCCATTTCAGCTCCAGAAAATGGCATAAGACACAAAGCTGAAGAAGACTCTACTCTCCCCCTGCCCTGTCAAGTTCATGGGCCAAAACTGGCCCTACATTTCTTGGGTGAGTTTCCTTATGTTGTATGTGACACAGGTTGCACTGGGGGGCCCTGACCTGATTTGTGTGTGACACATGTATCATCTAGTTGAGCCCTTAGTTGACAGGTAGCAGGTGTTAAGAAAGACTTTCCTTTGACTGAGACCTTGGGGAACTGCCACCAGTCAGAAGAGACAACTCTGAGCTCAATGTATAATCACTCTGGCTTGGCTTAAGGCATGTTCATATGTTGAGTAGTGGGGTTATGTGGACATTTAATTGGCTTAATGGCAAGGTCATTCAATGAATTCCGTGTATGACATTTCACTCTTTGATCAAGGTACACCATAACTGTGATGATCAGAGATTGAATTCTATGGTATATTTTTATATATTTGCAAAAGAGAGATCTAACACAGAAACTAACACAGACAGTTCTTGGGTTCTGCTGGCCTGAAAAATTGTCAAGTCTTGATTACTGTATAAAATTGTGAGTTACTAAAGCTGTTAGACAATTTCAGTCAATGATGCCAAGTTGTTTTCCAGGATGAAGAGCTGAAAGGTTATCCTTCTTCAAAAGATCCTTAGAGGACAGAAAAAAATGTAAGATTCCTAATACATTATATACAGGATGTCCCCATGGGTTCTGCTGTTCCCTTTGCCTTTTGGCACATGCCATTTCTGTATCTCAGTTTCCCACTTTGTAAGATGAGGATGGTGTTCCCGATGTATAGGAAGTCCAGAAACACCTTCCTGAACATCACATACTAATATTCATACAGGTATTGTTGTTGTTGTTGTTGTTAATTCGATTTATTAATTGCCCTATCCCAGCTATGCCGAGCTCTGGGCGATGTACAAGAGAGGCATAATGCCATTGAACAGGCTTTTAAAACATTACACTGAGTTGCCTACAGCCATAGTCTTGCCTGACAATTGTCCTGTAAGAACAGGGGGGAAATTACAGAAGGTTCACAGTGATAGCTGTTCCAGATTTACTTTAAAAGAACAGGTACAAACGTTTGTTCCTGGAAGGAAGGCAGAATGTTTCACAGAGGAAACAGTCTATTATGCCAAATTAGAGACATTTAGCTCCCTCTGGTGGAAACTCAGCAGGAATTCAATGTAGAGTTTGCATCTGAAAGGCTGTTTTAACTAGTCCTCTCAAGTAAACTAGTGGCTTGCGTTTCCCAGACTGGCAACCAGTGCCCAGCTCCAGAATCTAGTTCTTCTTCAGAGCCCCACAACTACCCCTTTACATTCTGGTTCTGCACCCCCTTTAACTTCCCACAGCCAGTGGTATGGCTGCATTAACAGCTGGAGCCTTCACTCTGATAGCCACACTTCAAGGAAGACTCAGAATTCCTGTAAAGATCTAGAACACAGTGAAAACAGACTAGGAGCCTGCAGATAAAAAACAAAAACTGGCAGGTTAGTTCATATTAGGCTTGCCAACTGTTTCTTACCTCAAGGAACCATTCTGTATTTATATGAGAAACACTCATGGAAACGAAGAAGAGTTCCATAACTGCAACCAGTATTGTTAATTTAATGTCTTAGAGATGGGGCTTTGAAGTCTAAAGAAATGCTCTGAGGCAAGTAAGACACTATTTCCTTATCGCCTCTCACATTACTTATTTTGAAGCATGGTGGGGCATTAACCCTGATTCAGATCGATATGTGAGACTCAGGTTCACACCACAGCTTGTTGTCCCCCACTGCAAATGCTCTCACTTAGGGTTGCCAAGGGCCCCCTTCTCACTTCCTGCTTGCCAATAACGCATAACTCCTCTTGTCTTATGAGTTGTTTTGCTGCAGTCCTACTTTCTCCTTGGCTTGCCCATGTCTCCAGAGACCATTGTGTACCCAAATTCCTGCTTTTGACCAATGCCTACTACTTCTTTTAGCCACCGTGTCTCTCACTTGGCCTCCTTACTACACCTTTCTTTCCCAGTGATAGCATAAAATCCCTCCTGATCTTGTGCTCAATGAAAAGTTCTTCAGAGCTGTGGATCCCATCTTGCACCTGTGTGCCTTGTGCAGGGCTTAGGGATGCCAAGTCCCCCCAGGGGGCGGGGAAACCCCTGCCCGGGAGGCCGTTCCCTGCCGCCGCCGGATCGGGCCCCTGGGGGGAACCCCACCCCCAAAGCACGTCACACGGAAGTGACGCAAGGACGTTGGGGGCGGGGCCACAATCATCCGAGGGAAAACTCTATGGGTTTCCCTCGGATGATTCAGGCCCCGCCCCCAATGTCCCCGACATGCTTACGTCACTTCTGTGTGACGTGCTTGCGGCGCGTGCAAAGACTCCTGGAGCAAGGCTGGACTCCCCCACTCCGGAACAGGTAAGCACTTGGCAACCCTAGCAGGGCTGGGGCCATCAGCTCATGGCAGCAGTGGTTCCTGCGTGTCTCATGCAGCCAGAGGCTGCTAGTGCACCATGAGGCCATTGGTAGTGGCTTACATCAGCTCATGGCATCTAGGGCTCCCATGCTCTTTATGGCTATTCTCTCCAGAGGGGGGGTGGCTGCCACCAGTGGCAGCAGCTTTTACTCACCTCCAGCTGGGCTGCCTCATAATCGGAGTGGCTCCAACAGGGGTCAGCCCTCCAGGTCATTGGCCCACTGGGATGTCACTCAGGGCTTTAGTAGCCAATCTGCCCTGAACAATGTTAACCTTACCTTTTGGAGTTATTAATCAGGCAATGGCTATGAAAAATTTTGAGACAATGAAGAGAGGCTCTAGGTTCTTTGGAACTGGACATTAAGACAACAGTCCTAAGCAGGTCTGATCAAAATCTTACTCAGGTCTATTCGGTGAGGTTTACCTACAGGAAAGTTTTCTTAAGATCGTACTGTAAAAGAACTTCTTCCCTAATCTGCTGCTGTTCTTTTCTTGGCTCTTTATTATTCAAGGTTTTGTTCCCAGAAGAACTTTGCTTTTGTTTTAAACTTTCCCCTCAGGGACAAAAGGTGTTATTTTGGCTTATGTAACAATGGAAGTTGGCAAATAGCACATAGCCTACATAAATGTGTGTTCACTCACTCCCTGGCACAGCAATAACTTCAACATGGATCGCTGGGTCACCAGGTCTCCCAGAGAGCTGGCTCCAGGCATAATTTGATGTAGGTGTGGTGAGCTGGGAGAGACTTCCTTCCCCCAACCCCAGTAGGAATCCAGCAGGCATATCACTGTGCCACAATTAATTCTTTATCAAGGGTAACCTACGTAGGGTTGTTGCCTGTTTGAATATTCACAAGTAAGGGCATTTTAGAATGGTGGTGTCTAATGAATATTCACAAGTAAGGGCATTTTAGAATGGTGGTGTCTAAAATAAATAGTATCTGCTATGTACTATCAAGATGTGATATTGAAATCAGGGATATCCAGTGTGAACTCTGAGAAGGGGATGTTCACGAATACAGTTCAGATAGATCTCGTAAATCCCAGTCTCATGTGGATTTCCTTAGAAGCAAACGGGCTTACTCCCAAATAAGTTTGCAGCCTTACTGCTGCGTAAGAGGTCTTCTGTGCATTACCACTTTAAGTGCACAATAATTGTGCATTTGTTGTATACCATCTTAATGAAGTAGATAATGAAGTAGAAATGAAGAAGATAGAGTCTTCCATTTTTACTTTAGGCACTTTAGGCTAAAGGCGGGGTACATACATTTTAACAATAAAAGAAATGATTTTTCAGAATATTCAGTGCAGTGTTTTATATATCAGGGAGAAAGCAATACTTCTCCCAGAGGATGCATTCAGTGCTATTGTGATCACTAGTCTATTTGCTTGGCATGTAATTCCATAATTACTGCTGAGCAGCACAATTTACCTTTCCTCCCCCATTATATATTTTTTTAACCTGTTGATGTTAAGTTTTCCTTTATTCCATAATTCCTTGGCAGATATGCTCCTCTTGCCATTTTTTTTTACAGTGCAAAACAGCAGTGTTGCAATTTGTGATTGGCCTAACTGTAGCCCAGACTCCACCACAAATCCTGTTTCTGTGCTTGGGCAACCCTGAGCCATGGGAAGTAGTAAGAGAGACAAATTGTGCCTTTGAACATGAGTTATTCTCTTTAACTGGTAAATGTTTATGACCTTGAATGTTTACAGATGTGTACAATATAGATAACATCAAAGCAATACTCCGTCTTATCTATCCTAACCCTTTCCCCAAGAACTAACAAGAAATGGGTAGCAAAGAAAGAAAAAGATGGAGACAGCTGCAATGATGAGAAAGAAGAGACTGGGCAGTTGCGGGTGTGTGTGTGTTGGGGGGGGGGCGGACGGACCCAGAACATGAGCTTCAGTGCTTAAACCCACAGACATCTGCTAAATAAACATGTGCATTTCATGAGGCACTTTCCTGTCATTATTATAAAAAAGCTTGTCATTCTCAAGAAGCCTTGAGGCCAGAAACCAATCACTGCCTGGAGTATTTAAAGCACAGTAATGCTAAATGTTGTGTCCTGTTTTATTTTTTAACTTTGAGCTTGCATTGTCTCTTCCACAATGGCTAGAAACTATTTTTTTAAATAGAGAATACTTCTCATTTCTGCAGCTGACACTTCAAAAAACAAAACAAAAAACTCTACAGTTATGCTGAGACATGTGACAAATTCCATTCATTTTTTTTTTTTTACAGACTACAATTGAAGCTGTAAAATCTTTGGGGACACTATTAACCCTTTCCCATTCCCCCAGAACTTTGCACCCATGGGCATTGAACAGATGGCACACAAGAGAGGGGATCTGCCTGCACACACAATGAAGGCCAGAGGGGAGTCTGCTCCACCCTTGAAAGCCTGATGTGCTGCCTCATTGTTTTCTGCGAATTGCCCTGAGAACAATTCCTTCTGCTCCAGAGTCTTGGGCCTTCCTAATGATTCGCATTCCCAGTAGCCGGAGTTCACTCAGCAGGGACACACGGACTCATAACAGCCCCTTTTGTCTTTGTGGCACGAGGAGAAGGGAGGCTTTGACGTCACCCTGGGTGGAATTCCTTAATGCCATTCAGGGCTGTGTTACTAATTGCACCTTATGTAATCGCTGCAGCTGGGTGCCCATTGCTCTATTGAAAGAGGGCTAAGTCAGAGTGACAGGGGCCAGGCTGTCCACAGAACGCAGGGGCTACTGGGATGCGGCAAAGGCTTCCCTCACAGCTACACTGAATGGGAAGGAGGAGCTAGGATGCACCAGAAAGCTCCAGTTATCCCAGCCTATTCAATCCTGTTGGGATTTCACGCCCCTCCTGTACTGCCTGGCTGTTTGGCCTCAAGGCTTCAAGGTTTGGCCTCAAGGCCACAACAAGAGAGATTCCCTGATCATGGCAGCAGCCACAGAAAATGGTGGCTAGCTAAAATGTAAATTGGCCAGGTTGGGTTGGGCAGGGCAGCCTGTGCTCCTTGCCTGCTGCGGGGAGTTTTGCACGGGTGCTGGTATTGGGGGCTGACACAGTTGTTCCCATGGGCCTTTCCTGTCACTCTTTCATAGAAACAGGAACATTCAAGAGAAGTGCAATGGGATAAAAGCCAGATAGGCACATGCCATGGTCTCCGTACAATGGAGAGAATTCTGGACAGACTGAAGAGGAGCCAGAAGGCCTGAGAGAGCGGGAGAGTTTGAATGGTCATTGTGGAGGGAATCAGCCAGAGAGCCACATGCATCCATATGTGAAATTCCTTTTTCTGTTTGGCTTTAATTCTGTTGCCCCATAAAATGTTTTCTGTTCTCATATGAAGGCAGTGGGGTTGGTCATGGTATTCACCATTTGTTATTCCAGTCTAAAGCTAGAGTATTCTTCATTTTGTATTTGTCTTGTAAAAATTAGCATTTAGCAAAGCTAGATTCTGCCTCCGCCCCCAAATTTTAGCTGACACACATATTCATATTTTTTCCAAAGCCAAACCTGTTGAGTGCCATTATTTATCTGGGCTGTTGCTTCTTCGGCCCCTTTTCCTTCCTAGTTGGTGCTTCTTCTTCCTTCCCTAATTAGTCATATGGGTTATTGCTGTCAAGTGTTGACTCAACGCTGTTGTAAGTAAGCGATTCAGCTTTATTATCAACAGGAACATCAGAATAACACACAACACAAACAGTGGAGCATAGCTCCCTTTTAAACTATCCCGGGCTGATGTAGCCACGCCCTAGAATAGTTAAGGACCAATAGCATTGTTACAATAATGTCCAATCAGATTTGTTCCCTCCAGCACAGTTCTCTTGCATCTGATTGGTTACATTTAAGCATTAGCCAATAGGATTGTTCCAGCTTAGAATCCTGGCTAAGGTCTCAAGCTTAACATTACATTTCATACAGTGAATACATAACAATTGCACCCAGTGTAAATTCACACAGCGAATGGGATGATATCACAGTCTTACATAGTCATCCAGATGACATTAGTGAAGGCAGGTGAGGGCAAAGTGAATGAACAAGCAAACGTTTTCAAAAGCAGTGTCAAATATGTTGCGTAAAGGCTCATTTCTTGGCCAAATTATTCTTTTACCTGCATAAGCAGGGGCCTGGAAAGTTCTAGTCCTAGATTTCACATGAGATCATCCAGCATGCTTCAGCATTGTAGGAAGACCTCAGTCAGTCCTGTTTCAATTCCCAGACCTAGCAGATGTATCAGTTGCCAGAAATAGCTGGTTGCCCCCTGCATTCTCACCCGTGTCAAGTGTCAATTAATCCCATGTTCTCAGAAATCTACCGTATAACAGGAATCATGCTACCAAACCTGTTCAGCCTTGCTAGGGACAGGTGTCACCTCAAAGACTGGTAGCTCTGGATTACCATGGATAAGCGTGTTGGACACACTCCCTTGAGACACCAGTTAAACTTGTCTGTTTTCCTTCAACGTAACAACTTAAATACCCAGCAGGACATAACCACTGTGCACCAACAGGCCACAGAAGTTCCATGGATTATGTGCTATTCTAGCACATAACTTACAAAAGAGATACTCTCCTTTGCAGTCTTAGTTCTGTGTGTGTGTGGCACCAACAGGCCACAGAAGTTCCATGGATTATGTGCTATTCTAGCTCCTTGAAACCATGTCTATGTTGGAAAATCAATGGGGTAAATCCTACAAAGCACAAACATGGGCTGCTTATCAGTGTTGGCATCCTTCCCTGCTTTCCCCCAGAAACTCCATAAGACCTTCAACAGCCCACTGCTAGAAACAGAGGGAGCTTCATGGACAAAATGCCATTAGGGACAGGGGACTGAAGTATAGAGGGGGATATGAAACAAATTGCACCCACCTCCATGGTGGATAAATGAAAGCTTGCTCTACCGCACTTACCTTACAACCAGATGAGCGAGATGAACTCGACTTTGGCTGACCCTCCTAAGTGGAACTCCCAGTGTCATGTGATATTTTGTTCACGAGACTCCCTCAGCGGCTATCATCAGCTTTTCAGGGAACGGTGGACTGCTGGAAGAAGGAGAAGATAGGGGAAGTGCCACCTCTGCAAAGGCTTTTCATTGTGGTTTCATATGAACTGACTAGATGAAAACAGGCCACCTATTGTCTGCATTCTGCCTCAACATCCTTTGAATACAGAAGAGAGAGACTGGGGTGAATTTTAAGCTGACATATTGTTGACACAGCTCTATAGGCCTATAAAACAAAGCGGTTATGATAGTAATGGTCCTGGTTTTCTTCAAAGGGTCTATGAGGTTGGAAGCTATTGTTTCGATATAATTTTAATGAATGCAAACTAGTCAGGACTTGAAAATTAGAATCACCTGCACAGAATTCCAGAATTCTATTGCTTAGTCAACAGTCAGGGCATAATTTAAGTCATAGCTCACCAGGGGATAGTGGTGGATCTCATTTCACTGCTAGGCCATGCAGGAGCAATAAACATGAGAATGCGTTTGAGCATATTCTGGGGGCCTGTACCTCCTCATCAGGTCAGCTCCACACACCTCTGGATTAGTCAAAGGTTACAGTCGCTATTCCAAAGTACAGCCATTTTTGTAACATTAGGCCTGTTATGGACAATGGATAAGTGCTCAGCTTGCCAGAACTAGTTGTCTTTTGTTTGCTTTCTATGGTTGTTCATATGCCTTTAGCTTGACTGGTGTCACCTCCGAACATTCCCTGAAAAACAGCTACCAGTCATAGCTTGCTTCCACACAGAGATTTGGCAATTGCTAGATCACTATTATGCAATAATGTTATCAATATACTATTATTGATGTGTGGCCCCCATCTGCGGATAGCTAAATCTGCAAATTGGGGCCACACAGATGCTAAACAGATTTTCCAGCAAACTTGGGAGATTCCTGAGGTTTGTAGAAAAACCTGAAATCTGAGGGGAGTAATCCCCCCAAAAGTAAAGTAGCATTTTACCCCAGCATTCGTCAGTGGGACAGGGGAGCCACACTGGGTTCAGCACCGGTGGCGCAACCAGGGAGCCGCGCTGAGCCTGGCAGCAGTGCAGCCCAGGAGCCCTGCTGAGCCCAGTTGTGGTAGCCACACAGCCTGGGAGCCTTGCAGGGCCTGCCACCAGCAGCAGTGCAACCCCTGAGTCATGCTGGGCCCAGTGGCAGTGCAGCTTGTGAGCCACACTGAGTCTGGTAGTAGTGGCCGCACAGACTGGCGAAGCCCCTGAGTTGTTCTGGGACCACGCAAAATTGTTTGTGGGGGGGAGAATCCCCTTCATGAGTGTCACATTGCCATGATCTGCTAGCTCTTCTAAATCCCCAGCTTTCATTACAGAAAAAGAGAATTTAGTCTCTAGCCTTTTGATGCAGAGATATGACAAAGATGCTCCCTTTATGTTTCACATCACAAAGGGCTCGAGACAATTTAGAGGGACTAATAGGTAGTGGCCTTAGATTGTTATAGTGTCATTGCACTATAGTGATCTAGCAATTGCCAATTTTAAAAGCCTGGAAAGAACCCTCCAGTGGAAGCAATAAAAAAGATCAAACAAGGAAAAGCACCTGGACCAGGTGACCTATTGGGTGCGTACTATAAATGTTTTCAGGATGAAATTTTACAACCTCTACAAAGCACAATGAACTCTATTTTACAAGAGGGAAAGATGCCTGTGACATGGAAAGAAGCTAATATTGCATTGATACCCAAAGAGGGACAGGACTCAGCTATGACAAGAAATTACAAACCAATTTAATTATTTAATAATGACTATAAACTGTTTACTACAATTGATTGTAGTTTACTACAATTGATTGTAGTAATAAATTGGAATTGATTTTACAAGATTTTATACATGAGGATCAAAGTGGTTGTTTTTTCTACCTAAGAGACGGGTGAAAGACAATGTTAGGACTAAATTAGATATTTTGGAATTCCTAGAGAAGCATAATGAAAAACAAGCCACATTAATTTTTTTGGATACAGATAAAGAGTCCAACTCTTTGCGATCCCATGGACCACATCATGCCAGACCCTCCTGTCTTCCGTCGTGCTCCGGAGTTTGCTTAATTTCATGTTCATTGCCTCGATAACACTGTCTAACCATCTCATCCTTGGCCGTCCCCTTCTTCTTTGACCTTCAGTCTTTCCCAGCATCAGGGTCTTCTCCAAAGAATGCTCCCTTCTCATTTGGTGGCCAAAGTATTTGAGCTTCTGCTTCAGTATCTGGCCTTCCAGGGAGCAGTCAGGGTTGATTTCTTTTAGAACTGACTGATTTGATCTCCTTGCAGTCCAGGGGATTCTCAAGAGTCTTCTCCAGCACCATAATGCTACTGAACAACAAAAAAAGCATTTGGCCATTTGAATTGGACCTTTTTGTTTAAAGGGTTAGAAAATATGAACTTTGGAGAAAATTTTATAAAATGGGTGACATCAATCTATACTTCATAGTCTGCAACATACAATTGAAACCAGAAGCTTTTTTGTTGGGATTAATGGATGGTCAATTACAAAGAACACATGGAACTTTCTTTTTGTATATGACCCACAGTAGAAGAATGGATGGTGAAGGTGATGGAACTTGTGGAGATGGCTAAATTGACTTTCTTGATCAGAAAGAAGAAGCAGAAGAAGAGCTGGATTTACACCCCACCCTTCACTCAGAGTCTCTGGGCAGTTTACATGCTTCTTCCCTTCCTCTCCCGACAACAGACACCCTGTGAGGTAGGTGGGGCTGAGAGAGCCCTGAGAGAACTGCTCTTGATAGAACAGCTCTGAGAGAACTGTGACTGAGACTGGGACACCCAGCTGGCTGCATGTGGAGGAGTGGGGAATCAAACCTGGTTCTCCAGATTAGAGTCTGCTGCTCTTAACCATTACACTAATCTGGCTCTTAGACACTAAATACATTTATCACTAATTGGAAATCCCTGATGGAACAGAAAAAAAATGAACTGATGATCTATGAGTTCAAAGATTAAGATAATAAAATATATATATAGATAAAACAGAGGGTTTTAGTTACGCACATATAGTGAGAACAAACAGAGAACTAAGTTGTACTAGACGTAGATGAAAGTCAAAACATATTGCCTTCTTTCCTTTCCTTTTGTTTTCTTCTTTCTCTCAATTCCTTTTTCTGTGTGTATACTTTTTATGTATTGTGCTTAAAACTTAATAAAACAGAAAGAAAGAAAGAAAGAAAGAAAGAAAGAAAGAAAGAAAGAAAGAAAGAAAGAAAGAAAGAAAGAAAGAAAGAAAGAAAGAAACCTCCAGTGGGAATGGCAGGAGGCTAAGGGAAAGAAAGTGTGGGGAAAGCTGCCATATGGCTGCACTTCCATGGCCACTGAAATATACTGGGTTCAAACACGTAGAAGTGATAAGCTCATAGTTTATTAGTGATTCAGCAAGAGAAAGAAGACTGCACGGAGTGGGCCTGGCGATCCCGTTGTGCCTTTTCAAAAGCCATGGCCATGTGTAGTGCCTTGTCCAGTTTGAGTTTGTTGGTACCAATGAGTTTGCAGCAGAGTTTCTGTTCACGGACGCCCCAGACAAACTGTTAAGAGGGCGCTCTCGAAATCTGGGAATTCGCAGTTTATGGCCAGCCTGTGGAAATCAGCCATGAAGTCGGTGGCCGCTTCACCAGACTTGGTGGCGCACCAAGAAATCCATGCACTTTGCCATCTTGGTTGGTTGAGGTGCGAAATGGCCGGTGAGAGCTTTGATGAGTTCATTGTACGTGGCTGCTTCAAGGTGAAAAGTACTCGGAAACATTGAGTGATTCAGCAAAGAGTACTTTATTAAATCAAGAACAAGACAGGGAACCCCGGCACGCAGGCCGGTATATATGCCCAGAACCCACCACCAAAACACACCCCCTAGTGACCCTATAGGTTATTTACAGTGGCCGAGAGTCTCATAGGCTCTCGGCCGCGGACCTGGCCCTCTGGTTGGTGCGGGCTAGGATCCGCTCTGCTATTGTTCTCACGGAACGAAGCTTTGGACTTGTGCGCGACCGCATGGCCCAACGGTCGCGCACGTGGCAATACGGATACATTACACAAGGGTTTTAGGAGTGATGAAGCCCTGGGCTAGGTATAGCGTGGCGATGCTGAACGTGCTGAGCAGGAGCGACTTCTTGTCGGCAGTGTCTATGCCTTGGAGCCGAACAAAGTACTTCAGCTGCTCTACCCATGCTTCGCAAAGCTCAGGGTGAGCGGGGTCGAATGCAGGAATGATTCCCGGAGCAGCAGCCATGACCCATGGAGTGATGTGAGGCGCGGAGTCCTGGAGATTGTTGCGCGGTGCGGTGCTGGAGGCTGGGTCAGGCTCACTCATCGGGATCCCACCTTCGTCACCAGTGAAATATATTGGGTTCAGACGTGTAGAAGTGATCAGCTCATAGTTTATTAGTGATTCAGCAAGAGAAAGAAGCCAGGTATTTATGCCGGAAAAGGGTTACACCCAAAAACACCCCACTCCCAACAATAGGCTATTTACACTCTATTGTTTCCCAATTGGCTACTCTAGGATCCCTGTCTCCCTACTGGTCCATTCTAGGATCCTAACAATCTATTGTTATGAATCCCAAGCTCAGTCCTTTTGCAAGGACAGTTCAGGCTCAATACATAACAGCTACCCAGGTATTTGCAGTGGCAATGAGAGCTACATGGAGAATTGTTGCCATGTGAAAAGCAGCCAATTAAGTAATTGGCAATCATTGTGTTCTTTGCATAATCACAGCACACATACACAAGTGTTAGTATAGGAATAAAAAGGGCAAGAGACAAAGCAAAGGATATTTATCAAGCTAGGCCACTTCCACACAAGCAGCCCTGCTAATAAGAAAGTGTTTTATCTTGTCAAATGTCAAATGTCCATTGTAGTCTTTTGCTTTCTTTTGCTGCTTTACTGATGTTTGTGTGCATGCACCGCAAACCTGCCACACATTGTTAAAAAATGACTGAATGACTAAGTCCTGCTATGCACTTGCTCCTTTAAGTGCTTTTGAGCCTCTTTACCGCTGTTGTGCATGTGTGAAAGACAGACAGTTTTCAACACCCTTACATCTGCTTGTATCAGTCATTTGGTGTCCAGAGGCAGGTGAATTGACAACTGCATTTCAGGTTTCTTGATTTGTTGTTACCTACATTCTATCTGCATTTTAGTCCTCCAATTTTTCCATAGTTGCATGCATTGAGGGCTGGAAGTCCCCCCCCCCCATTTGAAACCTCTCCTCCTTGTGCAGAAATTTGCTTTGACTACTGGTTAACTGGTATGGCACAGATCACTGATCTAATTCTCCTCATTTTTCTCCCAGCAGTAATTCCTTTTGCCATACCTACTCACCGGACTTCAGTGAAACTAACAAGGGAGGGATAAAAAGCTTCACCACTTTGTGCAGTGCTGATTTGCTTTATTCCTTCTGTCACAAAGGAAAGCCTTGTCGTGTTGTGTAGTAGTTACAGACTAGGATGAGGGACACTCATCCCCACTCTGCTGTGGAAGTTTGCTGGGTGACCTTTGGCCAGTCACATACTCTGAGACTGCTGGAAGAATAAAACAGAGACGGGGAGAATAACATACATTACTTTGGGTCCCCACTGGGCAGAAGTGTGGGGCATAAATTAAGTAAACAAAACAAACTAACAAATAAATAAATAAATACATAAATGTTACGGATGTCTAGTCAGTTTTTAAAATTTATGTCCCTATTTATTTTAAATATTATGATGGCTATTAAATATTAGCAAAGATTTTGCCATGGCCTTGTTATTTTCAGCTGCGGGAGAGTATCTGACTTTGGTCAAATAAACAAAGCTTCCCTCCAAACTTTGTCAGTTGCACTAAAGAGAGGAGAACTGGGAGGAAATTGTGAAGACTGTCAGTTTTACCAACATCTTAATGGGATAGCAAGAGAAAGAGCAGTGGCATGGGCAGACAAATAAAGCAAAAGGGGTGTTAATAATAATAAACATCATACAGTGCTTTCAGTGTGCAATACATATATTACCACAGTAGACCAGTATTCTAATCCCTATATTGCAGATGGGAGATTGAGGCTGAGAAACTTGGCTTTCCTGAAGGCCACCTAATGTGTTCTAAATAATTACCACCAGTAGCCAACATTCCAGTCTTGGGCAAAGTGCTTTATGAGGTAGTGGCTATACATATTCAAGCAGTCCTGAAGGAGATGGATTACTTAGACCCATTTCAGTCCAGATTTGGGCCTCGGTTTGGGAAAGAAACAACCTTGGTCCTGCTGCCTAATGATCTTCTCTGGGAGAATAATGGGGAGTGCATCCATGTTGATTCTCCTGCTTCTTTTGGCAGCTTTCCACTATAATATCCTTCTTGAGAAGCTGGGGGGGACACCATGATGCTGCAGTTCTCCTCTTGTGGGACTGGCCCATTCCAGAAGCTGCTGAGGACTGCTTCTCAGCCCCCTGGCATTTATGCTGTGCAATTTTCCAGATCAGTCACTTTAAGTTGTTTAACATCTATATGAAACCCCTGGGAGAAATTGTCTGGGGGTCTGGAGTGAGGTTCCATCAATATATAGATGACACCCAGGTCTATTTTCCTTAACAGTTGAGTTGGGTGGGTATCTGAAAGTCCTGAACTGGTGCCTGGAGAAGGTAATGGGGTGGATGAAGGCCAGTAAACTGAAGCTCAAGACATGACTGAGTTGCCGTTGGCTATGGAGAGGCTGCACATATATTGTCTAGATAAACACATGTTTTTGTGGCTGAGATGAAATTTGGTTATAGAAACCTCCTGCATCATAGCTCATTCTTGAAGCCATGACCATACGCTGCCTCCAACCACACCATGACTCAACTGCAGTTGATTTGAATTTCGTCACAACAGCAAATGGCCTGCCATCTGGGACAAGCAAGTGTGTGAGTTTCTTCTCTTGTGGTGACAACTCCTCCAGGTTTGTGAATGGGGCCATATGTGCTAAGTGAAGTAGGGAAAAAATCCTGAGTGATTATTAAAGCCCTTGAAAATGCAAGTGTGATTTCAGCCAAATATATGTGAGTCAAAAGAAAAGAGAATGAAATTAAGTGGGATGTAAAGCAATGTTGAGGATGCAGCCTACTTTTGTTGATAGAGGATGCATTTTCTGCATTTTGCAGAGTACCTTTATTTGCATGAACTCCCTCATTTGGGGCCCTAGCTGTTTGCCATAGAGATCTGTGATGTCCCTTTTCCATTGATCTTCCAGGTATACTTGGGAGAAGAGTATATTTTGCCAACTAATTTTTCTTTCAGTCTCATTATTTCTTGACTTGGGGGTGGCCAGCAACAAGAAAATCAGAGCATCCCTCCCCTAGAGGCAAGTGAAAGTTTACCCAGAGATAGCTACACTTTTGGCTGCCATACAGAAGATTATGTACAATTGTGTGTGTCTTATCAATTTTGTCGGAAGCTGCCTAACCAGACATTCAAAGTTCTCTTTAAACTCCCCTAAACGCAAAAGGTGGTTTGGAGATTTAGTGCCAAAGAGATGGGGTGGAGAGGCTCCAGGCACTTGCCAACATTAGTTTCCCTTTAAACCCTAAAGCCATTCATTTGGGAGTCAGTGCCCTTGATTTAGAAGACCCTTGCTTCCTAGTGTAACAGCCAATCCACAATACAAAACTGGTATTTGGACAGGGTGGGTTCAGTAGACACACACAGGGTTTGGCACACGGTGAATCAATAGTGAATGCTTCATTACAAGCTCTCAGTATATTTGTTTGCACAAACAATTTGTACCTACAAGCCCTGAACTGGCTGTTCTCTTGATGCAAATAGGGAAACATGTCTCCATCCAGGGTGCTGGGTGACTGGGTGACTATGACTACAGCAAAATCAGGGTCTTAACCCTAGCAGACATTTAAAACAAACAAACAGAGGCCAAATCTACAATCTTAACACACCGACTGAATCCAGTTAATTAATATATGATGGCAATGGCTAATCCCATGATAATTTTTGTGCTTGATCACCATAACCACCCAATTTGAGGTCGGACACCATTCCTTCAACTTAAATTGCCCCTGTACATTCAGCTGTGGTTCCCACATGTGTATAGTTTTACAAAGCATGGGATGAGGCGTGTTCTTGATACCTAAAGTTCCTGCTTCAGTAAAGATGTTCTTAGTCTTGAAGGTGCTGTAAAGGGATCTCTACTAGTTTTCCTACCAAAAGACTTCATTGCTACAATTTGCTTGGAGAACAGTAAAACGAGTTTAAACTCATAGAGCTGATGTTTACAGTGGAGTGGTGACCTTGTGCTCTATAACCAGGGAGTGGTGCAGCAGAGGGGTATTGATCTTCCCCTTCCCCAAGGTTGGGCTAAAAGTTGGTGGCGGCACCCTCCCACACTTAGGCTTTGTTAGGAAAAGATGTTTTATTTATATAACTGGGCAAGAGAGCAATGACCTTGTTACACACCAGAAGAAATTACTTTTTTATCAAGGTGATAATTGCATTTAATATATGTGAGTGCACCTACAATTCATCTCGATAAGGTGAGACTGTCACTTTTCCAGACTGAAATCGGGTCAGACAGCAAGATAAGCAATCGCAATTAAGTTCTCAGCAAGTGCAAGCCATTTACTGTGTGCAAGTGCTGACACAAGGCAGAGGAGCTATTTGTCTGTCATCATAATATTTCTTTCACCAGCTTGCTGTGGAGTGCAAGCACACAAAATGGAGGGCGGAGAAGGGCAGCCCTGTCTCTCGGGCTGTCAGGCCCAACCTTTTGCCCCTGAGGCCAGCTGTTTCCAAAGCTCTCTGTGGCTTGGCTAAGGATCTGGAATAAGCTGTCCCACTAATGATGGGATAAATTCTGAAATGGATGGGTTGGACACCAGATTTTAGGTGCACAGCCCCCATTTTTGATTGTCTCCCAGACTCTCTGGAGCCTGGCCTCATCTGAAATGGATCCAGAATTTGCTTCAATCCTCTACCAAATCCCCCTACCTTTTTCCTCAGGAACCTACCTGCCAGCCCTTCCCCCTATCAGTAAGTTGCATTTTTCATTTTTCTTCTCCTGGAACAGGTTTATGTAATGCACGAAGCTGCTGCAGATAACTGGTCAAGATGCACCTGAGCTGCTTCTACATGGAAGGTTTACTCTACATGGAAGGGGTTTTGTCTAAAATGTTTAAAACATATTGTCTAAACCTGTTGTCTAAAACATTACCTTATCCCCTAATTCATCACTTCCTGTGTCCACTCCACTTTGCTGTGATCTTTCCCAAACCTGGTTTGGTACTATCTTTTGGGAAAGATTGAAGTCACAGAAACTTTTTAATACTTGTGTGGACAGGAAGGAGGGAACTGGTGGCCACAGGGGACTGAGGCAAGGAAGTGTGGGGAAAACTACCCCATGAATATTCTTCTGAGTTCACAACTGCAACAGAAGAACCTGGAAAATTGTCACAAGCAGATGCAGCCCTGGTGAATTTCGTAGGGGATCTGAAATTTTGTAACTGATTATATCCGGTCGGTTTTATACTCTGTGTCTGTATGTGCAAAATGTTCAGGTGGGTAGCTGTGTTGGTCTGAAGCAGCAAAACAAAATTTGAGTCCAGTGGCACCTTTAAGAGCAACAAAGTTTTGGGGTTCCGGTTCCGGTCGTGGCGACAGCAGGCAAGCCTTGAGTGTTCTCTCGGTCTTAGCTGCATTCCTGGCCTTTTTGAGAGACTTTGAAATATCTGAGATATCTCCAAGCTAACCGGGAAGGTAGCTTGAGCAAGGCACGTTCTTGGGAGGAGATTCAGATGGCGGTTTGTGTCCCAGTCCTGAGATTTGCCGATGCGGGAGGCCAGGACAAGAAGACAAGTTAAACTAGGTCCTTAGCCGAGACCGTGGAAACCGAGGGTGAGCACCAGCAAGTACCAACCTGTTTTTTGAAATAGGAAAGTTGCCTGCAGTTTTTCTTCTTCGGGAAGCGCAAATTCTCCTCGGGTGGTGGAAAACCCGTGCGACGGAGACGGACAGAGAGGGAGGAACGCCCAGACCAGAGTTGTCGAGTGCCGAGAGGTAGAGCAAGTACAAGCGGCTGAGAGAGATATCGGCATTGACAGAGTGGAAACGCACCGACGTTAGACAGGAAGAGTGTGGGCGTAATTAAGAGTGACCAGTTCGATGTGTACTCATGCAAGTAATTGTAAAGATACTTTAAAATTCTAGTCTTTAAGCAACGGAGCGAACTGAGCTACGGAGAACATTAACTGTTTTGATTTTGCGGCTATCTACTGGTTTAGTCTGACTGGTAGCTGGTGTGGCAATGTGTTAGTGTGCCAGAAACATCGAACGGCAAAGGGGGAGGCGAATGGAAAATTGTAGAGCTTATGGACCAAAAAAAAGAGAAGATTGGTAATATAGATACTTGAGCGGTGACGGACTTGATTGCTTTAAAGAAGGAAATTCTGGTGTGACGAACTTGACTGATTTAAATAAGGAATTGTTGGGGTTGGGATTTAAGGTGCACTGAAATTTTTGGAGTTCTTCTGGTGAGGTGAAGGGATTTTTACTGGATGTATGTATGGGTGTGACGGTTTGAGTGTTTGATTGAGATATATAGTCAATAGATTTGGGTTTTGACATAAGGAAGGGGGATTAGTGAAATAGGTAAAATAAGTTCAGAGCTTTGATTAGAAGAAACAGGTTCTGGTACTGGGCAGTTAAGTTAATCTGAAATGGCAAGTGGGGCTAGGAAAGGGTCAATACCATCTCCAGGACGGGCCAAAACAGTAGCGGCAAATATAGCCCAAATGATTTAAATGCCCAACTAGATCAAACTGTAACTAAAGCAGTCAATACTGCAATACAAGCTTTGCTACCTGAACTTATAGCAAAAGCCATAGAACCGCTACAAACAAAATTAGACTCCTTTACTCAACATATAACAAGTCAGATGGAGGAATTTAAGGGTCAGATACTAGAAAACAAGCAAGATATTGCTACACTAAATAAAAATAGAGATAAAACAGAAGAGAAAGTGGAAGCGATTGATCAACAGACACAAGACCTGAAGATCAAATGCGACTCAATGGAAGAGGCGTTAATGACCCTAGAATTTGAAAAGGCGGCCTATCTCCTAAGATTTCAAAATATCCCAGAAAATAAAATGGAAAATCTAAAAGAGGTTATAGTACCAGTGTTAGCGGAATTATTAGGAATATCAGAGGATGATATGGCCCAAGAGATAGAATTGGTGTATAGAAGGAATTCGGCGTACGCGAAACGAAATAAGGTCCCTAGGGAGGTTCATATTAGATTTTGTAGACGGTCAATACGAGAAAAAATTCTAGACATTTCAAGAACTACAACAGTCAACGTACAGGGAAGTGAAGTAAGGATTTTGAGAGATACACCTTGGAGAATTAGAGAAAGGAGGCAGGAATATCAAATACTGGCAGAATTTTTGAGGAAAAATGATACTGTCTATAGATGGTTGGTACCTGAGGGAATAGCCTTTACATATAAGGGAAGGAGTTATAGATTAAACTCGGTAACGAAACTGACTGGAAGATTTCCTCAAAAAATATGGGCATGAATTAGCAGGAGAAGAGGAGGAACTTAGCGGATCAGAGGAGGAATCACAGGATGAATTGCGAGAAAAGACAACTCAATCTAGAAAAGAAAATAAAAGGAGAAGATACAGGAAATTTGGCCAATCTGCAATGACCACAAG